>NC_136490.1:75748557-75811057 GCF_053919585.1 Euprymna scolopes
GTTGAGATGAGGAGTTAACCACAATTCTGAATTCAAATTACAGATTTAATATTTAGCTTTAGTGCTACTTTACTGAAGCCGACACAATCATTAAGATTAAGAATATTTGAAAACGGTTTCTTTTTATGACTCTAAATGATGATTATGGGGATAAAATTTCCATAAGATGTGTTGATGTGGTAGAGATTAATTGGTTTACTGTAAAATATTCATGACCAGAAAATATGTTTTCGTATTTCTTTATACGTTTGCTATCGGGGATCCAAATAATTTCTACTTATAATGGAGAAAATATGGCATGTAAAGACTGCAACAGAAATAATGTGCTTTTTTAAATGCAGCTTGATAATTCATTTTAAAATGTTTGCAGAGAAATAAATATTGTAAAAGAACAGATATGTGGATTTAGTGAAGGGCTTTGCTGTATAATGTTTCTAAACTAATCACTCAAACAATGGTAATACTTTTATTCATACAATGGTCTTTCTCCAAAGGCGATAAAAAGTAAGTGTATGTTTCATATGTAATTTGTATGAATAGAGCTAAATTGTTGTGACGTATCATAACACCAGTTAGAAAAATGTAGTGGCACATATAAATTTCATTAAAGTAAACTTAATTCAAACAATGACTTTCAATTAATGGAGATTATGAGGATATCACATACATTTCATGCATTTATTATTTTGTTAAGTAATTTTATATTTAAAGTGGTTAGAAAAGGTAATGCTTAATGCCATGGTAACATGTAATTAAGAAAAACCTTTATCTTTTTAATTCTATTTGACAAAACTGTGACAGTAATAGTGTGTTAGATAATAATTAAGTTATCAGTGAATATTTCCACGGCAACAGCTTTAAGTTTTGCTAAATTATTTTTGTTCAGTAAATTTTGATAAAGGTGTGACAGAAAATGTTCTTGTACTTCTTTACATTCATGGGAAATTGTAATTTCACATGTTCTATGCAACAGATTGATTTTTAAATTTTGAGTACATTTTAAGTTAATGTGCATGTATACAAAATCAGTCTCTCTAAAAGTTTATTATATTTAAGCATTCTCTATTCTGTCGATTTAAAACACATTGCTCAATAAGCACGATCTCTTTTGAAGATACTTTACGAAGAATAAAATGTTAAACTAAACACTATTTGACATAGTATCATTTATCAAAACAATATTGAATTTTAATAATGGTTTATTTATTCTAGAAATATATATTTTAGGAAAGTTTTTGTCTCAGTTAAATTTTGCTATTTTTCTTTGTTAAGTAATATCTTGTTATTCCTTTGACGAGAGAGAAAAGTTCAAGAATAGATATGATTGATATTTAGAGGGAGTTTTATTGTTAGCTAGTTTTCATACTGGTAATACTCACTGGTTAGTATTACAGTTAGGCGATTGTGAAGAACCATGTAAGGATTCTCGAGAATCGCCGACCCAATGCCTGTTTGCCGTGTTATTCGTTTTCCTTTATATTCTAGCCATGTTTTCTATTTTTCTTCATCATCTATTCTAACCATACCGTCTATTCTACTGACGATCGCCAACGGTACAAGTATAAAAAATAGAAAACAAAACGCAAACACACACAAGAAAACACAAACTCATTGTGTATAGGTGACACTCTCGCAGAAAGCGACTCTCAAAACGCTAGAGTTCATATCTTAACTAATTCCCAGCCTCGCTAAAATCGAAGATAATTTGTCTGTCGATGTCATCATTTTTGCCAGTCATCTTATTATCTATCCAACCCAGCCTGCGTTCTCATGATTTGTACACCAATCTGCTCCAATTTCCATGGGCTGCAAAACTACCGCAAATACTAAAATGCTGTTCAATATATTAACTTCAACCGAAAATCCTAAACACATGGCTTTTTCACAGAGTGACTAATGAGCGGGAAATGATTCGCTCTCTCAACCACTTTCAACTAACCCTAACCCTAACCTCAACTGTAACCCTAACTCTTACCCTCTCGGCTACTTTCAACTCGCCCTAACCAGGCAATTGACCACCAACTGTAAGGCGTCCTTCCGTCTTGAAAGTTCAAAAGATTTCGGTCCCCCCCTCTATCATCTTTTTACTAAACTCACTTCCAGTAATAGTTTGTGAATCATTTCCTTGTATTGTCCGAGGTCTTGACTCGGGGTTAGAGTGACTTCCTATAATATCACAATTTTACACATTAAAAAGTATACCTAACCCTCCACTCTGCACTGTATATCATTTTTTTAACATTAGCATGTACAGGGTGGGTTGGGGTATGACAGATGTTCCAAAACTATGATCTTACTTGGAAGGCGAGGTCAGAGAAGACATTTAATGGAAAACATGTTAGACCCGGTGTTAGATTAGATCAGTTGGGCATATGGGTACTATAAAAAATTAAACTGCACAAATCCTAATTAGTTCACATATATTTACTACCTGCGCGATGAGACTCGTTGTAAAAAATGTGTCGTACGTATATATATATATATATATATATATATATATATATATATATATATATATATATATGTGTGTGTGTGTGTGTTTGTGTGTGTGAAAGATGTGTTGTATGTATATATATATATATATATATATATATATATATATATATACATGCGTGTGTGTGTGTGTATGTGTGAGAGAGAGAGAGAAAGACGTTCCGTATGTATATGTGTGAAAGATGTGTCATATATATATATATATATGTGTGTGTGTGTGTGTGTGTGTGTGTGTGTGTGTGTGTGTGTGTGTGTGTGTGTGTGTTAAAGAGAGTACCTGTTAAAATAACAGGACTCTTGTCAAAAATTAATGTTTTGATTCTAAACAATAAATTCCACTCAAAAATAATCCACCATTTTTTACTGTCGGGCGAATTCTTCAGCGGCTCTGTCTTTACGGCCCTCTTGATGATTTCCACGCTTTCAAAACGACTTTTCGATGATTCCGAATGCTTGCTGAAAAGTCACGAGATCAGATGACTATATAGTAAAGTGTTCTTTTTATTCGTCGTCGGTGTTCATCGTTCTTTCCTCGGTAACGCTTATATGTGAATAACCTGAGCAATAAAAAGGACGTGTAAATATGAGCATGTAAGAAATACAGTTGTGCAAACATGCTACCATGACATGCTATTATTCCGATTATTCCGCTTTCATTCATAACTCACACAGCACGCGAAGAAAAAATCTGCAACACCCTACAAAATTTAGATATATGAAAATGTAAAAGAAAATAGACCAAAAAAGTCAAATAAATTATCTCGTTGTGAGATTTGATATTTTGTCTTTTTAATCAAAAGGCTTATTCAGAAATGCGTGAAGAATTAGTATTTTCTTATTTTATAAAAATGATATAGAAATAAAAACAAATGACGCACGTATGAAATGGGACGGAAAAAAGATAAAGCGAAATTTCATGCTATTTTAAGATTTATAAAAATGAAATCGATATTTTGGCAGAGGGGAAGGGTAAGCAAACTGAAGAAATAAAATGTCTTTTTACAATTTAAAACTAATATTTTTCACTGATTTGTTTGGATAATAAATACAAGCTATAAAATCTCATACCATAAGTTGACATTATTTTGTTGTGCGGTCTATTCGTTTTTTTTTCTATTTTTATTTACAGACACCTTCACACACACATATAGTAGTAAAAGATTCTCAAAAAGAGTTCGATTATTTTTAAATTGAACATTCACGATCATTTATGAAAGACGAAGTAATCATTTTAATGCTGTTATAAGAATACAGAAAATGTAAAGAAGCCTAAAGGGAAAGAGAATTTATCCATGCGAAGCAACTGTCAGAGCTGAGAAACATACAAGTCTAGAAATAAAATAATAGAACCTAGAAGATATCAAAAATAATAAAGACGATGTGGATAATAATGGCGAAAGGAAGTAGATAAAGAAAGAGAACGGGGCAAGCCGTCCATATGGCAAAAATAGAATATGAAATTGCAGCTGAGTATTCCACCTCCCTTAAAAATTATATGATAAGAGAGAACAGCCATCTAACTAGATGATAGATAAAAGGAGAAACCAAGCACTTGAGTTGATTTAACAATTTCTATTAAAAGACACAAATACAAACAAAAATTAATAAACATGAATAAAATTCAAAACATTTCGTATTTATCATTCGTTTACTGAAATATCTCAATAATTTCTAGTGATGAGTAAATTAGATTTATGAAATAATAAAACAAGCGAGTATGAATAGCCAAGTTTTTACTTGTTACCAATATTCGGAAGTAAAATCATGAAACTAGAGAGACAAAACGATAATCAAATCGCAAAGTTAAGGAATGAATAAGATAGATATTATAAAAGAGACACATAGAATCATGAACTCATAAACTCATTGAAACGAAAAGAATCAGTACAAATGAGTTAGTTCATGTAAGTCGACATTTTAACTTTTTAATGGTTTTGAAATATAACTGAGTGGAAGAATATAGAAAGAAAGAGTTAATATTATTTTTTTATACTTTTTTCCATTTTTTATAATTGAGTGTAAGATAATATTGTGGGGTAAAATCACCCCTAATTCAGAACTAAGTGGAATCAACCTGTCCTATAAATACCACTGGTTTTAGAAACTAAATAGAGACATTCATACCATGTTTAACTGCATGCTACGAACACGTTCCTCTCATACAACTTTAGTGGCTTCTGTATTCTTTATGATAAATACATATTATATTTTATACACTTTAAACTACTTGTGTTTTTTTTTTCATTTGTAACCCCTAAAACGTGTCTACAACTGACTGACGAGGACGATTCAAGAAGTTCTCGGATCAATCTACAATAATTGCTAAAACAACTGAATGACGAATATTCGGGCAACGATTTCACTAAAAAAACAGCCATTGGAAGACAGCATTTGACGACCAAGAGGGATTTAAGAAAAAAAGAACATATGCTGATATTCGAAATAATTTTACCTATACTCGGGGGAAATTCAAAACTTCAAGAGTGTTTTTCAAAAGTTGAACAACGGGAAAAATTACGTTGGAAAAAAACCAACATTCCAGCATAAAAATCCATACAGGATAAAAATAAATACAGGATAAATACAGGATAAAGAACACTTCGGAAAAGGACAACAATTCTTGCCGAAAAAAATATTTAACAAAGATTTAGTCAAAAAGACTTATCTTTCTGTTAAAAAAGCTAGTAAAAATGTAAACTAGGAGCTGAAGCAGAACTCATAAGACGAATTGTGTGGAGAATCATTACTACTGAATTAACGAGACCAAGTTTTCAGTAAGTACAAAAAAAATTGTTGTTCTAAAAAGCATGTCTTGCTTATACGTCTTATGGTTAAAAGGCGTTAGAAAAAAAATCCTGTAAAGGATATATTTTATTTTATTGGCTAAAGCGAGTATTCGCACAAAGTAAAAAAGACGCCGGATTTTAATCCGATTAAAATAAACTTTTCACTGATCGACGGGACTTCACGTCGAAGAAGAAATAAATGATTTCGCTAAGCACGACAAATAAAGTGTTAACGTAAAAAGGATATTCTTTTTCGCACAGATCAAAAAGAACAGCCAATATTAAATAAATGCTATAAACTCTCTTTCACAGATAAGTAACTTTTTTCTTTTTACGGGAAAAAGAGGGGGAAAATGTATAGGATCAACAAGGAATTGAACCCAGTACCTACACGTTACGAAAATTGAAAAACGACAAACAAAATCTACGGCTCTCTATATGAATGCCAACGCCGAATTATTTTCTCAGAAAAACTACAACACGAGGAAATAAATATATGAAAGAAATATTCAGTAAATAACCAGGTACGAATTTTATAAAGCTTTTTTTCTATAGAGTTGGTAATATAGGAAAAGTAAATCAACGAATTGTGTTGTTTCTGAAAAAACTCATTTTGTCATTAAGTAATTTCACACTGTCCAAAAAAATGGACGAGTTTGCAAAACAAATTTTGGAAATGGTGAATTCCAACAAAGTTAACAATTAGAATTCGACAAAAGGTTCAGAGAAGATCAATTGGCAATACAAAAACAAAACGAAAAGAAACAATTGACAATACAGAAACAAAACGAAGAGAAACAGTTAAATTTAATAAAATATCTCGAATAAAAACGAGAAAGAGAAAAGAAAAAATGAACGAACAAATATTGGAGAAGCAGTTAGATTTAATTAAATTCTTAGAGAAAAACAGGAAAGAAATAAGAAATAAATGAATGAACAAATATTGGAATAGAAAAAATTACATTTAGAGCAACAAAACCAGTCAGATAAAACAAATGGATTTGATAACACAAGTTTTAATGAATAAGGACAGCGCAGAAGAAACCAGCACGGCTTTTTCTCAAAATGTGATCTGGTCAGCTATTGATACATTTCACTATGCTCCTGAGGAAGGCCTAACGTTGGAGGCATATTTCAGAAGATTTGAAGACCTTTTTAAAATTGGTTGCAATGCCTGGACGGATCAAAAGAAGGTTCGTTTATTGCTACGGAAGTTAGGTAAATCCGAACACAACAACTTCGTGGACTATATTTTACCAAGAAAAACCAACGAATTGTCATTTGACGAGGCAGTCAAACTATTAATGGAGTTATACTGTCCAAAAAGAAGTCTTTTTTCAGAAAAGATGGCAACGCATGAATTTTACACGTAAGGAGAGTCAGGACTATACGACATTTGCGTCTATAGTTAATAAGCACTGTGACGATTTTAAATTGTCATTAACGGCGGACAATTTCAAATGCTTAATATTCACACAAGGTTTGATAGCCACAAAAGTCGCCGATATAAGACGTCGTGCTCTAAATAAATTGGAATTAGAACCTGGTTTGACGCTTCAGAAACTGGCTGAAGATTGTCAGCGGTTCATGGCAATGAGGCAAGATTCCCGAAACATAGAGGAAGCGGGTATCGCTCACATTAAAAAAATACGCTTCAAAAATAAAGGACACCGCCCGCCAGCAATTACCAACCAAGAAGCAAAAAGAACCCTTCACAAAATTATCAGGATAGACGAAATCCTAGGACCCCTTGTAGCGAATGTGGAGGACCGCATGGGTACAATGCATGTCAGTACCAAAGGACAATAACATGTGACCTATGCAAGCAAGCAGGGCACAAGGCCACATATTGCAGAGGAAATGGAGCAAAATAAATCTACGTAAAACTGCAAAAATGGACCCTTCACCAACAGAGAACATAAAGAAGTATGCTACGGTGAGAATCAGAAATAAAGAAGTAAAACTGTAGCTCAATAATCAGGGTCGGATTTATCAATTATAAATTATCACACGTGGAAGCGAATAGGAAAGCCGACGATGACAAAGACGAATAAAGTCGCAAGATCGGTAACTGGTCAAAAAATAATTTTTTAGGGTGAGCTAGTTATTAAGGCCAGTAGAGGAAGATATCTCGAAACTTTTGTGTATCTCAACGTACAAAGGACTTCATAAATTCAATAGATTAGCATAAAAGTACCACCTGAAATTTTCCAACAGGTAATTGATACTTTGCTAAGCGGTTGGATTTCGCAATAGGCTATCTGGACGATATTCTTATGCGTAGTCAAAATGTTGAAAAACATAGAGATCATGTATTTCAAGTGTTTGACAGAATAAAAGAATACATTGAAGGAAGCAAAATGCGAATTTTTTTTTAACGAATTAAATACCTGGGTCATATCATAGATAAGGGCGAAAGGAAACCCGATCATAATATAAAAACATGCCAGAACCTCATAATGTAACTACATTGCCGAGTTTTTTAGGGCTCGCGAACTATTATCAAACATTCATTAAGAACATGCATGAATTGCGTGCGCCATTGAATGTACTATTAAAAAAGGACAAAAAATGGGACTGGATGCCTGAGTGCCAGGCAGCGTTTAAGAAATTAAAATTTGTATTAACGTCAGATTTATCCCTGACTCATTTCAATCCGAAACAAGAGATTATTGTCGCAACTGACGCAAGTTCTTATAGGAGCGGGGCATGCATTCTATACAAGATGCTTGATCTGCTAAGCCGATCGCCATGCGTCCAGAACTTTACTTCCTGCCGAGAAGAATTACTCCCAAATCGAAAACAAAGCACTGGGAATCATATTCGTTGTTACAAAATTCCACCGATTTAAATTTAAATAACAAACTGACCATAAGCCGCTGATAACCATCTTTGGCTCTAAAAAAGGTCTGCCAACTTACATAGCTAACAGACTGCAAAGATGGGGGACCATTCTACTGAATTACGATTTCCGTATGAAATTTCTTACATCTGCGAAGTTAAGTCACGCAGACGGATTATCGCAATTAATCCCGAAATCAAGAGAACCGCTAGAAGACACAGTAATAGCGTCACTACAAAGTGAAAAGAACTATACACAAATACTATGTAATACGATCAAGGAACTACCAGTAACTTTGGAATATTTAATAAGGAAGGCTGAAGAAGATAGTTTCATCAAAGAAACGAAACAAAAAATTAAATCGGATAAATCGGCGGTGGAAGCTTTTTCTATGTGCAATGAGGTACTGTTGTTCTGAGAAAGAGTAGTAATCCAAGCTACACTACGCGAATGAAGAGCCTCATGGGGTCCTACGTTTACTGGAAGAGTATGGACACTGATATAGAAGGAACGGTAAAGTCGTGTTAGGGATGCGCATTGGCTGAAAAAGCGCCCCAATAGAATTTAGCCCGTGGCTTAAAGCGGGCCACCCATGGCAAAGAATACACATAGATTATGCAGGCCCACTGGATGGAAACTATTATTGAATAGTGGTAGATAGTTTTTCAAAATGGCCTGAGGTATTTCGATGTAAAAGTCCAACGATGGATTTTACAATCAGTGCTCTTCACAAATTGTTCGCTAGGTTTGGTGTGGTTGATTATCTAGTGTCAGACAACGGCACACAATTCACTTCAGCAGATTTTAAAAACTTCTGCGAGGATTTCCAGATTAACCACATTACGACGCCAACCTATCATCCCCGATCGAACGGTTAGGCAGAGAGGTTTGTAGACTCGTTGAAAAGAACCCTGAAGAAGGCGAAAGGAACACACTCAGAAAAGGCGTTATAACAGTGTTTACAAGTTTACTGAATTATGCCAAATGAAAGGATTCCATCGAAGATGTCGCCGGCAGAGTTAATGTTTGCGAGGAAAATTAGGCCGGTCTTCGAGAAACTTTTACCAAAACAGGTGAAACCGCCAAATACTATATTTCCTAAAAAGAGGTATTTACCTGGTGAAAAGGTATTTTTCCAGGTATACAAAAATAATAGCACGATGTGGGAACGAGGAAAGGTCCAGAAAAGGATCGGGTGGATGGTCTACATTATCGAAGGTCCAAGATTTACGCACAAGAAACATTTAAACCAAATTCAGAAAGGTATAACTGATGACGAAAGACAACCGCCTGCTGAACAAAAAGTAACGGACCAGATATATGACACGTTCGACTTGCAGCCGGACAACGCCAGTCCTCCAGGAAAAGGAAAATGACCGATCCGATAGAGATCAACCCCAGGAAAAAGAGCTATACGAGCATCCCAGGGGAATGAAAAGCTGGGTAGGAGGTGTTGTGGGGTACAAATCACCACTAATTCAGAATTAAGTGGAATCAACCAGTCCTATGAATACCACTGGTTTCAGAGACTAAACGGAGACATTCATACCATGTTTAACCGCATGCTACAAACACATTCATCTCATGCCACTTTAGTGGCTCCTGTATTCTTTATGATAAATACATATTATATTTTATACACTTTACACTACTTGTGGTTTCTTTCATTTGTAACCCCTTGCATGGATCTACAAGAGATAGAAAAAAAACGTTTACTTATTATTAAGTCATATAATGTCTTCAAATACAACTGAATGAGTGATTATTGAAAAATACTTTTTTATTATTTAGTTTTATAATGTTTTAAAATAAAACTGAATGAAAGATGAAAGAAAGAATATTTTATTATTGTTTGATTATAAATTGTTTTAAATATGATAATATAGTGAACTAGAGTTCATATTTTCTCATTGTTATTTCAAGTGATCTCATTAGAATAAGGAATAATTTAGATGAAACTGCAACATACGTTTCATTTTTCATTTTCATTATGCTCTAATACAACTTTTAGTTCGATACGAAAAAAAACACTTCGCGGGTGAATTATCTCAAACTCGGGAATCTATACAAAATTCTATCTGGAAACCTTTTATTTAATCCACAGGGGATAGCATGCTCTTGTTCCGTCAACCATGATCGGGTACACATGTTAAGTAATTATAAATTATATTCTTAATATTATGACCTGCAGTAAGGAGTGAACCTCTCACCTCCATAAGACTGTCATTTAGAAATGATTATTACTTTATACGTTATACGATCGCTCCACGTTCACTTGATCATGACCAACTGAACAGGAGCAGTATACTGCTGTGGATTAAATAAAAAGTTCGAAATTCCGAGTTCGATAAGACACACCAGCAGAATGCCGAAGGTTATATTGGCCGAAACATTGCGAGAATAGCATCCAAAACAGTATTCCGGATATTCTAAATAATAGAGAATAAATATTTTATTATAAAAGTATATTCATTATATTTTTCAAAATACATTAATTATTTCAATACGTGAATTTTAGTTGGATTTCGTTTTTTTCTGCAAGAAATCTATTTTCCCGAGACAAAACACATGCTGTGTTAATCATTTCGCCATATAGGTTAGAAGTAAAATGTAAAGATAAAAGTTAGGAAATGAAAAATGTCTGAGATGAAGATGGCAAAAAATCACAATTAAACTCATCTAAAATATTCAAAACAAATGAACAATTAAAAACATTTGATGTGAGTGAATGACATGAATAAGTTGAAACTACAATTTTTCAATTTTTTACAGTTTTAGATTTTTTTTCTCCCAATATCCAACCTTCGCCTCCTTAGTTTCACGAGTTCTTACCTATTCATCTCTCATACTCCATCAGTCCGTACAACAATGTGACGTGGAGACTTGACAAGCAAAAAAAAAACAGCAATTGCCAACGAAATCCTATACAGATTTTTAATTCAGAAAATTGATCTTTAAACCCGCAAACGTATATTTAATAATCCATATATGCTGACTTGAACGATAATAATGAAGAAAAATTAATTCAAATAAGAAAAATAAGGACGAATATTAAAAAGTGTTCTTTAATTTTTGTTAAACAAACAAATTAAAAACAAGCCCGATTTTACATTTGTTTAACATTTTACTTACATTACTGTTCGCCGCCGCCGCCACCGCCGCCAGCAATGCTGTTTAATTTGTTTGAGACGTTTTTTTTTTAATTTTTTTTAAATTTTTTTAAAAAAATTTTTTCTAGTTTCCCTTATTAGCTCCGATGTTCTTTTCACGTTTAATAGTGTGTTTGCACAGGCAAAACGATGCAACAATGAAGAAAAGCATATGCATTAGATTGGATCCCCTCCTTTATCAGTTGAAAATATGTGCTGAGTATTTGTAACGGAGTTTCAATAACTGTTTTCGTTCATTACTAGAGATCAGGTGACATATCAGAGGTGGCTGCGTGGCAAAATCAGAAGGCATAGTGTTTATGCGCGTGTAAATTGTAGAGGACTAGGATATATAAACCCTAATCCCGTTACAAAAGAAAATAATGAAACGAATGGAAAGAAGGAAACAAAACTCAATTGCTGGATAAAATAAACGTGTCGTTTATTTACTGTTGAAGAATGAATGTTTTAGGTGTAACACGTGTTCATGTCCGCGCGTGGAAAAGGGAGTGAGTAATGTAGTGGAAATGATAGAGGGTTGACATCATTAAAGCTGTGAGCCGTGTTACCAGTCAGCTACGCGAAGGTATTCTCAGGCACAAGTTGTATATATAGAGAGAGAAAGTGTGAGAATGTCAATCCAGTTCATGGAGTGAGAAAGCGTATAAGGTGTATGTACTGCCTGTTAACTCTTGTTCCACGCATAGTAGCGGGTGGCGTGAGGCGGACGCGCGCCGAAACGGAGGCGGCTGGTCCGTAGACAACTCAGCACGGAAGGCGAGTTGAAAAGGATAGGAAACAGCTTGTTTCTTGCTTTTATAGTTGTTTCCGGTGGTCTTTTGCGCATGTGTGGATTTCCTTTGAAAGGGGAAGTGATGTTGCCCATGTGTGCGTACGTGTGCGCGTATGTGAGTACATGTGTGTACGTTAGTGTGTGTGTGTGTAAACACGTGAATGTGAGTGTATATACGCGAACATGAATATATGTACGTGTGTAGACATGCGCGCGTATGTTTGTGTGCGCGTATGTATATGACAAGAAATATGGCTTGAGATGTGAACGCGTGTTTTTGTGTGAGACTAGAAAAGGCTCGCGCAAAACCAAGTCCAATTTTGATGTTAATATGTTATTTATTGTTCAAGAATAGGGAACGTGTAATCTATTAAATGCGCATTATTAATTATCGATATCAGTTTGTGAGGGCGATATATAGGAAATAATTACGTGAGTGATTCGGCGCTTTAACACTTTTTCAGTTGAGTCTCAAAATAACCACAAAGATCAGGAAGTTATCATGATAGAACTTTCTTAATGGGATAGATGTTCATTTAGAGCCAGAGATCGATATCCATGAACATGTATCGTCTGTAACGTATAGAAAGATTGAACTTCTTTTTTTCCTTATTTTGCTAATTTATAAACATTGTTATCAGTATATAGCATAGAATTATTAGCGATCCAAAATGTCTTACTATTCTAAGTTGTTCAAATTTATCATATACTGGTTTGACAGGGAATAGCATTCCTGTAGTTGAACATACATGACTATCATGATTTAATGTATAACGAAAAAATATAAAAATACATTGGGTTGAATGAAATATGATATATTAATGATTATTAAAACATGTTTTAAGAAATAAAAGTAATTCTATTTGTTTATCAGTTGGCAAAAGATTTTTCTTGATTCGCTTTGATTTTTGTTGTACTTGTTACTCCTGCTATCATATTGGCTTTTGCTAGTCGAATCAAATTTTGTGTTTCTATTGTTTCAGTCCGTTAGTTTTGGAAACATGGAAAAGGTTATTTTGGAAATGATGAAATCGAAGAATTTCTCACTGTTATGTTTATTTATGGTTTTATTGTCATGAGTTTCACCAATAAGAATAGAATGTTTTACTTATATAAGTAATCTTATTTTTATATGTATTCCCATATATTTTTATAATCTTATTTTTATATGTATTCCCATATATTTTTATAATCTTATTTTTATATGTATTCCCATATATTTTTATAATCTTATTTTTATATGTATTCCCATATATTTTTATAATCTTATTTTTTTTATATGTATTCCCATATATTTTTATAATCTTATTTTTATATGTATTCCCATATATTTTTATAATCTTATTTTTATATGTATTCCCATATATTTTTATAATCTTATTTTTATATGTATTCCCATATATTTTTATAATCTTATTGCATCTTGATTTCGTCAAAAAGTTATGGTATGTTTAAGAAGATAGTTGCTTCTTTGCGAGTTTTCAAAAGAAGTAATTAATATTTCATACGACCTATCTGTTGAGTAAGATTTTCCTATTTAGTAATCTAATCTCTCGGTACGCAAGGTCTCTTTTTTTAACCAAATGAAATTGTGGGTTTTTTTTTTTTTTTTTTAAAAAAAGGTGGTCACCAGTTATCAAGGCCCGGAAGCCACTCGGGGATAAGGCTTATTGCATGTACAGTACGTTAGTGTGGAGATTTAATAAAGTGTCTACTTAGGGGGGGCGGTTCATCAGGAATTTGTTTACGTTAGGCTTGAAGACATCCAGGTCGTAGTCAGGTGGGAAGCAGGCAGACAGAACAGAGTTCCACAGGCGTGCAGTTCTAAGAAAGAAGCTTTTTTCATGGAATCTACGTTTTGATTTAGGCACAGATAAAGAGTGGGGAGCATTTTTGATAGTGGTTTCAGCGAGACGGGTGTTTTTCGTAAACGATTTGCGAAGGGGGGCCAGAGATTGGAGCTCAGCAACTTACTCATGACACACAGGAGACTTATTGGTCTGTACTGAGAGGGATATGACTTATCACATGAATTCTTAAATACAGGGAATACTGATGAGGTTTTCCAGGGTGTTGGAAAGCACTTCTCCTTAAGGCAACGCTTAAACAGTTTCGTAAGTATGGGAGCAAGTTCTGCTCGAAGCTTTTTTAACACTATAATTGGGATGCCATCAGGGCCAGTTGCTTTACTGGAATCAAGGTTCTTGATTAGCTTGGCGACCTCATGCACAGATATTTGTATGTTACCTAGCATGTTCTGTGTTATAGGAAGAAATATGGGGAGTTGATGGCCTTCGTCGCATAGGGTAGAATTAGCTGCAAAGTTCTTTGCAAATAGTTTGGCCTTGTCTGATGCTGACGAGATGACCTTTGGTGCATTGATAATGGTTGGGATATATCGCACACTTCTGTTCAGGATCCTATCTGTTATTTGCCAAAACTGGTGGGAACCAAGCCATATCCCTATCCTGGGACCGATAGAGGGCAAATATAAATGCAGTGGTGTAAGCAAGTGCAACCCGGAAGCAAATATAAGATAAATTAGGATCTTCTTTAGAGATATCCCTGCCACATGGGAAGCCATCTTTGATGTAGGCATATATTCCATGCCCATGGCGATCTTGGGGATCAGATTTAGCTGTTAAGTTAGAGTATCCGTTAATTATGAACTCATCTAGGGAAGTGGTCGGCCCTATACAAGTTTTACTTATAAAGAATATGTCCGGTTTCGTCTCTTCTAATTGGGTTTCAACCTCTGGAAGGTTGGAGCGTAGACCCCTGATGTTGGAGGAGACATGGTAGTAGGGGTCTACATTGGAAGATGGGGTTCTATGTTTATTCGAGTTTTTTTCTGTAGATATTTCATGTTCATGGGATTTGTGAAACAGGTCGGCATGCTTGGTTAGAACAGGATAGAGAGGGAAAGTAAGAGAAAACAGGATAGGAATTTTTTGTAGCACATGATAAGGTAAAGCCGTAACAATTACCCATTAGTATGGCATCGAGAGGTCCCACCAGAGACTACTGCATGGTCCAGAATCCATTCACCAAATGGCAATATAGCAGCCCCAGTACTTTGCACCTGCTGATAGGACAGCCTCCTTAGTGGTTAATCAAAGGTTCTGGTCCCTGACTATCAGGCGGATAACGTCAGCCCAGACGAAACGTTTATCTCCAGCACCCTTACTAGTGAAATGGCCACAAGATAGACATAGAGACAGAAAAATTTCTGACATCTCAGACTACCGTTCGCAAAGTACTACTGACCTGGAAAGCAGCTTTTTCTTCGCCCTTTGTCAAAAAAATCACTCATTTGAATGAGGACTGAGGGACAAAAAAGGAAAAGCGAGAGTTACTGAAGCTGCTGATAACACATCCACTGCATTATCTACTGCATTATCTACTCTCCATTAAAAAAGGAGGAATAGGTACGAGGGATTTATTAATATCTACTTAGTATAAGTCCGGTGCTCAATTATCAATTCAGGACGCTGTTTGAAGATAATCTCCTCTCCCATATTAATGTGGGGGTGGTTTTGGCATTATCTATCTGGAGTTTGAATCATTCGAGCTTCACCTTATAATTACAATCCAATAATGAATTTTTATCAATTTGTGAAGTCGGCTTAATTGTGTATCAATTTACATTTGAGTTTAGATAATTGTTCAAGGTTTTAATTTGGAAGGTTCTCGTTTTCATGAGTGACTTTTTTTCTTTTCATTTTACATGTAGCAAGACAATATTGGTTAATAGCATATTTGACAAAAAAAAGATTTCAGAACAAAAAGAAAAAAAAAGCAAGACAAAGTAGTTACATTTGCTCTTGAAAAGGGAGACCATTCCTTAATTTTGGAGTTTCTTACATTTCAGATTTCGGTTAATTCAAATATTTCAATAGATAACACATAGATAACTGTCCGATTTGCGAAAACCTTTGGATAGCTTCCATTTCGATCAATTTCTCCGCTGTATATATATATATATATATATATATATATATATATATATATATATATATATATATATATATATATATTATTATTATTATTATTATTATTATTATTATTATTATCAAATAATTTTCCAATATTTGGCTATTCATATTCAAGAGACAGACACAGACAGACAGAGGGAGAAAGAGAGACAGAGAGATGGAAAGAGAGAGAGAGAGTGAAATAGAGGAGAGGGGGTAACGACTAACAGAAAGAGAAGCGTCATAATTTAATATACCAAAATCTAAGATGGTCTTCAGTCACATTTTATTATACTTAAAAAGAAATAAAGGCATAATTTTTTTGTTTGTTTTTTTAAGAAAAAGAAAATCTGAGGGCATGATCGGAACAGTTCACAAGATGTTGACAGTCTGATTCTATATCAAATGAGATATTCGAATATTTAAGTCGTCATAAGACTTATAAGTAAACTTCTATCCTATGCGCAAAATGTTAGGGAATGTAGTTTCCTTAAAAAGGCGTCAGAGAGTTAAGACTACTTCTATCATGTTCTTAGGAGAATTGTACACATGAATAAACATTTCAGTACAAATTCTAGTCTATTTTTCCGTAGGCAAACACACATACGGAGGAACACTCCTTTAGTATTTTGATGTTTATTTAGGGATGTGTTGATAGAAAGATGGAGAGAGGAAAGGATACATGTGGACAGAAATCGGAAATAACACTATCTAGAGTGCTAGATGCGAACAGTAGTCCGAATTATCCAAATAATACCAATTACTAATCCTCATCTAAAAAATTCAAAAAACAGAAACGCCTAAGCTACTAAATATACCAAAAATCTACGAGGTCCTTCATTTACAATTTATTATATTTAAAGAAGGAAAAAAAAGTTTATTTTTTATTTCTTTAAGAAACAAAACAATCCCAGGGCAGTATCGAAACATTACACGCCATGTTGCAAGTCGATTATCTTTCAATTTAACAATTTGGACATATGCTAAGTCGTCTTTTGAAATAAGATTCATAAGTTGGGCTGTCCGAAAGAACAAAGTTGACTCGCTAAACGATAAATCACGATCTTGTCGAATATCGCCGGTTACTTTAAATCGTTCAAAGATTGTTGTGAATTTGGAATCCCCTGGCAATCAGTAGCATCGTTTGCCCTGTACGTATTTCTTTCACCAGAAAATCACGTCGTTCTCCTTAAACACCTTCAAGAATCAAAGACTGCCTGACAGTCTACTTCTGATGAATCGCTTTTCAATTACCCAAAACAAAAAAAGGACGATATTAAAGACGATGACCATTAAAGATCATTTCAGTCATTGAAATATACATTTCCGGAAATGTACAAGTTGATAATATATAATTTTACTCTTATAATCGCATTTTATTGAGAATCTTTTGCAAATAACAGTTTCTGTTTGCATCTGTCTATGACCCGCAGTAACTGATATAAATTGCCTACACCTCCCCTCTTCGTTCCTCGTCTTTTTCTATCCATTATATTTTCTAGCTATTATACTTCAAAATTTATCGACATCTTTTACTATTATTAGTAGTAGTATTAGTAGTTGTAATAGAAAGTAATACTATTACTACTACTAATATTGATAATCATAATAAGGAAAATAGCAGTAAGCATTATTATTATCATTATTTTATCAGTATTATTATGTTATTATTGCTATTATTATTATTAGTAGTAGTATTAGTGGTAATATTACTCGTATCATTATTAATATCATTATTTTTATCATTATCATTATTATTATAATAGTTATTATTAGTAGTAGTATCACGATTATCATTATTATTATTAATATTATCATTATTATCATTATTATTATCATTATTACAGTCATCACCATCATTGTTATTGTAGTTGTTAATATAGTTATCATTATTATTTATATTATTATTATTATTATTATTATTATTATTATTATTATTATTATTATTATTATGTAAAAATTAATAAACGTAGCGTTTGTAACAGCCTCAATGTTTGAATTAATACGAAAGACAGGAAAAGTTTTTCGTATGTGATGGATCTGCTTATTTTATTTACTCATAAATATGTTAAGTATAAACTATAAAAAAATAATAATTAATTAATAAGTTATTATAAAAATAAGGGAAAAGAGAGGGATAGAGGGGAGGGGGAAATAATTCCCAATCATTTAGTATTATGGCTATTACTATTATTAGTATTAGTAGTAATATTAGTAGTAGTAGTAGTAGTAGTAGTAGTAGTATGTTTTTATTATTATTGTAGCTGTTATTGTTATTGGTGTTGCTTTTGCTGTCATTGCTATTTTTGTTGTTACTACTATCATTATTATCGATATTAGTGTTACTATTATCATTGTAAATTTGATTTCTGTTGTTGTTGTTGTTGTTGTTGTTGTTGTTGTTGTTGGTGGTGGTGGTGGTGGTGGTGATGGAGGAGAAAGGTCGTCATCATACAATTGTTCGAAATTCTGAGGATGTGAATGGATGTAGGGGCAGTGAGAATTGGCAGAGAGGGTCCCAAGACACGAAGGGAGTTGGAACAGGAAATGTCAAAAAACTATGGACGGATGGGGAAAGAAGAGTACTGTGGGAATGCTTTGTAAGAAATAGAAGTATCAAATCTGGTGGATATATCTGAAAGTGAAGGAAGAGTGGGAATTGAGAGGAGGAGGAGCTAGGAGTGTCGCGAGTTTGGTATCCCAGTTAAAACAAATTAAAAATAACAACTTACTTTCTGTGATTGCAAGAAAAGTGATTGAATGGATGGTTAGGAATGAAATGAATAGCGAAAGTAAAATTGATGAAACTAGCTTTGATGAAAGAACTGAGAGTGGAAGTGCAGAAGGGAAATATAACCGATGATGGGAGGCGGGCAACTGAGGAGTAATTGAATCCTATCGTTAAGGAAAATGATGAGAAGAAGTTTGAAGGATCTAAGGCAGATGAGATCAATGACTCTGAGACAATGGAACCAGTGAAAGGAGCAGATGTATGGAGAAGTAGTGATGAAGTTCGAGCTATGAGCTGTAGAAAAAGAAGTACTTCAGAAGTTAAGAGAGGTTCTTCTTGGAGACAGCATCATAGATATTCCAAACATTAAGAGTATTGATAGGCGGAAGGTTAAAAGCGAGGTAAAAATAGCTCAAGAAGTAATTCACAACACCATAAGAAAGAACATATCGATTACGGAACTTAACAGACTTCTGTATGCAGCGTCATACGTTATTGCAAATCGCCTTGGCTTAATACAGAAGAAAAAGAGAGAAATGAAGGATAGAAGGCCACACTGACAGAGGCGGCTTGAAGAAAGTATTAAACGGTGGCAGAAAGACATTGGTAGAATCGAAGAAATAAGAAAAGGAGTTAAACTATGACAGAAAGCCAAGGACGAGCTTGAAAGGAGGTATAGATTGCTGAAAAAGGGAACGATGAACGTTCTAACAATGTTGAAAGAGAAGGTCCACACTGGTGGTATAAAAATTCGGAACTTTGTTGGAATAAGTGTTGTATTCCGGCAGAACAACCTTTTACGGAACAATCAGTCTCAGCTTTATAAAGAATTAAATAGTAGTAAACAGGCGAGAAATGACAACACTGCAAATGCAGATGATGCCAGTAAGTTCTGGAGTGGGATTTGGTCTGTGAAAGGGCGATATAATAAGAAGGCTAGCTGATTGGGAGAGCTCAGAGAAAGACTATCAGGAATGCAGCAGATGAAGAACGTTGAGATTGATGACGTGAAAGGATGCAAACTGGAAGGCACCTGGTCCAGATGGAGTGATGGGCTTCTGGTTCAAACAGTTCCAATGCCTTTATTCACCTATAGCTGCTACCCTGCAAAGGGTCGTAGAGTCGGAAGATATCCCTGACGGCACTAATTTGGAAAGATCTTGCAAAGGGAACAGATGCTAGCAATTACAGACCAATTATATGTCTACCACTAATGTAGAAACTGTTAACTGGAATCTTTGCGGGAAAAATTTATGAACATCTTGTGAGTAATGGTGTTTTCCCTGATGAACAAAAAGGTTGTTGGAAAGGCTCGAAGGTACCAAGGAGCAACTACTGTTTGATAAGGCAATAATGCAGGATGCAAAGAGGAACAAGAGGAATCTGAGTGAAGCATGGATCGATTACAGAAAGGCTTACGACATGGTTCCTCATTGATGGATCCGTGAAACACTATTAATGATGAAAGTTACTGGGAACGTGGTAGGGCTTTTGGAGACAACTATGGTTCAATGGAAAACGCTGCTGACAGCAAACAAAGAGGTGCTGGGGCAGGTTGGAATTAAATGTGGAATATTCCATGGAGATTTGTTATCACCACTTCTTTTTGTAATGATAATTATGCCACTGAGCATCCTCTTGAAGAGAGAGAAACTGGGGTATAACTTTGGATCTGGTGGAAGACACCTTAATCATCTACTGTTTATGGATGAGTTAAAGATAATCGGTAGAAATAAAAAAAAAGAATGGAGAGACTAGTAAAGCTCGTAGGGAAATACTCGGAAGACATGGATGGCGTTTGGGATTATTAAATGTGCGGTGCTGGTGATGAAAAAAGGAGTAAAGGTTCATTCGAATGGAATAGTGCTGCCAAATGGAGAAACATGAAGGAAATAGAAGATACAGAGTATAAGTATTTGGGAGTGTTGGAGGGTGTAGGCATCATAAAGGAGAAAGTCAGGAAACTAATTGCGAAGTCGAAATTGTATGAAGGAGACCTAATGAAAGCGGTAAATGCATACATACAGTGCACGAATTTTAGAATGGTCTGACAAGGTGTTGCATGCCATGAATGTCAAAACAGGAAAAGTTTTAGCAATGTTTTGTATATTTCACATTCGAAGTAGCGTAGCAAGGCTGTATCAAAAGAGGAAAGACGGTGGGAGAGGATTGAAAAATGTAAAAGATTATGTTAGAACTGAGATGTCGTTGAAGGAGCATGTGGTTAGAAGTGGGGAGTGGATGTTAAAGGTTGTGGGCAATGAACTGAAGGTATGTGAGACAAAGGCTGATTATGTAAAACGTATGTAGAGAAAGAGCAGGGGAACTTGCTAGGAAGAAAATGCACGGAAGGTTCTTTCAGGATATAGCAGAAGTGGCTGATGAAAAATCATAGTAATGGCTTAGGTATCTGGCTAAGTACTGAAGCCTTTGTTTGTGAAGCACAAGAGCAGGCATTAGGAACACGATTGTTCAAAAAAGTAGTTCTAGGAGAGGAAGTTGCTGTAGAATTCCGGATTTGTGGTAAGACCTTAGAGTCAATTGCGCACCTTGCAGCAGAGTGTAGTGGACTGGCCACGAGAGAGTACCACAAAAGACACGATCGCATGGGACTTCGGATATATTAGGAGATCTGTAAGAAGGTTGGGGTGAAGTGTTCTGGAAAGTGGTTTGAAGACGTGCCTAATGAAGTGAGAACAAGTGAGGATGGAAATGTAGAGATATGGTGGGACAAAAGTGCCATAACGACCAAGCAATTGGAACATAATCATCCAGATTTGGTCGTCATTGACAAGGTCTCAAAAAACTGGCGGATTGTAGACTTCTCAGTACCCTGGGACAGGAATGTGAGAGAGAAGGAGAACGAGAAGTGGAGCAATTATGCTCCGTTGGCCCTGGAGATAAGGCGTATACACGGGATTAAAACACAAATAATCCCGATCGTAGTAGGTACGCTAAGAGTAGTATCACGTCTTCTGGAAGGACAATTGGAAAAACTACAAGTCCCCGATGTTTTAGGCGGCCTTCAGACTTCTGCTATTGTAGGTACCACCAACATCCTTAGGAAACCCTTGATCTTTGAAGCTCCTGGCTTGGAGCCAGGATTGAAGGAAATTCTCTCGAAATTAATCCCATCCCTTTCCAGGGAGAAGTTGATAAACTAAATCAGAATTATTATTATTATTATTATTATTATTATTATTATTATTATTATTGTTGTTGTTGTTGTTGTTTTAGTAGTAGTAGTAGTAGTAGTAGTAGTAGTAGTAGTAGTAGTAGTAGTAGCAAACAGGCGGGAAATAAAAACACTCCAAATGCAAAAGATGCAAGAAAGTTCTGGAGTGGGATTTGGTCCGTCGAAGGGCGATATAACGAGAAGGCTAGTTGGTTGGGAGAGGTCAGAGAAAGGCTATCAGAAATGTAGCAGATGAGGAACGTTGAGATAACCATCGATGACGTTAAAGCTGGCATACGAAGGATGACAAACTGGAAAGCACCTGGTCCAGATGGAGTGATGGGCTTCTGGTTTAAACAGTTCCCATGCCTTTATCCACCTATAGCTGCTGCTCTGCAAAGGGTTGTAGAGTCGGGAGATGTCCCTGGTTGGCTTGTGAAGGGAAAAACAACACTGATTAGGAAAGATCCTGCAAAAGGAACAGATGCCAATAATTATAGAACAATTACATGTCTGCCATTGATGTGGAAACTGTTGACTGGAATATTTGAGGAGAAAATTTATGAACATCTAGAGAGTAATGGTGTTTTTCCTGACGAACAAAAGGGATGCCCGAAAGGCTCGAGAGGTACTAAAGAGCAACTACTAATTGATAAAGCAATAATGCAGGATGCAAAGAAGAAGAGAAATCTGAGCGTAGCATGAATCGATTACAGAAAGGCTTATGACATGGTTCCTCACTCATGGATACGTAAAATACTATTGATGATGAAGGTTGCTGAGAATGTGGTAGGGCTTTTGGAGACAAGTATGGCTCAATGGAAATCGGTGCTGACAGCAAACATAGAAGAGATGGCTCAGGTTGGCATTAAACGTGGGATATTTCAAGGAGATTCGTTATCGCCACGTCTTTTTGTAATTATAATGATGCCACTGAGCATCCTCTTGAAGAGAGAAAAACTGGGCTATAACTTTAGATCTGGTGACAGACGCCTCAACCATCCACTGGTTTATGGATGATTTGAAGATATTCGGTAGAAATAAAAAGGAAATGGAGAGACTGGTAGAACTTGTGGGGACATACTCAGAAGACATTGGGATGGAGTTTGGGATTAGTAAATGTGCGGTGCTGGTGATGAAAAGAGGAGTAACGGTTCATTCGTATGGAATAGTACTGCCAAATGGAGAAATCATGAAAGAAATAAAAGATACAGGATATAAGTATTTAGGAGTTCTGAAGGGTGTAGGTATCGTGAACAGAAAAATGAAACAAAAAGTCAGGAAGGAGTATCTTAGAAGAGTGAAACTAATTGCAAAGTCGAAACTGTATGGAGGAAATCTAATGAAAGCAGTAAATTCATGGGCAGTCAGTGTTTTGAGATACAGTGCGGGAATTTTAGAATGATCTGACAAGGATTTGCATGCCATGGATATCAGAACAAGAAAAGTTTTAGCAATGTTTGGTATATTTCACATTCGAAGTAGCGTAGCAAGGTCAAAAGAGGAAGGACAGTGTGAGAGGATTGAAAAGTGTAAAAGATTGTGCTAGAACCGAGGAGATGTCGTTGAAGGAGCATGTGGTTAGAAGTGGGGAGTGGATGCTTGAGGTTGTGGCCAATAAAGTGGAGGTATGTGAGACCAAGGCTGATTATGTGAAACGTATGGATAGAGAAAGGGCAGAGGAACTGGCTAGGAAGAAAATGCATGGAAGGTTCTTCCAGGATATAGCAGAAGTGGCTGATGAAAGATCATGTCAATGGCTTTGAGCTGGGTATCTGGCTAAGAGTACTGAAGCTTTTGTTTGTGCAGCATAAGAGCAGGAATTAGGAACACGATTGTTCAAAAAAGTGGTTCTAGGAGAGGAAATTGCTGCAGAATGCCGGATTTGTGGTAAGACCTCAGAATCAATTGTGCACCACCGGATATATTGGGAGGTGTGTAAGAGGGTTGGGGTGAAGTGAGCTGGAAAATGGTTTGAGGAGGTGCCTGATGAAGTGAGAACAAGTGAGGATGGCAAGGTAGAAGTATAGTGGGACAAAAGTGTCATAACGACCAAGCAGTTGGAACATAATCGTCCGGATATGGTCGTCATTGACAAGGTCTCAAAAAACTGGCACTGGGACAGGAATGTGAGAGAAAAGGAGAATGAGATGTGGAGCAATTATGCTCCATTGGCCCTGGAGATAAGGCGTATACACAGGGTTAAAACACAAATAATCCCGATCGTAGTTGGTACACTAGGAGTAGTATCAAGTCGTCTGGAAAGACAATTGAAAAAACTACAAATCCCCGATGTTTTAGGCGGCCTTCAAACCTCTGCAATTATAGGTACCACCAACCTCCTTAGGAAAACCCTTGATCTCTGAAGCTCCTGGTTTGAAGCCGGGATTAAGGGAAATCCTCTGGAAATGAATCCCATCCCTTTCCAGAGAGACGTTCATAAACGAAATCAGAATTATATTATTATTATTATTATTATTATTATTATTATTATTATTATTATTACCCTTATGATTATTTTTATTATTATTGTTATTATTATCATTATTATTATGAATCTTATTAAAATCATTATCATTATTATTATTATTATTATTATTATTATTATTAATAGCATTATTATTAATAATAATAATATCATTCTCATTTTATTATTATCATTTATCAACATATATATATATATATCATTATCATTATTATCATTATGATCATTATTGTTGTTGTTATTGTTGTTGTTGCTGTATTTTTCACTTACTATAAATTCACACTCAAGTGATAACGTGTGATCACTTACTGGCAAAAACGAGGTGCTATTCCATGACATGATAAAAAACCTCTCTTATTTTCTAATACGATTCATAGATTTCAATCATCATTACAAATCATTTTGCGTTCTCTCTCTAACATTAATTTAGCACTGATAAATTTCAATGGCTTTAGCTGGAATTTAAATGATTTAAGTTTTCTCAGGATTTCATTACTTTCCGTATTTTCCCAATCGAGATCTAGATTGCGTTTTTTCTTGTTCTTTCTATTCTATCTCAAATGCTTCACTGTACTTTTCTATTTAGCAACAAATTCGGATACCACTGGTTTTTATTTTATTTATTATTTTTTTTTTTGATGGGGGAATGTTCTATCAATATTTCTGGTTGTGCTCTATTTCTGACTTAAATGTGGTCGTTATGTATTACTTGATAATATATATTGAGGGTGTTGCCGTAGTTTTATTCGTGATTCCGATTCCATTGCTAATCTTTATATCAAGTTCCATGCCTTTGATTAGTTGTTTGATTTCTTCAGAATCACATTGTAAACTATTAGAATGGCGGAATCTAATATTTTGCAAATTCTTCAAATTAACTACAATCATAATCGATCATCTTGATTGGGCGAATTTGTTCATTTGTATTTGCATATTCCAAATCATTTTATGAAGTTCATTTTTCAATAGTTCTTCCTAATTGTACCTGCATAACATGCTTTCAAGCTGCAGGCGTTTTTACAGTTTTTAACTTATCCGTCTTTTTCTTTTATTACTTCTTTTGCACTAGCGGTCTGCATTCAAATAAGAACGCTTTCATCTGTCCACAATCAACATGTACAGTTTTATAGTCTTGCCTATTATTTTAGGTTTAAGTTCTTGTCCTGATTCTGCGCGGCTTCCAGTTTATCATCTTCTGTAGTTATGTCCATACGTTTTCTGTTGTGATATCTTCTGTTAGTCTTATAAATCGTCGACTTAGCTGTTTCTATTTTCCAACGTTGATCCATGCATCGGGCTGTTCTTTTGTCATGTTTAAACAATCTCCAGAGAATTGCTATTTGAAATAGCATTAATTCTTTTCATAATAGTTATACCATATAGTTTCTATGAGTTTTTATGTTCTTCACGCATATTCTGTTTAAATTCTATTTTTAGCCACAACAGCGATTTCCCACCAAGTTCTCGTTATTAAAGGGCATTCCGTTTCTCCCAAATTTAAATGAAATCATCCTAAGGATTCCAGTAATCTCTGTGCCCTTCTAGTGGCGTGCATTGTCGTGGCCTTCGTAATATGTGTCATTAAGTTCCGTGAGGTAAAATATGACGTCATTGCTGAGGTTCTATTAAGCAAGATCTGTCAAACAGTCGGGCTGTCGATGATAAATTTTTAAAAATACAAAAAACATTAGAAAACTTAAAATTGCTTTAAAAAAAGAAAAAGAAAAAGCACAATGATTTGTACCCATTCGATATTAATTTCAGAAAACAATTCAAAACGGAAAAGTTGTTTTTATGCGTTAAAAATAGTTATACATTTCGCTGTTTCATGGATTTTAAAGACTAAAATACGTCCATTATTTACTTATAAATTACATTTGGAAAGAAAAACAGAAAGAAGCACGATTCGATTTATAGTAAAACTTTATCCAATATAAATGTGAAAATATGCATGTAAAAGTGCATATGTTTGAATCAGAACACAACTAAATATTGCAAAACATGAAATATGAATTTAGGTAATAAATAAAATAAGCAATCAACTTAAAATCAAACTAAAAGTACTTTAAATTAAAATGAACAACGATATTTTTAAATCAAAACGAACATTTTTTAAAATCAAAACGAACATTTTTTTAAATCAAAACGAACATTTTTTTAAATCAAAACGAACATTTTTTTAAATCAAAACGAACATTTTTTTAAATCAAAACGAACATTTTTTTTAAATCAAAACGAACATTTTTTTAAATCAAAACGGACATTTTTTTAAATCAAAACGAACATTTTTTTTAAATCAAAACGGACATTTTTTTAAATAAAAACGAACATTTTTTTAAATCAAAACGAACATTTTTTTAAATCAAAACGAACATTTTTTAAAATCAAAACGAACATTTTTTTTAAAATCAAAACGAACATTTTTTTAAATCAAAACGAACATTTTTTTTAAATCAAAACGAACATTTTTTTAAATCAAAACGAACATTTTTTTTATCAAAACGAACATTTTTTAAAATCAAAACGAACATTTTTTTAAATCAAAACGGACATTTTTTTAAATAAAAACGAACATTTTTTTAAATCAAAACGAACATTTTTTTAAATCAAAACGAACATTTTTTAAAATCAAAACGAACATTTTTTTTAAATCAAAACGAACATTTTTTTAAATCAAAACGAACATTTTTTTTAAATCAAAACGAACATTTTTTAAAATCAAAACGGACATTTTTTTAAATCAAAACGAACATTTTTTTTATCAAAACGAACATTTTTTAAAATCAAAACGAACATTTTTTTTTTATCAAAACGAACATTTTTTAAAATCAAAACGAACATTTTTTTTATCAAAACGAACAATAAATAATTTTACAACGAAAACGAATGATACATTAACTGAACAACGAATGATAAGTTTACAAAAATAAAAACAAATCAAATTCAAACAGATATTGTTAATATACACAAAAAAAGTTACTGGGGCAAAAATATTTCAAACATTAAATCTAAAAACATTCCAACAATCTGTTGTACAATTTAATTATAAGTTGGAAATTTTCTTTTTCTGTTTTTGTTTACTAATATTGTCCTTCTCTTTGCAACTTTAAAAACATTTTTCAACAGTTTCGTGATGCTTTTTGACACTAACAAACATACAGTTTAATAAATAAATAAATAATAAATGGTAAATAATAAATAATAAACCCTAAAAATAATATTTTTTTTAAAAACTCATTTAATGATTTATTTGATAAATAATTAATTTATACGATGATACATTTTTTAAACATCGTTATGAAATTTCAAATTTTTTTAATAGTTTAACTTTTAAAAAATCTTGACAAAACATTTCCTCTTTTAACTGCATGTATCGAAATGTAACGACTGACGAAAACACACTGTCTTCGGGGCGTCAAAAATGATTCAACAGACCAAATTTAATGACGTCAGTAGGTTACCTCTTTGTATTTTAATTTCAGTTATATATTGCATATAAGCTGTCAGTTCAAGTCTCCATGTTCTCATTGCTGTTTTAGTCATATTGATAATCTTGTCTTGTATTGTGTACCTTTTCAGGCATTCAATTACCCATCCTTTAGGGATCTTGTCATACGCTTTCTTGCAATCGATCTATACCGTGGCTATGTTATCTTTCTACGTTTTACCTCATTTAGGTCTACGTATAGTAGGTCATGTGTTCCTTTTTTTTTCATTTTTTGGCATCCTTTTTGTTCCTCGAGGAGGGGAATGTTAAATCTGTTCCCTCAGTTGTACTGTTAGTATTTTCTACATTTTCAGCTATTGGGCAATTCTATTGTGATCTTATCGCTCTTCTCATATCTTACCCCAGGAACGTTTTGTTTCTGCCGGGTCCAGTTGTTCTGTTTTTTGTTTTTCTTCCGTTTACATTTTGATCGAATCGGCTTTCAAATGTCGAGTTTTGCTGGCATTGTTCCGATTTGGATCTGTATCGTTTCAATTTCCCTTCTTTTGCTGCTATTTTTTGCATGAATGTTTCTTGTTTAGACTCTCCCTGCTAGTCACATTTTCACTTTTCTATCCTCTTCTATTCGCTTTCATCTTATTTATCGCTTTGACTTATTTTTTAAGTGTATAAACTAGGTTTCCATCTTAAATTTCCATTCATGTTTTGTCGGTTCATTTTCTTTCCCCGGGTTTTTCTGTTTTAAACTTACTGTCTTGGCCTCTGCGTAAATTAAATTGCGTAGGTCTGAATAGTATCTGTTGGGGTGTATGGGAGAAGCTTGTTCATTTTCTCTGTTTCTGCTCTTCCTTTCTTTCACTTTCGGTTCCTTAGTAACAGGAAACTTGATTTTTCTTCGTTCATAAGTTGTACGATGTTTTTAACTCAGTCGCTTCATTCTCGATTAGTTCTATTGTTTCAGAAATTCCGGTTTCCATGTTTGCTCTATTAAAGCTTAGCTCGTCTATGGAGTTCTTTGTGTTGGATTCCAGTAAGGGGGTATCTTGGTCTGTTCCATCATTTATTTTTCGTTCCGTGTATTTCTATTAGTTCTAGATATGAAAGCTAACATCTATTAAGAATAGATTTAGCTTGATTCGTAATTCTTTGTTCCGTTGCATGGTAGTCAGTAACCATCTTTAAGGTGTCTTCTATAATAGCATTCCATTACTAGTATATTCTGTTTTGTTGTCAATTTCTTCCTCCTGGTTTTTAGTCTATATTGGTTAATTTGGTTCTCCTGCGTTCGGTCTGTATTATTTTGGTACTTCAATTAGAAGGGATACTTACCTGTTATGTGTCTGTGATACTCTCATTTCTGAAAGAGGAGCCAACCTTCACATGATGACGATCGGGACCAATATGCTGACCACCGAAAGAGCACTTGCCGATCATGATATCCAAATCTTTCTTCTGAGTCCCACGGTGTCTTATATTTATTGCAGACATTTTTCCTTGTGTGGCGTTTGTAGCAACGCCGAACCAGAATTGCTTTACCTTTGATTCTGTCACAGGTAAATGTTTACTTCCCACCTAGATGTGAGGCAAGGTTTACTATCACACATACATAAAGGACATGAACAGATATTAACACACACACACACACATTAAGAAGTAGGCATTAAGGAGTTTCGACATTAGCCGAATGCGAATTATTTTGGTTTAACTATTTTATTATTCTGTAAATTTCACAGCTATCGAAGCCAGGTAAATTTCTAATGCTATTTTTTGTTGGTTTTATTTGTTGTTTTTGTTTGTTTGTTTGTTTGTTTGTTTGCTTTTGTTTGTTTGTTTGCTTTTGTTTATTCTTATTTTTTTGCCAATAATAAAAACGTAAATACATCCGTCGTAGTTATATACTTTCTCGTGCAAAAATCAATAGTGTATTTTTCTGCGATATTTCACTATATGCGAACTTCACAGCTATCGAAGGTAAATATGGATATTGACATACACTGATACTGTACAATGCCGCTCAAGGGGTGAGTATAAACTAATTAGTAAATAATAAATTTCCAACAATAAAATAGTGAAAGCTAAAATTTATGATTGAAACCTTTGGCGCTTTCGTTTGGCGAGCTTAACTATTTCCATTGAATATATTTCTTGTAATGCTAAAATGTATATTTATACCAGAACGGAATGCTTCTACTGTTACGTAGGTCATCATTGGAAAATGCTTGGGATGTTCTTTATTTGAAAAATCTTCTGAGGTGAATATTTTTAAGAAGAGTAAATTAAATCGAAATAAATTTTGTCATAACCAAAACATGTATCAACGTCCCACAAAACAAAACAAAAACTGACGAACCAAAATGAAACATCAGTTTTGAAATGAAAGAACTGTTAATCACAAAAATTTGAAAAAGAGGGTGATTTTACTTTATATATTAGATATGAGAGAGAACAGTTATTGTAACAACATTCACAAAAGTGTTTATTCTAAAAGATAGTTATATTTAAAATATTGCATTTATTCTTTTCAAAAATGCATCTATGTTAGAAAAATTTTATTTTAATGTTTTTTATTAAACATTTCTGTCGTGTTTATTTACAGAGGAAAACATAGTAAGTGAGCGAAATACATAATTTTTTTTAACTTGAGATTCAAACTTGTGCACTAACTTGAGATTCAAACTTGTGCACTAACTTGAGATTCAAAATTGTGCACTAACTTGAGATTCAAACTTGTGCACTAACTTGAGATTCAAACTTGTGCACTAACTTGAGATTCAAACTTGTGCACTAACTTGAGATTCAAACTTGTGCACTAACTTGAGATTCAAAATTGTGCACTAACTTGAGATTCAAACTTGTGCACTAACTTGAGATTCAAAATTGTGCACTAACTTGAGATTCAAACTTGTGCACTAACTTGAGATTCAAACTTGTGCACTAACTTGAGATTCAAACTTGTGCACTAACTTGAGATTCAAACTTGTGCACTAACCTGAGATTCAAACTTGTGCACTAACTTGAGATTCAAACTTGTGCACTAACTTGAGATTCAAACTTGTGCACTAACCTGAGATTCAAACTTGTGCACTAACTTGAGATTCAAACTTGTGAAAGGTTTTAACAACGTCTTAAACCACATGGTAGTAATCTTGAATCGGTTTGTCCATTTCAGCTAAGATATTGTTTTAACAAATTTGCAATTTTAATTCTTTCTACCTCCCCTATACACAAGTCTACGTTCGTTTGTGTATACATGCGCGTTTTATAAGTGCATGATATGTGAATAATGTGTATGTGTCCGCGCGTACGCGTTGGACTCTTTGTTTATCAAGTTCAAAACATACATTATTGCTTCACACGACACCCTGCCCACTTTCTTTGCTGACGACTAAACCAACGATCAATTGCATCGTATTTATTTTCTAATATTTCTTTTCTTCTTTGCTCCATTCACTCAGGTTGTTCAAGTGATCATCATCAAGTTTCTTTCTGCTCGTCAAACATTCACAGCTTTTATCGTTTCATCCGTGGCGTGTCATTTTTTTGTCATATTTTCTAGCCACTGTCCATTGTTTTTGCACGCCAAAACAACGTAAAAACAGAAAAAAAAGAAAGTGTAGTACTCTCTCTCTCTCTCTCTCTCTCTCTCTCTCTCTCTCTCTCTCTCTCTCTCTCTCTCTCTCTCTCTCTCCAATACCTCAATTTTTCCATCTGATCAGCTTCGGTTGCAGAGCTTATGTATGCTTACTTATTGGCAAGGATGACGCCAAATTGTCTAATGGCACCTCTGATCAGCCTCATGATTGTTCGGCCATTTCTTTAGCTTTTTATTATTATTATTATTATTATTATTATTATTATTATTATTATTGTTGTTGTTGCTGTTGTTGTTGTTGTTGTTGTTGTTGTTGCTGGTACAGTCTCATCTGTATCTCGTTTCTTTCTTCCATATTGTCAAACAACTAATCGCATTTTGTTTATTGTTTATTCTTCGTTCTCTGTGTTCTATGTGTGTGTGTGTGTGTGTGTGTGTGTGTGTGTGTGTGTGTGTGTGTGTGTGTGTGTGTGTGTGTGTGTGTGTGTGTGTGTGTGTTAGTCTTCACTGATTTCTGCTCTTATCCGATTGTTGTTACTGGGAATGAATAATGGATACTTAATACAAAAATGCTTCTTTTACAAAAGATATTTACAGAAAGGGCATGAACGATTTCATTTTTAGGCTTTACCTCCTCCCAGACCACCCTCTCTCTCTCTCTCTCTCTCTATATATATATATATATATATATATATATATATATATATATATTTCTCTTTCTTTAAAAAATGTATTTTACATTTGCATCTATAATAATAAAAAAAATAATAAATGAACTTTATGGTGGCAATCTCATTTATATTTTTAAATACAAACAGATCGTCGAATTTTAATGACAAAAACCACAAACTCAGCTAAATTCTATTTTATTTCAATCTGCACCAAAAATATTCAAATCAAATTCAAACAAAAATTATAGCTTGATTTCCTGCATTAAGAAACTATCAAATTTCAAAAAGATCTTTATATATTAGGATATATATGAATGGCTTTGTGCGAAGGTGAAACGTCGAGTAAATAATGATAAAAATAATCATAACATATGCAGTCAACATTTATTCAATTTTAAGAATGGGTAAAAATACTTATTGCTCGTTATGATAGGCTTGTTGTGATGATATCCCTAGCGAGTATAAACATTCCTACTAGTGAGACATCGACTTAGGTTAATGCTGATTGCGATGATCACATCCCTTGTTCGAGACGAAAGTAGGTTCATTCCATTGTCGGATTTCGTTGCGGTTTGCTTGATCTATGATAGTTCATAAGACTTTCTTGTGTGCGGTGCGTTTGCTCAGCTGGTAGAGTGCTTGTCCAGCTCGGGTTTCGAATCCTGAGTTCGGATGTGTCTAACTGATTAGCCCAAATGAGGGCGAAACTCGGACTTCTGGTTTGTTGGCTTCCATGGCTCTTGTGAGCTGCGATGTTTCTGGCTGTGGAAATAATTTATTCAATTACATATTAATCACTTATTCTACAAATGTGCGTTCTTATTGATTCTTAGTATGTTTTATAATAAGTTTTATTTCTTATTCAACAAATCTACATTTTATTTATGATTAAACATCATATGAATTTACAAATGTTTGTTTAAATGTATTTTACAATTTTTGCACTAGTGCAATATAATAAATTATTTATTTAAACAAAATATTAAAATCTCCAAATTTAAAAGTTTTAAACACTGCGCTTGTTATGAAAATTAAGTGTTTATGGAAATTCTTGGATTGTATCCTTAATCTGTTGTAAATTATGATTAGCTTTTAAATATTCCTACTCTACGGTAGTATTTTTGTTCAAACTGAAATATGGTTAATGGAATTTCAGAGAATATCTCGTTATGATGAGTCTATCTCCAAAACCCATACTCCCCATTTATACGGATGAAAATGTAAAAAGAATCGAAAACAACTATTAAACAAACTGCTCTTATTGATATAAATTGGCTTTGTAAAAATTTGGAATTAGTTTTCACACCTATTTGCAATCAAATTGATGTCCCCACTTTGTAATTAGCACATCATTTTTGCCTCTTAACCATCCGACCGCCTACATTATAGGCGACTGAACAAGAACACTATGCCCTTGCACAAAAACAATTCCGATCAAGAAGTCAGTTTATATCAGCATATGCGAGATTAATGAATGAGATGAAGAAATCAATGAGAAATCAAGGGTTTGAAGTAAAACATTCACATTTTGAAAAAAAAAGTCTTTAATGTTTTAAGCGATAAAGGATTCGACAGGCATTTAATAATTCTCCAGTGAAATATGAGAGACACTGAAATGAAGTTAATCGGTCAGAAAAGGTTAAAAGTGAAAAATAAAATAAAATCGTAACATTTTTAAACGAGTATTAAAGAATTTCTCTAATTTCTATAACAGAAGAAATAAAAAAAAACTATGTTTCATGATTTGCCTTTACTATTGTAAATTTTACTAATTTTATTGGTGCTCATTTCGGGGCAATATTTAGTTTCATCCGCCTGGCTGAATGTAGTTTTATTGAAATAGAAAAGATAAGCATATTTTTCGAAAAATTCCAATTGAAAATGCTCTTCATTATAGTTTATTAAAAAATCCTCAAATTTGTTTAATTTATATCGTTGCATATTGTGACGCGCGGATAGCGCTGTATGAACGACGGATCGAGGTAACTAATATGACTTGCTGTATGTTACAAGTCAAATGTTATCGAATATGAAATATGTCAACAGAGCAGAATGTTAAAAATAAAATATAATAGTTTGAATTTAAAGTAGAAAAATAAGCAAAGGGATTAGAAAATTAGTTACAAAAACAATAAATAATAAGATTGAGCTGATTAGGGATGTAAAATAACGAACACGCAAAACGAGTTATTATATATTCACGACACTGACCAGTGAAAGGAATCAGTCAGCCGGGGGATGTTGGCAGTTTGAGTTTATCAGTCAATTGGGCGGATAAATTTTAGTCTCTGGATCCATTGGAAGCAATTATGAACAACTATAGAAAATGTAGGAACAATAGAGAAATGTGTGTAACTCCGAGGGAATTTACAAACAGGAAATAAATGCTATATATGAACATTGGTGTTTCCATTGGAGGAAAAGTATTTTAAATAGACGGCAACTTGGGAGGAAGCATAAATCAGAAGGTATATTTCTCTTTTCTCTGGGATATAATGTATATATATATATATATATATATATATATATATATATATACAATATATATTTGAAAGACACTATATATATATATAAAAGACACTAGATATATATATAAAACAGTAGACGATACACACACGCACACACACACACACACACACATATATATATATATATATATATGTGTGTGTGTATATATATATATATATACATATATATATATATATAAGATATAAGATTTACGACCCGGATACGCATTCATACATCACGGAGACAGCACTAGATGAACGCATTATATATACATTCGTTATATACACGGCTATAAAACAATATTTCTACCGCCTAAATCGTCGAAGCAAAAAGAACGATCTGATATGTTTACGCAACAACGACTTTCTTTTACTTATAAAAGCCGTTGTAAGAGAAAGGAGAACGTATAAGCTGTTCACTGATCCATACATGATCAACAAAGAATAATGGTCTTCTTCGCGATAGTCATATGCGTTACAGATTGATAAGACGACTTGAAAACAACAAAGAATTAATACATCACTAATATGCTTTTTTTGTAATTGGTGCATATTTTACATCACAAGAGGTTTAATTGGACAATGTTGGTTTTTCATTCAATAAATTTCAAGTAGGTATCCTACAAAAACATGAATGTATATGTCATGGTCTATAAAAGAAAATGAATAGCAATTCGTCCTTAACATCACAACAGTCTCAGTTCACTGAATACTCACTTAGCTGGCCAAAAACAAAAAGTCTCAATTGAAGGACAAAGTGCAATGTATGAGCACGTCTGACAATTTTAGCATAAAAATGTTTTTGATGAGACAAATAAGTCATGTGTGATATTGATAGCTCGTTTAGGCATTCATAATTGTTTTTCTTCCAACTGTATAACACTTAATATTAATAAAAATAATCTACAGCATGCGACTTTAGTTATTAACCGACAATTTTAATTTAGCACGGATGTCGCGAATTGTCATTTTAGAAGGGTTTGCGTGTTTTACTTACGTAATTAAATAATGTACAAGTATTAGAAAGGCAGGCATGAACAGATTTAGATAGATAGATAGATAGACAGACAGACAGACAGATAGACACCAAAGTTCTGTGTTCTTTGCATATAACTATACAGTTATGCAGTTAAAAAAAAACAATTTTATTTTTAGAACTGCATGCCTGTGTAACTCTCTTCGGTGTCCATGCTTTACAGCTGATTACAATATGGTTGTCTTTAAGTCCAACGTAAACAAGTCCTTGAGGAGCTGTCATCTAAAGTAATTTAATTTACCGAATTTTCAGTCCTAACAATTACTATGATATTGTCCCATTGACTACTGTACTCTCATTAATCCTTATCCCTGTGTGGCCACCGGGCATTGAAATATGGTAACTTCTTGGTAAAAAAAATAATTTTACGAAAACCACTGAATTTAAAAATATTATATATATCAATACATAAGAAAATAAGTTTATTATTTATTTGGTGCAATAAGCTGTTTATCTGATTTACACACACACACACACATAAACACACACACACACATATATATATATATATTAATATTTTTGCGTACACGTAAAAATATTTCAATATTTATGCGATAAAAATATTTAAATATAAAAATAAATACGTCCTGTACATTAAACAAATCTAAAATATCTGAATTATAACCCGAGACATTGGGCCAATATTATGTCCATAAAACTCTTAAAGAAACTACAATTCGAAAAATATTTATTGACTCATGTTTAATATCTATTTGTCACATCCGACTAAATGTGGAAGAATCCGAATGTTCACGAAAGGCTTTTACGCCCTTTTGCATCAAATAAAACTCATTATATCACATATTACTGAGCTTTAAGCATAATAATCGTGTTCTAAAATATATAATGATCGATTCATTAGAGTTGAATCCTATCCTGGAAATATCTGAACATATACGCATACTAAACTTTATATAAATAGAGACAGTAATAATATACATATATAGAGAGAGAAATAACAAGGAACAAACCGTATTATGTGTTCATCAACGTTTCGTCTTTATTTCGAGACTTCTTCTGGATGAATGATAGATTCATCCAGAGGAAGTCTCGAAATAAAGACGAAACGTTGATGAACACATAATACGGTTTGTTCCTTTTTATTTCTCTATTTTGTCGGATTCCATTATTTTCAACATATATATGTGTGTACATATATGTACATATGTTATATATATATATATGTGTGTGTGTGTGTGTGTGTATCTGTGTGTGTATATATATACATAACATATATATATACATAAAAATATGTACATGTATATATATGCACGTATACATACATACAAAGAAATACCTATACACACGCATATATATATATATATATATATATACATATATATATATATATATATATATATATATATATATATATATATATATATATATATATATATATAGCGTAAATGCGATATTGTCTCCGGTCGTTGCCTACTCTGTCTGTCCGTCTGTCTCTCTGTCTGTCTCTCTGTCTCTCTGTCTTTCTCTCTCTCTCTCTCTCTCTCTCTCTCTCTCTCTCTCTCTGACTGTTTACTAAGAATACCCACCGACACGGCAATGACAGGTACTTAATATAATTTTAAGTTTATGCACTTTTTTCTTTTCCTTCATTTGTTTTATACGTATTTTATTCTAAAATTAAAACAATGCTTATATCATAGAAAACTCAACTCTGAATTTTATATCACGTGCTCCAAACGTATTCTTCTTGCATTTTAAACTAACACCACAGACGCACAACACGCGGACTCTGTACTAAATTTTTTACATCTACCATCTTGCGAGGATTGCGTCTATCGCTGAAACATTGATTTTAAACAAATAAATATTTGTGTATTTTAAATAATATTACGTTGTCATTTGACTTACAAACGTATTATATTACACACACACACACACACACACACACACATATATATATATATATATATATATATATATATATATATATATATATATATATATATAATGATTCTTTTGCTATAGTTTCCTAGGACTTATATCAATGAAAGTCTGGTCCTTATGAAGCAGTGGTCAATAACAAATAGCGTAGTATTATAGTATATATATATATATATATATATATATATATATATATATATATATATATATATATATATATATATATATATATTTATACAAATATTATTGCCTACATTTTTTCAATTATATGTTCACCACAAACAAGGCACAGTGTATCTTTAATGTACGGAACTACTCTCGGGGACATAAAACATAAGTTGCAGGGATACTATGTAGGGAGTTGAGCAGAAAGATGTCTGTTCACATTACACTTGAACTCTTGCATGCCAGTACCGTTGGGGGAAGGGAATTCCCAAGTCTAGCAGTTCTGGTACAGAAACTATTAGAGTAGAAGGCTTTCTAACATCTAGGAATCTCTACTGTGTAGGGGTGGTGCTTTGATGCTTGTCGGGTTTGTCGTGTTTGTATTTACGTACAAGAGCATCCACCGTTAAAATACATGTAAAATATGCAGAGGGATGCAAATTTCGTCGATAGGACAGAGGTTGAAGCTTAGATGACAGTTCAGGATCTATCAGGTTGGTGACTCTCTTTTGGATCCTGTCCAAGAGATAGAGACCAGTACCAGATGCATTGTCCCAAATGTGACACACAATACCTGTTGCATACGATATATATATATATATATATATATATATATATATATATATATATATATATATATATATATATATATATATATATATATATATATATAGTGGTTTTTGTTTTGATTTTTGAAACGATAGTAATGTTTATGTCTCTGCCTCGGAGAACCGGTGTTTTTCTTAGAAAGTCGCCCATTTTTTATTTGGACGTATTTTTTATTTATTTATTTATTATTTTAAAAACAGTTATTTACGACCACGCGTGTTTCGGAGCCCTACTCCTCATCAGCGTAGCTTGACTGTTAGTAGGATTCATTGTTATTATTGCCTCGGAAGCTGATATTTTATATAGGGTCAAATAGCGAGACATAGTGGGATAGGAATCGTGTAATCGATACGATAAATGAATGCAATTCTTTCTTTGACAAAATTTAAAACACAGTTATGATTGAGAAAACAACACAAAGGTATGACGCAATTATCTCGTCTTAAAACAAAAGATAATTATGCAAATCATTATTTATCCACTCAATTTCCATATGCCAACTGAATGAATTTCAGATGGAATTTATAGTCAATTTGGAAATCATCATGTTCACAATAAGCAACATTTGTTTACACATTTTCGTGCTGTTTGTGAATCACTTCCATCGATCCGAGTTTGAAAAGTTACTAGAAAGTAGTTGACACTAAAATATTTGATTTTAAGGCCAGAAGAACCTTTTTTTTAGGATAGTTTCACGTAAGAATAAAAAAAGTATTCTCATTTACATCTATATAGCAATGGTTTTAAATCTGAAATCTGAGTGTAAGATATAAGAACGACTCTCCACTAAGCCTCAAAAACTGTAAGAGTCGAAGTAATTGCCAAACAGTGTGATAACTGCTTTAAATGATTTCTAAGATCAAATCGTATCAATTTAAACATATACACTTTTCATCCATTTTAATGCATGAGATCAATTTAGACAAAGTCTAAATGCAAAATAAATGTATTTTACTGCCTCAAACATACGGAATAATAAGTAATATTCTGTTAAATATGCGATATCTGACGGAAAAATAAATTTACTGCTTTATGATTGTAGGTGATGTTTGAAGATATAATCAACGAGTTCAACCCATCCACTTCTTTCTACGCTTCTGGTAACGTAAAAACGCCCTATCAAAACTTAGCTAAATCGCGATGACACTACATCGGTTCAGCAAAGCGCACAAGACGTTAACAGAAGCGACCCTCCCAACGCAAGATGCGATTCGCTTCTCTCATTTATGCCAAATGCCACTTCGCGGTTGAACGAAGAATTCCAGCAGTTAGAACAAACCTGTACAATCGCCACCATCCACTCATCAACCCTCATTGAAAACAGATACGCCATCTCTCTCTCTCTCTCTCTCTCTCTCTCTCTCTCTCTCTCTCTCTCTCTCTCTATTCATGCAATCGAGAACCAATACAAGGAAGCTAGGCGTTCTCCTACTTCCAAGACTCTCCGTCCACCAGTCTTTCGCTTTTGCGTTAGCAGCGACTTAAAATTTTAAATTTTAAATCCTTCCTCCTTCCCCATGCTGATAGCAGTGGTCTCAGCAAGTAATGAGGCAGGAGGTGTGCAGACGCCCACTTAATTTACATGCAACTCGACAGTGTTACAATGACTCCTCCCACTGCAACTTTTTACGCCTAACACATTCCAAACGAAATTTTCTTGTCGCGAAATTCTACCATAATTTACGCCAACTCGCTCGCACACACACACACACATCCTGGACGCCTGCGATCATTTATTGGTACGAATTATAAGGCATCAATAACATACGTCATCAATTCTCAATTTATTTTGAGTTGTTAGCTTCATTTTTCTTTGGCTGATATTTCAATTTACATATTTCGATTTACATATTTCAATTTACATATTTCCTGAACGCATCCGTTAATAGCGTTATTAGTAATAAAACTTTAATGCTATGTGTGATATGCTTATTAGTCAATTGGCCTCAAAATGACACAGTTTTTAATAATAAGCCAATTTTAAATATTTATATGTTTTTCTTAAGTACGATGCTTTCCTTATTTGTTAACTAGAAAAATGCCGGTCCAAGGAGGAGTGATAAAATCCATTCCCTGATCATAACAGTTTTATACTCTCTAACCACGATTGAAATAAATATATAATCATAGTAAACTTTTTGTCTTGAAACCTTATTCAAATTTTTATCAAAATCTATTACATACACGAAAATATCTCAAATTTAAGCATAAGAAGTTCTAAGAAGAAATTGAAATACATGGAATCTTGTTCAGTTGATATCTAATGACTATAGATCAATCTTAATATCCGAAATGTTGAATTAAAAATGGGAGGTTGTGTTCATATTATGTCCTATAAAAAAGCCATTAAAATACTCAAAGAAATTGAAATTTCAACAAAAAATTGAAAGCACCTGAATTTTTACGAAGGACCTACACCTTCTCTTTGTGACCGTTGCATACAACTAAAATAAACTAATATAGTCCACATTGGCACTGCTTATCCCTAGCAGTCATGTTCTAACATTCATAATCATCGGTTACTTAAGGAGTGAATAATGAAACATACAAATATATAAAAATATATACACATATCTAACTTTACATAAAAATACATACACATATCTAACTTTACATAAAAATGTATACACATATCTTACTTTATATAAAATATATACACATATCTTACTTTATATAAAATATATACACATATCTTACTTTATATAAAATATATACACACATCTTACTTTATATAAAAATGTATACTCACATCTTACTTTATATAAACATTTAGACCCAAATCTTACTTTATATAAAATATATACAGGTAATTAACTTTATATTAAAATATATACACAGATCTAACTTTATATAAAATATATACACATATCTAACTTTATATGAAATATATATACATATCTGACTTTATATAAAAATATATATATACATATCTAACCTTATATAAATATATATACACATATTAGGTTGGTACAAAAATAATGTCGTTTTTTTTTCTTTTTTTTTTACATTCAACTTCAAAAGATCATAATTCCTTTCATAAAAACTTTTATTAATCGAAATAAGATCCATTAGAAGCGACACATTTTTGCCAACGAGAAACAAGTTCATCCATCCCATTAGCATAGAAATCCGGAGTTCTGGTAACGATGAAGTCATTAAAGGCCGATTCGGCATCATCTCGGCTTTTGAAGCATTTTTCACGTAGGAAGTTATCGAGATGCTTGAAAAAATGATAATCGGTGGCCGAGAGGTTCAGTGAATATGGCGGATGAGGCAGTGTCTCGTAGCCCAATTCGTTCAACTTCTGCAGGGCGAGCGTTGTCATTGAGAAGAATTGGTCCCTTCATATTGACCAACCTCGGGCACATACGTTGGAGCTTTTGGTACATTTTGTCAATTTGTCGGCAGTACTTCTCCGCCGTAATCGTTTCGCCCGGATTCAAGAAGTTGTAATGGATAAGATCGGCCGCAGACCACCAAACAGTCACCATAACCTTTTTTGGTGCAATTTCGGCTTCGGGAAGTGTTGTGCAGCTTCTCCTGCACCCAACCACTGTGCCGAACGTTACCGGTTGTCGTAGAGGATCCACTTCTCATCACACGTCACAACGAGAAATGGATCGTTTTTGTTGCTTGGAAGAAGCGTAGAAGACACCTCAAAACGAAGACTTTTTTATTATTATTCAATTCATGCGCCACCCATTTATCCAACTTTTTTACTTCCTTATTTGCTTTAAATGACGGACGACTGTTGCGTGGTCAACCTCGAGTTCAACAGCAACTTCTCGTATGGTTTTGCACGGATCGGCTTCAATTAAAGCTTTCAAATGTTCGTTATCAACCGCAGTCGACGAGCCGCGATCTTCGAGGCTCTCGTCACCATTTCGAAATTTCTTGAACCATACTTGTGCCATACGTGTTCGTTAATGGTTCCTGGGCCAAACGCATCATTGATATCACGTGCTGTCTCGGCAGCTTTTCGTCCCGGTTTGGACTGGAACTAGAAAATCGTGTGGATTTGAATTTTTCCCATGCTGTCGAAAAGCCTGCAAAAAATGACTGAAAATATTGAGAACGGTAACAAATAACACGATTTGATGGATTTGATATATATATTTATCAATGAATATATATATATATATATATATCAATGAATTAATTAAGAAATCATATAAAAAGTAGCATGTGTAAGAAAACGATATTGTTTTTGCACTAATATATCTAGCTTAATATAAAAATTTATACACATGTAACTTTAAATAAAATAATATACACGTATCAAACTTCATATATACACAGATCTAACTTTATATAAAATATATACAAAGATCAAACTTTATACAAAATATACACACAGATCTAACTTTATATAAAATATATACACAGATCTAACTTTATATAAAATATATACAAAGATCTAACTTTATACAAAATATATACACAGATCTAACTTTATATAAAATATATACACAGATCTAACTTTATATAAAATATATACAAAGATCTAACTTTATACAAAATATATACACAGATCTAACTTTATATAAAATATATACACAGATCTAACTTTATATAAAATATATACACAGATCTAACTTTATATAAAATATATACAAAGATCTAACTTTATACAAAATATATACACAGATCTAACTTTATATAAAATATATACACATATCTAACTTTATACAAAATATATACACAGATCTAACTTTATATAAAATGTATACACAGATCTAACTTTATTTAAAATATATACACAGATCTAACTTTATATAAAATATATACACAGATCTAACTTTATATAAAATATATACAAAGATCTAACTTTATACAAAATATATACACAGATCTAACTTTATATAAAATATATACACAGATCTAACTTTATATAAAATATATACAAAGATCTAACTTTATACAAAATATATACACAGATCTAACTTTATATAAAATATATACACAGATCTAACTTTATATAAAATATATACACAGATCTAACTTTATATAAAATATATACAAAGATCTAACTTTATACAAAATATATACACATATCTAACTTTATATAAAATATATACACATATCTAACTTTATATAAAATATATACACAAATCTAACTTTATATAAAATATATACACATATCTTACATTGTATAAAAAATATATGCACATATCTAACATTATATAAAACTAGCAGTTCAGCTTGGCTTGGCTTGGGCCCTATATACTGCTCATAATTTTATGTACATATATATATATATATATATATATATATATATATATATAGTTTGACTCAGGTCCATGTAACCTATATCTGAAATTTCAAGTGTTTAGACCCAAAATTGGCAGAGGAGTTTGGTAGAGTCTGCAGAAGTCAACTTTTTCAACTTTTACCTATTGGCAACCAAATTCTTGCACAAAAGCTGATTAAAACGCTTGCTGCATATCTAATAAAATTTCTAATGTTTAGACCAGCAATTGGCTGAGAAATTTTGTAGAGACCGTAAAGGTTATATTTTTTAATTTGACCCCAATTTTGACCGTTTTACATTTATTGTTTTGGACTTAAATACAATTAAAAGTGAGATTCATGTAACTTCCATCTAAAATTTCAAGTGTTTAGACCGAAGGAGAAGCTTAATAGAGTTTTAAAAGATATAAATCGTTGAATTTTGACTCTTTGACAGACAAATTTCTGGCCGAAAACCGATTTAAAAGATTTTCCAAAATCTCAATGCCCCTTATGTCAAATCTCCAGTCTGTAGACTGAAAATTGACAGAGTAGTTTGGTAGGGAAATGTAACACACAGACACACACACGGGTTATTTCACTTTTATAGACATAGATATATAAATATATCAAAATTTATATAGAAATATATACACATATCTAACTTTATATAAAATATATAGAAATGTCTAACTTTATATAAAGTATATACACATATCTATCTTTATATAAAATTTATACACATATCTAACTTTTTATAAAATAATACACACATATCTAACGTTATATAAATATACACACATATATAAATTTAGATAAAATATATACACATACCAACTTTATATAAAAATACATACACGTATCTAACTTTATATAAAAATACATACACGTATCTAACTTTATATAAAAATACATACACGTATCTAACTTTATATAAAAATACATACACGTATCTAACTTTATATAAAATACATACACGTATCTAACTTTATATAAAAATACATACACGTATCTAACTTTATATAAAAATACATACACATATCTAACTTTATATAAAAATACATACACATATCTAACTTTATATAAAATACATACACGTATCTAACTTTATATAAAAATACATACACGTATCTAACTTTATATAAAAATACATACACATATCTAACTTTATATAAAAATACATACACATATCTAACTTTATATAAAATACATACACATATCTACCTTTAAAAAGACAGGTAAAAATAAAATTCTTCAAAAACATTAGACGTATGCACAAAGATGAAATATACCGACGTTTAACACATTATTGAACTGATGATTGTTATATTTAAAAATGTTTGGAAATGTAACAAAACATGTTTATTTTTTATAGTTTCTCATGATTATATATAATTTTTTTATTGAATGATATTACAGTTAAACACTTCCTGGTTTTAATTATTAATGGGCATTGGTAAAGTGTTAATTATGAAAAACAAAATACACATGAACACAAAGAAGATGGACAGGTCGTTGACCATTAAAGATTTATAGTTCATTCTTTATATTATTTGTAAGCCGTTCCCAAAGTAAAGTCTCGTATTTTTTAACTTAAAGAGTTTAAGAGCTACAAAGACGGAATTCGTACTATTAAAGTGAACAGCCTATTGCGCTTTAGAATATATTTTTTACATAGTGACCACCATTCTCAATGCACTTTTTGCAGAAATTCAATGACGTACCTCTGCTTCTGATGCACGTTCAGGACACAGGTTGAATTCTTAGAGTCTTCCACTGTCAATATGTGCAACCGAAAAATGAAAGATTCAAATCATACATGCATGAATTCAGTCATCAGGATAATGCAATTTGCAACTACCTCTGATTAATTCGGGCAGAATAAAAAATAGGAAGCATTACTTTTTGGGACCCACCTAGTATATGAAGACATTCATTTCTGATCATGTATTTATATATATATATATATATATATATATATATATATATATATATATATAAATACATATATATATATATATATATATATATCGTCAAAATAAAACGGAAAAAGAAAATTCACAAAATTTAATAAAAGCATTTAGTAAACTAATATTTCATTTCTTTAAATTTTTTAACGTTTTTCATGTTCTCTCTTCTCGAATTCATCGATTGTTTTATTCGATATTTATGCTAATTTTATATTTGTTGTAACCGTTTAAATATATTTTCTTATCCTCATTATTTATATTAAGCAAAAATCAAAAAGAATTAAAAAGCTGGGAAAAAAAATCATTTTTTTTTCATCACCAAAATTCAAAGTTAGTTATTTTCAGTCCACTTACATGCTTGTTTTTCAACTTTAATTATATATTATTATATCTAATTACATATATATATATATATATATATATATATATATATATATATATATATATACATACATATATATATATATATATATATATATTAAAAAATAGAAAAATTTTATCGTAAATTAATCCAAATTCTCCACAAAAAAACTAAAACCTTGTAAAGAAAGTACATTTTTTCATTATCTGTACAGAGGTTAAGACAAAATGGAAAGACCTAATTCGAAAAATGCAATTCTTCTCATCAGAGAAATGAGGTTTAAAAATATACAATAAATTATGCCGATTAGAGTATATAAAAGAAACTACAACGATGACTTAAATCATATTTGCATAAAAATGTTTCTTAGCAGTTTGTGAAAGTTTATAAATTTTTATTATGATTATTAAAGCAAAAAACAAAGTAAAAATTTAAAAGGATATGGTCAAAATCCATAAATATATATATATATATATAATTATATGTAACTTTATATAAATATATATATGTATATATAGATATATATATAGAGATAGAGATAGATAGATAGATAGATGGATATAACTTTATATAAAATGTGTGTGTGCATTGTTTGTCTATACACATACACACATGTAAACGTGATATATATATATATGTATATATATCTATCACGTTTATAAACATATATACGTGTGTATGTGTACAGTCCGACAATGCACACACACACACACACATACACACACACACATATATATATATATATATATATATATTTATATATATATAAACGTGAGCTTTTTGTGTATGGAACAGTCTCTACCAAACTACTCTGTCAACTTTTATTTTACGGACTTGGAACTTAGATTCAGTACTGTGAAACAAATTCTATTCGCTTTTTAGCCAGTAAAAATAGCTGCTAAGGGGTCAAAATTGAAAAATTCGAATGTATCATGCGTAATTCGACTTACCTCGTTCTCTGCGAACGCTCAAATATACATTTATGCGCTAAACTCAGTTAAGTTCCATAGTTTATATCTGTATGTAAAATTGGTTCACATGGTGGCGAATAATGCTGCGGTGCTAAATGTTTTGGTTTCGATTGTAACTTATGGCATTCTAGTCATGTTTTTAAATCATTACCGCATAGTGGGTTCAATATTACAGTCAATAGAGAATTGGCTCTATAAATACGAAATCTGCATGAATTAAAATATAATATTTAAGCGTATTTTACGACCGGGCCATACAGTGCAACCTTATAGATATACTATATATATACGTCCGGGATTGAATTAAAATCAGCAAATCTTCCACCCTTCCCTACTTTTACTGTCATTGAAATCGGTGAAATCGACCATTTTTTAATCAAATCGATGGATTGCCTGATCCAGTTAGACACGCCTCCTGGTGTGTACCTGAAGAAGCATCACATGTCTCCCTTTAGTGACTTAGCCCACAACACATTGTAATCTACATTGCACTGTTTATTTTATGAAATTATCTGTAAATAATGGTTTCCCTTAAAGTTTAAAATGCAAAAATGTCAGCATCATGGTTCAATTGTGCTCTTAACAGAAACATTCATTTCAAATACGTCCCTTGATTTTATGATTTTTACATAATTACTTGAATTAAAGTTAAACGTACAAAAGTAAAGTGTCAAGTTCAATTGTGCCGAGTTCATAGAAAACAAACTCTCTCACGCACGCGCATACATACACACAAACAACGTTCCTTTTATATAATAGTGGAGATAGGGATACATATAAACATGATGACAATAATGGAAATAATATTCCGACGAGATAGAGAAATAAAAAAAGGAACAAACTTCTCAAATTATATCGTTGACCAGCAGATTAAACACACTTAATTACGCGTGGTTAATAAAAACACTTATAATAATAATAATAATAATAATAATAATAATAATAATAATAATAATAATAATAATAATAATAATAATAACAATAATAATAATAACAACAACGATATTAGCATATTTTATTTAACCAGATGCGTACGAATTATAAAATAGACGAAAAAATGAGAAATATTATACACAAACACATTTAAACCACTGATAAAACTCTCAAATTCATTATTTATTACAAAAAATTAAAAACATGTTAATGACAATAAATTTACTCAAAACTAGAAATGCTGTCTACGTTTGTAAATGCCCTGTAGGAGAATGTGTCTGCAAAAATAACACGTACATCGGCATGACTAGAACCAGTATCTCTCGCCGACTAACATGTCACTTATCTTCCCAGAATAGCTCCATTTACCAACACCTTACAGCACATGACACCCCGAACTGAATTCAGGAATATTCTAATTAAAGACACCACCATTTTAGACGTCTCACATTGTGGTCTGCACCTTCCAATCATTGAAGCCTTACTAATTTGTACGATAAAAGCAACCATCAATCAGGCTCAGTATGATAGAAATGGCACGCTTAAATACTTTTTACTGATTTTAAACGATTTTAATTGTATTTTCAATAAATTCATCAACGCAATTTTTAATTCATCACTCGCCCAGGGGCGACTTATACAAGTCGAAAACGTTCGCGACTACGGCAAATTTCTTTTTACAATCGAACAGAACATTCGAACAGTATCCTACTAAATAGAAAAAAATAGATTGCAAGAGAAACAAACATGCATTGTCCCTGCTCATCAATGAAACATGCATTAGAGAAAAAAATGCTGCCCGAGTAAACTAATTTATGTAGTTTGAAGTTCTATCAATCTTTTCAAAACATATTCAATTATCTATGTATTAGTGTTGGTACGATTTATTAGAATCGGAAAAATCGGAACTTTTGGGGGTATTGGAATCGATGTCGGAATTGGGGAAATTTTAGTCGATTATCCGATCCCAAAATCGATTCTTTTAATTGTCTCCTCTATTGGATTTTATTTTAAACAAAACCTTCCGCTGCTGATAGTAACGATAAAATAATTAATATTTATTGATTTTTAACTGCCAGTAAAACTAAAATCTATGGATCATTCTTCAAAAGTCTATTTTTATGCTTGAAAAATATCTGCACCATTTAACGTGTGTGTGTTTTTAACGTGTGTGTTTTTAACGTGTGTGTTTTTAACGTGTGTGTTTTTACGGCAATTGAGGAAAAATAACAACTATATAGTTTTATATTTAGAAGTTTATAAAGAATCGGAATCGGTAATTGTATCAGAATTGGGACTTTATTACAAAATCAGTTATTAATAAATTGAAGAAAAAATACAAGTACAATATTTATTTTCTTTAATTTATTCGTCTTGCTATATATATACATATATATATATATATATATATATATAGAGAGAGAGAGAGAGAGAGAGAGAGAGAGAGAGAGAGAGAGATGTAAAATCGTAAATATGCATAGACCAAACGATAAACTGAAACGAGCCCAATGTAATTTTCTATTTCGTTTAATAAAAATGTGTAAAAATAGATTCATTAAAGCATGATTGCATTATACACGGAAACAAAAAGTAAAGAAAAAGGAGCAGATAAATGGCAAATCTCACATAAAAATAGATGTTTGTTCATTTATAAAAGAAAACTAAAGCCTTAAGTTAGAATACTTTTTAAAGGAAAAGGTACCAAAGAATTATTTTTTAAGTGATAAAATATTTGGCCAAATGTGCAAGTTCGAAGTAATGTATTTTCGGAGACTCCGAATATTGACACCAACCCGAAAAGGAAGTGTTTTCTGTGTAATTTGATTTTGACAGTATAATTGAACTGATGATGTCATAATTCAACTTAAAATGTTAGATTATTGTTTTGAATATAATAGAAAGAATGGGCATCATTTAAGATAAGCAAAGAAAATGATAACATAAAGTAATGAAACAAAGCAATAAAGTAAAACATAAGAAAGCAATAAAGTAAAACATAAGAAAATTATTTTGTTGAAATAAAACACAATATCGAAAAAATATCAATTTTTTCAACGCTAAATCTCTTTCTATGCTTTTTTCTACTGGGTTCCATTTTTTTTTTTTTCGTTCATTTGATTTTGATTTTCTATTTTTCGTCGGAATTTTTCCCGGTTCTTGATCGCTTGTTTGTTTGTTTTTCTCTGTAAATCTATTTTTAGCAAACATATTTTACAAATTTTATTTCTTTCATTAGAAAAAGAAACTCTGCTTGACAATGTATCAGAGTTTGTGACTGTTCACTGACTGTAATAATAATTACTATAACATCTTTCACAGTATGATAATGAAGCTACCCGCTGAGACTTTTGTGCGTTCGAAAGAAGAACTGGGCGGGCAGTTAAGTAATATGTCGTGGCTGGTGGCGGGTGCCTCTTCTACTATTTTTTTATGTCAAAATTTACACTTGTGATTATATGCACGTGCGTATGTGTGTGATAGAGGATTAATTCTTCACAAAACAACAAAAAAATGATGATGTCTCGCATGAAAGTAAATAGTTTCATTGTTGATATTGCATTGTAAACGGCAGCGGCTGAAGACGAACAGAAACTGATAAAAAAAATAAAACAATAATTTAAAGTTATGCCAACAGATGAAAAGCACCGTATCACTAAAAAGAAAAGTATTTCAATTAGAAAATTATAGGCAAAAACATTTGGTCTATTCCTATAAACATATACATATCTACGCAGCATATATAAATATATAATACACATATAAACACACAAACACGAGCGGGCACACACACGCTCGAGTGCGCATATATATATATATATATATATATATATATATATATATATAGATAGATAGATAGATAGATAGATAGATAGATAGATGTTTACACGCAGGTTTGAAATTATTTTTATTCACGCAGTAACATACTTATTTTCATTTCTTCATTTCTCTCTAATTTTTTTTCGACATTTTTTTTCCTTTTCAATTATAGAATTTCTGTGTATACGAATGAGCCGGTAAACTACAACACGATGTGATTGCTTCTTTCTCTTACTACATTTTTTATATCGACTTTTTTGCGATTCGATTATTCACTGTGGGCAATTTAGCCAATATGAATCTAGTAATAATACATATAATATCCAATTACCGTCCTTGTTAGCGAGGGTTGTATTTTCAGTGTAAAAAAGAGTTTGAAAAACTACAAACAAAGTAAAAATAAAGAAGTACGAGCTCACAATTGGGTTGGAGATGGTGTGGAAGTTACATGTTTATTCTGATCAAGTTTTCAATAAGATTTAAAAAATAGGAAATGCATTAAATGAATCGATTTTCAAAAACATCAAAATATTCGTTTATTGTTATTTGCATTTCTATGTGTGTATGTTTATTTATTTATTAGTTTATGCAAACATGGACAAATGTATACCCATATAAACATACGACTATACGTATATAGTACATGGTAAACCGGGTTTCTACTTATATATATATATATATATATATATATATATATATATATATATATATATATATTACATTGATATTCGTATAGAAGTATAAAAGTATAAAAGTATATGCATGTATGATTAACTTTGTAACTAGATAGATATATAAATAAACTTTGTAAATAGATAGATATATAGATATAGTCGCAAGAATAAGTGTTGCTTGCCTGATAGTATGGTACCTTTACTACGCTGACCCAAAAAGGAGGACCCACATGAGGATGGCATCTTGATGAACAAACGCTTTCTCATTTTTATTTTCTGCCCAAATAGATACTAGAAAGCAGTTTGTGAGGGTCAATCGCGTTGAGAACAGAACGAAGAAGATATCCACCGTGATGTTTTCAATGAATGTTTTCAATGAATGTTTTCAAGGAATGTTTTCAATTAATAGTGTTTCAATTAATAGTGTTTCAAGGAGTAGCATTTTCAAGAGTAATGATAGTATCCTCTCTGTAAAATTCGTTTTTAAGAGAAATGCTTAATGAGAGTAATTTTTCAAGAATATAAAATAATTATCATACCTATAAAACTTGACAACTTTATTCGGCATTAATTAGTCAACAGATGATTGATATGTCGTAAAACAAAAACAAAAAACAAATCAAATTCATTTTAAAAATGTGTACTCATATAAAAAAAATTTATCGTTTCGCTTTTTTTTTTTACTAAGATTTAATCATTCAATCTAATGTCACTACGATGTTAAAAACGGATACTAGACTTGAAAATATTAATATTTTAGACTTTCTGCAAATATTTCAAAGTATAGTATATGTTCTTATCATCGTAGCATAGTTCGAAGTTTTCATGTAAATTGTTTCCCTTAAAATTATCGAAACTGAAAATCTATGAATGTTTTGAAACCTTATCGTATTGTTTATTAAATCGCGTTAATTAATTAATATAAATATATATATATATGTTATAATATATATATATTATAATATATATATATATATATATATATATATATATATATATATATATATATATATACAGGTGAGGCAGAGTAACTTGTTTATTGTGAATATCAATTGAAACACAAGTAATGCAATTATACATGCAATTCTTTCAACTGCAACTAGTGCAACATTTACATTTTAATTTTTACTTGTTTTAAAAATTATATCAGTAAGATAACGTCCATTCTTCTATTTACACTAATGTAATCGAACTCTGAAGTTTCAGTCAACTCTTTCCATCATATCGATGGATATGTTGACGACAGCTCGACGAATGTTGTTTTTCAGACAAGTCAGGGTGCTAGGACGATCATTGATTTCAGATATTCCCATGAAAATAAGCACATGATGGCCAATGCAGATCGCCCTCTCATGGAGATGAGGTGTCCTGTGAAGCTCTGCCGAAAAACTCATTGACGCGCGCATTCTGTGTGCCCGAGAAATAAATAAAAACTAAATAACGCAATTAATAACCAAACTTTAACCCTCGCCCTCTCAAATAAGTTCATTCCTACAATCCTTGGAGTAACCATCGTTTTAGGGTGACTAATTTAAATAAGTTATTCTGCCCCACCTTATATATATATATATATATATATATATATATATATATATATATATATATATATATATAGTTTTAAAAATAATAGGCGGAAGTTTCTCGAGAGCTGTTTCGGCTATCATCTCGTCAGGAGAAAATCGATAGCAAACAAAATAATATTGTGTCGAAAAATAAATATTTCTAATGGGGAACTTATTAAATGTGCCAAAAGTACGGGGATACTAAAATAAATTTATTAACGTTTAAAAACGATTAAAATATTGGCTCAACGAGGGAGAAAAAAAAAGCGGGACAAAAGATTCAAAGTTCCCCAAAGAGAAACAATGCGTTTGATGTTTCTTTTTGCCGGCACAAAGAAGGTTGACCGTACTTTTGGCACATTTAATAAGTTCCCCATTAGAACTCTTTATTTTTCGACACAATATTATTTTGTTCGCTATCGATTTTCTCCTGACGAGATGATAGCCGAAAGAGCTCTCGAGAAACTTCCGCCTATTATTTTTAAAACTATATATAAATTCTGTACCTCTAAACATTTATTTAAATATATATATATATATATATATATATATATATATATATATATATATATAATCTAGATAAGACACTGATTTAAAATTAAGAAATCAACACTGAACACTAAAATACTACTCTCCCCCCGAAGAAATTCAATTAAGCACCGCACTGCTCGCCCAATCTTAACCCTCCTCCTTCTCTCTTTACCCTCTCTACTTCACCTCACCCTCATCTTTCCCTCATCTAAAAGGCTTTCCTCACCCACTATCAACAAGAAGCTGACAAACACTTTACCGGGATTCTCACCAGAAGTTAGTTGTCCAACGCATCGTTCTGAATATCATCTTCCGGATTATTCTGCTACCCATACCATTGATTTCGAGGTCCATTGCATACATAATTCAATGCTCAAATTCTATTACCCACGGGGATATATACAATGGAATAGTATATCCATTCAACATCTGATACACTGTATCAATACCTAAAAAGAGTTTGGATTACATCTACCAAAACACACTCAACGCACCAACGAATACGGCTGCTCCGTATACCTTTCGGAAAATCAATAAGGAGCAACCACGCTTTTTTATTATATGGGACTACCGCCTTCTCTCCTGGACCAATATTATGCCTACCTGGATTTATAATCCCGGAGGACATTGTACTCCTTCCGATAATGGACTACCCAGGTTGTATCAAATTCCCTATTCCTATCATTATTTCCATATAATTATCATTCACCACTATTTTCAAGATTTGTGCTGAAAAGCAAAATAAGTGTCTATTCACAGCTGAACATTTTGCTAACCGCATTTCATTCCCTCTAAGGAAATCAACATAACCCTTTCTATATATTCCTTTTGTCAAACAATAAATTCATAATTCGAATATATGTGTCTATATGTTGTTTTTCAGAATTTAAATATAACCATTAAACTTATGTATATATATATATATATATATATATATTTTTATACTAGCAAAGTCCCGACCTTGACTTTTGACCTTGACCCTGAAAAATGATGTGCACCATCTCTAAGTTAGGGACCATCATCATGGCAGGTTTCGTTCCAGTGGTATGGGGTGTAGGAGAGTATATGTACTATATTGACCTTTGATTTTTTTTTTTTTTACCTTGGAAAATGATGTGCACATTCCTAGGTGGGGGGCATCATCATCCTAGGTTTGGTCATGATCGGTCCAGTGATGTGAACTTTAGGAGAGTTGTACACACATACACGCGCGCGCACACACATACACACACACACACGAACGCTACTACCTTATATGTGTGTGTATATATGTGTGTGATGTTTGTGTCTTCTCTTTAAAAATAAAGGTTGGGGAATCTAAATAAAATCTAAAAGTGTGATTTTATGCCAAATTTGTTGGAGTAGACAATAAAAATGTTCATAAATCTCTAACTACACCCCTAAGAGGTAGAGCCATGAGGGCATGTTTAAGATATATCATATTTTGTGAAATGTAAACCATATGCATAACATTTTTTGTGGAAGACAATGGAAGTGGTAGCATCTGTCTACGTCTACGTGTCGAATATTTATATTCTCCCACCTCTATGTGAACCATGGGGACATACCCCTCCTTAAAACGTCAAATGCGTACTCAATGTCTATGTGTCTGATGTTTGTGTGTATATACGGACGAAAATTCAAATACTGAAAAATATTAAATAGGAAGCAAAATAAATTTTTATTGAGACACATTTCCAATAAATAATATTACATATTACATATATTAATTATTGATTCATTACTGAAAATTAATCGACGAAAATAAAACCTATATAGTTGAATGGAAAATACTAACGAACGCTAAAGCTTTTAGCTCTTTAAACTCACCTTGTTTTTATGACTGACTGAAAAACTTTAAATAATTCATTTTAAGAGCTGTGAGGAATTATTAAATGCCAAATTAGAATCGGCAATTAGTTGTAAATACTTCAAAAGATTAATTAAGAAAGCTATAATTGGACCAAATAAAATCTATTCAATTGAAATATTTTAAAATTCACAATTCCCCTTCCACCATACCCATATATATATATATATATATATATACACATACACACACACACACACACACACATATATATATATATATATATATATATATAAAGGGTCTGTCCGTATATATATGTATGTGTGTGTCTCTATGTCTCGCTAAAACTTTAAAAATATAAAATGGATAGCCATCGAATTAGTATTATAATAAGTATATCTAAAAATCAGAAAAAATAAATCATTTTTTGTGGTAGAATTATCAAAGAATGTGGATGAGGGATCAGATAAAATATGTTTATCCCATATAAGAGGCTTCGTGTTTAAATATTTTCATTTGAAACGTCTTAACACATCGTTGTAATACTTGGCGTAATGTATTAGATCACAGATTAACGACGCTAAATTTTTTGCTGATGATCATTATTTTTGGAATCGCATTTATTAATTGCGTTTAACTGGCAACATATTGTTTAGCTTTATTGTTTTATTATTGTTCTTCAGCGGTTTACAGATCGTACTGAAATAAACATGCACAAACTTTATATTAAAATCTGTTGTAATTGACCATAAAGGTGATTTTTTTTTAATAACTGTTACTCCAGACAGATCGTTAACTGTTATAAATAGTAAACACGTGTGTTCAAACGCAGTGTCACCCGATATTATTTCATTTATTTTTAATAACATAACATTTTATTTTGGGGTTTAGAAAGACTTACTAAAGTTAGGCAAAGTTAGGCAAAGTTAGGCCAATCTAAAATACTGTTTAAAATTCGGAACCATTTAAGTGCCTCGATGGGGATTTATTACATGCGTGCTTCGCGCTTAGCAAAACTTTGTAGTATTTACTTGCCTCCCCACGAGGACAGTTTTAAAATATTACAAATAAAAACAAAATATTAGAGGTCATTTTTAATGGCGCTTGATTTAGATGAATATTTAAAGATCCCATTTTTATTAACTACATGAATATTAGTTACGCAAAACACATTTAATTGTAAACGCTTACAACTTTTTAAGGAGGTGTTTACAATAAAATGTCTTGTGGATGTCCGTTTTGTTCTATTTTATTAATTTTATGTAATCATTTTTAAAGAAAACGACGTATTTATGTATTAATCAGGTAAAATTGCTGACCTATTATTTTCCGGCAATTACATTATTATGGTAATGATGAGAAAATCCCTCTAGTCATTATTTATAATAATAATTATATCGTAGCAAGTGTGTGTAAATAGGACATTGACCGGGAAAAAGACTTTTTGTTATTTTCATGATGTTTTATACTAGACAAAATCTATGGTGTTGCCTGCGAGTCAAGATAATATAAGTTAGTTAATCCAAAGTGCACAATGTCCTGGATAAGGATAATGTTTAAATGCCGTGTCGTCCGGGAAAAACAATGTTACTGTGTTTTATTATACAAGAAAATCTACGCAGTCTTATTGGAGGTTGTAAGAGTACATTATCATATCTGGTAAGTACTATACAGTAATAAAAGAGTGCTCAATATCTTTGATAGAGAAAGTATGTTAAAAGGCCGCGTTACTCATGGAGGGGCAACATTAACATGTTTTGTTATACTATTTAATCTGAGATAATCTAATCGGATTTGCCAGGGATAAAAAGTGATATATAGTGAGCAAAAAGTGACTTACATCCTTAGGATGGCAGGTGTATTAAAACGCAACTTCAACTTTCTTTTTTATATGATCCTGGAAATGCCGATTAGCTCTTCTAGTCTATTATGTAAAGAGGAGTTTATGTATGTATGTATGCATGTATGTATGTATGCATGCATGTATGTATGTATGTCCAACTGAAGTTAAAATATCTAGTAATTAAACACCTATAAAGTTGATATTATCTTAACCAGCATTGACCCGGATGAATGATCTAGAAAATTTATCCATTCCCTGGGTGTAAACTGGCTCAAATATCGTGATAAGGGGGGGGGCGGTTTCCAGTGGCATATACTAATTTTTGAAAAAATACCTGCTGATCCCTCGAGGAATCTATTATCTAAAGGAGATATCTGTGTGAATGTACAGCTAAAGAGGAATGGGCTAGACGAGGAATAAAGAGGGGAGTTAGAGAGAAGATGAAGAAGACCGAAGAGGTGTAAAGAAAGAATGATAGAGAGGTAGATAATTAAATATAAGTTTTAATATAAAAATGTTAATGGTATCAAAATAGCAGAAAAACTTCCAGTAGGCCAACTAAGACATACTAAAACGCACAACAAAGAACAAATTCTATCATACGTCTCTACGCATAATACTAACGACCCAGAATTATTTACGGAGATAACAAAACATCTTTCCTTTTCAGTCAGAACGATAAACTGAACAACATACTTAAAACAATAAAAAATAATAAAAAGCAAACGCCAACCCAAAACCTTAAAGCACATCCTAACTTCTTCCAAACTCAATCAACACACTACCATAGGCGCTACAAAATGCAACAAACTGCGATGTCGAGTTTGTGACATAATAATAGAATAGACATACACAGTCATAAACCCAACACAAACATTCAGAGTAAAAAAGACCTAAACTGCACCTCCAAAAATATGGTGTATACACTAAAATACACAGAATGCAAGAAATCTTACATAGGTGCCACCGAAAATCTCAGTAATAGAGTAGCCTTACATAAGAGCAACAAAATTGCAGAAAACAGACACTTCTGCGTTTCAAAACACGTACATACATGCAGTGGAAATAGCTTCAAAATAATGCCAATCTTCCAAATGGACAATTACTTATATTTACTTACACAGGAATAAAATTTCATGACAAGATTCACTCCCGAATTGAACAGAGCTTAATATCGACACACAAACAAACGACATACAAAACACACTCGCATACACGTGCATATGCATGTATATACATCCACATATAAATTCGTACCGACACATTAAAACACACACGCATACACGCATACACGCATACACGCATTCACAAACTTTCCAACACACAAACACAAGCACACGGATACAGTTATATGACCATGCACCAATGCACCGTCCCACCTCCACGCAAGTAAAAAGAAAAATAATTAAAAAAGCGAAAAAAGTAAAAAGCGAAAAATAACACCAACACTCAATCACCATGCACTGACCCAACTAAATAAGGAAAAGAGATGAATACACTTTTAAAAATATTTAGAAACCTTTAGAAATATTCTCACCTCGTCGAAGCATCAAAATAGTCAGCAAAAACACTAATCTACATTTTTGAATAATTTACAAACTTTCTGTAGAGGACGCGATCAAAAACATGAACGTCCGAAACTCGTTAAAATTATTTTTAAAAATTATTTCAATGATCCAAATCATTAAAAAATAAAAATTGGAAACATGAAATAATAAAATAAGTATAAAAAACATAACAACTCTTTGTGAACTCACTCATTTAAATATATATATGTATGTAAATAATTTTTTTAACAAGAATATATATATATATATGTATATATATATACATATATATGTATATACATATATATATATATAAGAAAAAGAGAAAGAAAAAGGGCGAGCGAGAGAGAGAGGAGGGGAGAGAGAGATGTTTTTATTTGTTTTTGTTAGCGATACTTTCTTGAATGAATTCAAGTATTTATACGAAAGTGCATTTTTACCTAAATGCTTGTTGGGAATAATTTTCCCATTGACCAATCTGGTACCTCCTTAATGGGGAGCGGCACATATTATTTTTAAAATATAATTATCCACTGACACGTGTTTCGTCGTCCACGATTCATCAAAGTAGCTGATCTCGCTAGATTCAGCCACGCTGATGAGTCGTGGACGACGAAACACGTTTCAGTGGATAATTATACTTTAAAAATTATATATATATATATATATATTATGTTTTTAACCAGAATATATATATGTATATATATACACACACACACACACACACACACACATATATATATATATATATATATATATATATATATATATATATGTACTCTTTATTTGTTTTTACATACGCAATAATATGTTGCTACACAGTCATGAGCATGTTTCGGTCAGTTAGGTACCAGTAACTAGAGACCTCTTCAGGTGATATAGCTTATACAAAATAAAAGTTTGCTATTAAAATATCAGGTCTTCCACGTCATAGGGAGTTAATATCAGGAGGTTCCGTCAAATGTCGCTCATGACAGTGTAGCAACATATTACTGCTTATTTAAAAACAAATAAAAAGTGTATCATGCTCTACTTCGGTATTGAGCACTCTTGTATTAATCTCGTAAAACTTTATTAGTTACTTAAGCTTTGGAAAACAATAACCTCATATTATATATATATATATATATATATATATATATATATATATATAAGAAAGATGCTAGTCTAGCCGCGCTGATGAGTTGTGATACAACGAAACACTTCTGTATGTGGATTACTATATCAAAATCCCCCTCCTTTGGGTCGATCACTGTCGTAAATGTATTTCACCCGCAGTTTATTTAGTGATTAACCGAAGCCCGCTGTCTGTTTGTTTAAAAACAAGCTATCAGCAGGAGCACTGTTAAGCGTTGGGCAGACGTTAATCTAATAGACATTTGATGGATCATTTACGAATGCCGATTATTAGTTCAGTGGTTGGAGCTGCCGATTGTCTACGCGATGGTTATAGGTTCGATTCACGGCTGGGGAAAGGTGCTAGTCTAGCCGCACTGATGTGGTGCGATACAACGAAATAATTCTATATCTATAATAAAAAGCTGGACGTCTGTGTGTCTGGTCACGAATAGGCTCCTATATGGTTGACTATTATAGAAAACTGATCACATATAATGATAGAAGATGTATCGAGACACAGGAATGGGTATGTTTCATCTGGCAAAATAATGATTCATTAAAATTGTGGGGTCTGCGTACGCGCATGGTCCACAAAGTATGGAAATAAAAAAATTAAAAATTAAAAAAAAACGTTTACAAGTGTTTTTGATATAGATGTACATAATAATACTTTGATAAGTATGTTTTAACTTAAATAGGGATGGTATAATAAAATTGTGGGGTCTGCGTTCGCGCCTGGCCTCCATAGAATGGAAATAGGCACAAACTTTAATAAAGACTTTTCATATCTATCTGCGTAAGTATACTTCGATAATTATGTTTCAGTTTGAAGAAATATGGTATAATAAAATTATGGGGTGTTCGTTGGCGCCTGACCCCCATAGAATGGAAATATGTCACAAAGTTTAACACGGTTTTTTAATATAGATCAACAGAATATCGTGATAAGTGTTTCAGTGTGAACAAGTATGGTATAATAAATTATGGGGTTTATCTATTTTATTTTTAGTTTCATCATATTTTGCTTTGGTTTTGATACCCCTAAATTCGAAGCCATCTCTTTACAACCCTTCCTTTTCATAACCTATCATAATTTCGTAAATCAGAGTCCATTTTCTGTAGGGTGTTTTTGAATCCAGTCAACGACGGGTACTTTTGCTAGTATATATATATATATATATATATATATATATATATATATATATATATATATATATATAGTCTGGTTAAAAACAAATCCCAACGGTCAGAAATACAGTATAGTTCAGTATGGGGTCAATCCAGGCAGTGTGTGTGTTGGGTTACTTAATCCGACAAGGGGATGTGATGCGTCTAGTGTGTTAGGTACAAGTTAGTGTTAAGTTCATGCTTGCATGCCTTCTCGCTTCCAGCTAACACCGCTGGATAACCTCACGGTGAAAAGGGAGCAGCTATGCATAACTCTTCCCTGCCTCTCCATCATCAAGACTCCTAAAATGCCTCCACGTTGGCCACACACGGCAACTGGGTGCCTTGCGACCCCAAGCTAAACTTATAGGGGATGTCGGAGTAGTCGAGGACCACAGATGTAGTGCGTTATGGCCCACTGCTGTGTGGACATGCCCTGGCACACTACCAACTACTGGTTGAGCGAAGACTAGGGGAATCAACCCCAAAATGAAACCCTACTGCCTTGTGGGCCTTATCACAGCAAAAGGTTAAGAGATGGGAACTCTGACTTCAAATCCTACTGCTGCCTTGCAGTTTTCCTCAAAAGGATATGGAACCTCATCCAGAAAGAAAAGGCGTAGTGGCGGACACGATAGGGCGACTGTCTACCTCACTGAGATTACTTTCGGCCAGAAGCTGCAGCCTCCTCTGCTGCCAGTCATCGCGGGTTCGCTCCACTGGACATGAGCATTGGAGGTTCAGAGGGTGTATATCTGATGCGCAACAGATACTACACCTAAACTGCGCAAGCAAGTTAGGAGCCAAGGTGGAAAGTCCTGTATCGAAGGATAAAGCACTGAGGCCTCGACTATTCATCGTCAAGACTGACGGACTGCATGATGATGATGATGATGATGATGATGATGATGATGATGATGATGATGATGAATCCAGTCAGGTCTAAATGAAATCACTTAATTACGGAACGGCTGCTTTCAAAATTTTATATTACTGTTCAAATTATTTTATTGCCAGTCACAGTAAAGTCGGTTTGGTAAGTTTCTGATAATTAAAAGATCGTAACCTGTGTCCAACTGTAATTTCACTGTTTTATTGAATATTTTTATTTTTACGTACTTGCATAAATTTTCGTAATTGTTTTCCTTGGATTTTTTTCTTTCTAATTCAATTTTTTTTTTTTTTCGTTTGCATTTACAATCTTTATGACCAACCTTGCCGCAATTTTGACACATTTTATTCTGAAATATGCCAAAAGCTTTTCCGAATATAATTCTCCATATCGGTAACATAGTCTCAGGAGTAATTTATTTTGCTTTTTATTTGGAAAATGGTGGTAGTCATATTCGTTTCTCTCTTTTTCAGAGGAGTATTTTTTTTTATTTATACTGATTGGATATATTCTCTTTTCTATTTTGGATGTATATTTTAATTTCCTGATGCATTCTACGCCCGATTATTTTCTATTGTAAAATAACTTCTCACGCTTACAAGTGTTTGCAATTCCCCACAAGTTTCTTGGGAGTGGGATTAGATGGACTTTCGAGTTTCGCTTGTATTCTTAATCTAATCTGGGCATTTTTTGCCAACACAAGTCCTTGAGCAAAA
>NC_136490.1:75816057-76088557 GCF_053919585.1 Euprymna scolopes
ATGTAATTTTACATTTAAGAGGATTTTGTTAATTCTTGTGCTCGATAACTCTGTGTTTTTACTATTATCTGTCTGTTTATTAATCTCGAATAGTAGATTAGCTGATTAACATATTTTCTATTATCGAACACAACTTCCGGCTTCTTCATTAACTGGAACTTAGTTTCACCTTTACAACACAAAACTAAAATAATTGGAAAGCTTTTCTTTACAGCAACAATGATTTTATTATTTTGTTAGTTTTTTTTAGAGATTAGAAAAATAAACTGTTTGTTTAGAGAAAGGTGATGAGAGATAGAGAAGGCGAGAGAGAAAGGCGTGTCTTTCTTTCAAAGAAATAAACTTATATTTTTTTATTCTCAACTCAAATCATATATAATTTTCTTTCCGATCAGTATATATATATATATATATATATATATATATATATATATATATATATATATATGAGTTTTAATTACTTTATAACAATATTTTGTATTCTTGCACGTTACCAATAGAAAACGAATAAAGAGAAGTATAAACTTTTATACTTTTCATATTCTTTTTTATGCATCTTCATACGCATATATATATATATGTATATATATATATATAATTTAAAATATCTTGTTTTATCATTGAATATATGAATAGCATCAAATCTTTTATATAAATTTTTCAGATTAACAGAAAACTTTAGCATTTATTTATTTAGAAGAAAAACTTTCTTAAAAACGTAATGAATATTTTCCCCTCTATTTTATCGCCTTTTTCTCTTACATTTACTATTACAAACGTGATTGGAGTCATCATAATTGTTATAAACATTTCATCTGCTTAATAACACGAAAAGAGAATGCATAACGCAGAAAACAGAAAAGCAAGAAACAACATAAACATGAATAAGACAGAAAGCAAAGTGACGAGAGATGCCGCGAGAATAGAAAATGTGAAGAGAAACAGCTACACGAACGAGTCATAAGGATGATAAAAGATGAGATTAACGAGAACACAGGTAACACGATTAGAACTAACTATATCAAAGCTAAATCGACGAGAGATAAGAAAACAGCAAACGCAAAAGTGAAATGATAAACAATATAGCCCAAACTGAATGCAAGAACAGAAACGACAAGGTGATTAGGCATTACACGGGGAAAAAACTGAATCTTGAACACTCAAACAAGTGGCACAAACACAAACCGATAAAAGTACTTGAAAACGGAAATCATAAACTACTATGGAACATGGAAGTACAATCGGATAAACCTACCCAAACAAGGATACTGGATGTCATAATAGTTAACAAGAAGGAAACGTCCCGCAAACTCGTACATTTTCGCCGACTACAAGGAGACGAAGAAACAACGCAAATGCACGGAAGTGGACAAAGAGATAAAAGATATATGGAAGATGAAAAAAAGTTAAGATAACACCATTCATTGTAGGGGCGCTAGGAACAATTCCAAATGACTTAATTATAAAATAAAACACATAGACAGTTTAAAGGCTTCCAAATCACACAAAACTTGGGTCTTGACTGTAGTAATCGCGTAATTGTTTTTTTAACGTATAAATAAAAAAATTTAGTCAGTTGTACTTTGAGAAAAAAGAGGTTTATATAGATGTTTGAAAAGGAAAAGAAATCAAAAATTGTAGATAGTTTAAAGGCTTCTAAATCACACAAAAGCCAGGTCTTGAATTTATTAATCGCGTTATCGGTTGTTTTATTTTTTTTAATTGGTGTATTAAGAAAGAATGATAATCAATCGTAAGTTGTTTTTTTTTTAGGTTTGTCTCGCTTTTAGAAGACGAATAATGGCTCTCAGCACGTGACAAAAACAGTATCACGGTGTATGTATACACAAAAGATGTAGCACGCTAGCGTAGCTGTATGAGAAAACTTTACATGTACGGTATATTTAATGTAAAAATGTAAGCATTCTTGGCTTAGGAACATGTTTTGTTGTGTGAATATGTTTATAATTGGGGTATTTCATTTAAAACGATAGCCTCTTGTGTAGAGCGAAGTCATATTTGTAAATTTCGTGAGTGTTAGTTTTGTAAGAGAATTTACATTCTGGTATGAGCAAATAGTCAGTTTTCACCCAATAAGATTTGGTGGAATGTGACAAGGGAGAAATCATTATTTTCGCAATCGGGAAAAAGGAAAGATTATGTTATGTATATAAGTATATGAGCTAATTATTAAGGATGCAACCTAGTATGTGAACAAAATGCAGAATATCTTCCGGGGTTGACTGAGAGCGATAGAAGTACTTTTTATTCAGAAGGAAAAATAGCAACTATTCCTCTATAGATAGTTGCGACTGTAATGACGTTGCTTCTAGGATTTAATGTAGGATTTTAATATAACGAATAAATGTGTGTAAGATCGCGTTCATAAGTTACATAATATATTGGCTAGTAGTCTAGACACAATAAATTTGTATGTGGCATCCGTTATTGCAAATCTAGTGTACTTTGGTCCAGAGGGGAATTTCTGAAATCAAATTATTATGTATTATACATGGAGATATATGTCTAAATTCAAATATGCTGTTTAGATACGAGAGGCGTGCAATAAGAAATGCCCCTGATCCACTTCCCATAGCAGTAGAACAACGAAACTTGGCACAGTTATTAGTCTTTCTCTACATAGGCAGCACCCAGGGTTATGCATTTCTCCCATCGTTTGATGCAGCTCTGGAGACCGTTTTTGTAGAACACCCCCAGGTTGGTCCTCCAATCACGACGTGACTTCAGAAATCAAGGCTGTATCATCTGGGAAATTCTTTCCTTTCAAAAACAACTTCATAGCTGGGAAGAGGTGAAAGTCAGAGGATGCAAGGTAAGGACAGTAGGGAGGATGGGGCAGGATTTCATAACTACACGCCCGTGCTTCTGATCTGGCGACATGCGAGTTGTGGACCGGAGCGTTGTCCTGCAGGAGGAGGGTCCATTTGCTGATCTTGCCCTGCCTCTTGATTTTGATAGCTTCCCTTTATTTCCTCAAAAGTGAAGCATAATAGGCTCCTGTAATTGTGGTACCCTTTGCCAGGAAATCTGTCATCACTACTATGTCCTGGTCCCAGAAGACTGTGAGCATGACCTTGCCAGCGGAGGGCTGCACCCTTGCCTTCTTTGGAGGTGGTGAGTCCAAGTGCTTCCACTGCATTGACTGGGCTTTGGTCTCTGAATCATGGTGATGGACACAGGTTTCATCCTGTGTAATCAGTCTTTTGAAAACTTTGACTCATCTTCTTGGCACATCTCCAAATTCATCCGCGAGCACTCGACGCGTTCTCGCTTCTGGAATGGTGTGAGCAACCTAGGAATCCATCTGACAGACACCTTATGCATATGCAAATGGTTATGAATGATAGTTTCCACGGACCCTGTACTAATCTTGACATCTTGGACTATTCGGCGGATAGTAATGTGCCGATCTTCCAAAATGGCAGCCTCAACTTGACGGACAGATGCCTCATCAATGGCAGAAGTGAGGCGACTAGGTCTGGGAGGTGTTTTCACAGACTTCCAGCCATGTTTGAATTCACGATGCCAACGTTTTACAATGTCATATGATGGGGCATTATCACCATCAGTTTCTTTCATTTCATCAAGTCTCCTGCAGTGTGCGTCCTTTCAAATACAAAAACCGGATCACTGCTCGACATTCAACAGGCTCCATTTCACACCTGACTCAGTTCAAACACCTGTAAAACAGAAACCACAATTAGTTCAGAGCTGTAACTTGCCACATAACCCGTAGAAATATAAATCATTGTGCATGCAACATTTCAGCAAGATAACACAATTGGAAAAGTACCCAGCTGAGGGTGAAGAAATTAATGTTTTTAGCCAATACATGCATGCATTTATATATTGGTAACTAAAGATTTTCGACCCAAACCAATAAAAAAAGCTTGCCCTATGTCTGAATACCCTTTATGTAAAATTTCAAATGTAGAGACCAGAAATTGTCTGAGTAATTTGGTAGAGACCGCAAAGGTCAATTTCTTTTTAATTTTAACCCCTATTATAAACCCTTATCTTTATTGTTTTTGGCTCAAATCGAGTTATTAAGTAAGATCCATGCCCAAGGCACCAATATCTAAAGTTTCAAGTGTTTAGATCGAAAATTGTCGGAGGAGTTTGGTAGAGTTCTCAAAGGTCAAATCGTTGAACTTTGACCCCTTAAAAGCCAAATTTCTGGCCGAATACTGATTACAAAGATTTTCCCAATTCTCAGTACCATGTATATCAAATTTCGAAACTGTATACTGAAAATTGACAGAGTTATTGCGTAGGGAAATGTACACACACAGACATACAAGTACACACACAGACAGACACTTTCACTTTTATAGATATATAGCCTAGAATTTCAACACGGTGTTTCCCGGGTGTTTCGAGTTATTGCGAAGGAAAATGTACACAGACACACAGACAGACAGACAGACACTTTCACTTTCATATATATATATATATATATATATATGTGTGTGTGTGTGTGTGTGTGTGTGTGTGTGTGTGTGTGTGTGTGTGTGTGTGTGTAGATAGATAGATAGATAGATAGATAGATAGATAGAGAGATTATATCTAACTAGCATTGGTGCCCGGTTTTGCCCGGGGGTTTGGAGGTGTATGTTGAGCAAAAAAAAAAGTAGTCAATTTTTTTTTAATTTTGACCCCTATTATAACCCCTTGCCTTTATTGTTTTGGGCTCAAATCAAGTTATTAAGTTAGATCCATGCCCAAAATATTTCAAGTGTTTAGATCAAAAATCGTCGGAGGAGTTTGCTAGAGTTATCAAAGGTCTAATCGTTGAGCTTTGACCCTTAACAACCAAATTTCTGGCCGAAAACTGATTCCAAAGATTTTCCCAAATCTCAGTACCCTGTATATCAAATTTCGAGTCTGTAGATTAAAAATTGACGGGGTTATTGGATAGGGAAATGTACAAAGACACACACACACATACATACACACACACACACTTATGTACATATATTAGCAGCATGGGTGCCCGGCGTTGCCCGGGTGTTTGGAGGTTTATGCTCAGCAAAAAAACAAAAACAAAACACAAAAAAACGATCAATTTTTTTTTACTGTGACCCTTATTATTACCCCTTAACATTTATTGTTTTGGGGTCAAATACAAGGAAAATGTACACAGACACACAGACACACAGACACGTCCACTTTTATAGATATGTAGACTAGCATGGATTCCAGGCGTTGCCCGTGTGTTTGGAGATATATGCTAAGCAACAAAAAAAAGCGGTCAATTTTTTTAATTTAATTTGACCCCTATTATGACCCCTTAAAATTTATTGTTTTGGGCTCAAATCGAGTTATTAAATTAGATCCATGTCCAAAGAAACTATATCTAAAATTTCAAGTGTTTAGGCCCAATATTGTTGGAGGAGTTTGGTAGAGTTCTCAAAGGTCAAATCGTTGAACTTTGACCCTTCAACAGCCAAATTTCTGGCCGAAAACCAATCGCATAGATTTTCCAAAAATACCCTGTATATCAAATTTCGAGTCTATAGACTAACAATTGACAGAGTTATTGCGTCTGGAAATGTAGAAACACAGACACACACACTTTCACTTTTATAGATATATACATAGACTAACATTTCAGTCCGGCGTTGCCCGGATGTTTGGAAGTGTATGCTGAACAAAAACAAAAAAAAGGGTTAATTGTTTTAACTTTGACCCCTATTATGACCTCTTAACATTTATAGTTTTGGGTTCAAATTGAGTTATTAAGTTAGATCCATGTCCAAGTAACCTATATCTAAAGTTTCAAGTGTTTAGACTCAAAATTGTCGGGGGAGTTTGGTAGATTTCTCAAAGGTCAAATCGTTAAATTTTTACCCCTTAACAGACAAATTTCTAGCCAAAAACCGATCACATCAATTTTCCCAAATCTCAGTACCCGATATATCAAATTTCGAGTCTGTAGACTAAAAATTGACAGAGTTATTGCGTAGGAAAATGTACACAGACAGACAGACGCACAGACACACAGATACATAGACAGACACACAGATACGTTCACTTTTATAGATATACTAGCATTTCAGTCCGGCGTTGCCCGTGTGTTTGGAGGTGTATAATTAACAAAAAAAAAACAGTCAATTTTTTTAACTTTGATCCCTATTATGACCCCTTTATATTTATTGTTTTGGACTCGAATTGAGTTATTAAATTAGATCCATATCCAAGGAATATATATCTAAAATTTCCAGTGTTTAGACCCAAAATTGTCGGTGGAGTTCGATAGAGTTCTCAAAGGTCAAATCGTTGAACTTTGACCCCTTAACAGACAAATTTCTGGCCGAAAACCGACCACATAGATTTTTCCAAATCTCAGTACCCTGTATATCCAATTTTGAGTCTGTAGACTAAAAATAGACAGAGTTATTGCGTAGGAAAATGTACACAGACACGCAGACAGAAAGTCAGACAGACACACAGACACTTTCACTTTTATAGATATATGGATATACTAGCCTTTCAGCCCGGCGTTGCCCGTGTGTTTGGAGGTGTATGCTGAGCAAAAAAAAGCGGTCAATTTTTTTAACTTTGACCCCTATTATGACTCCTTAACATTTATTATTTGGGGATCAAATCGAGTTATTAAGTTAGATCCATGTCCAAGGAAACTATATCTAACATTTCAAGTATTTAGACCCAAAATTGTCGGAGGAGTTTGGTAGAGTTCTCAAAGGTTAAAGTGTTGAACTTTGACACCTTAACACCCAATTTTCTGGCCAAAAACCGATCACATAGATTTTTCCAAATCTCAGTACCCTGTATATTAAATTTCAAGTCTGTAGACTAAAAATTGACGGAGTTATTGCGTAGGAAAATTTACACACACACACACACACAGATACACACACAGACATACACACAAGCGCACGCACACAGACACACAGACACGTTCACTTTTATAGATATATATATATATATATATATAGATAGATAGATAGATAGATAGATTCTGTTTAATACATGAATGTGTGCATCTATATAAATATATATGTGTGTGTGTGTGTGTGTGTGTGTGTGTGTGTGTGTGTGTGTGTGTTCATGGGAAAATATGCTTATTCAATTATATTTCACCGTTTATTTATACCAATCCTTTCACTTATGAAGTTCGATGTATCTTACATATAACTACTAAAATGTCTAAATTCCAAGTTCCAAGATATTGTTCATCTTATTATGGTGAAGCATGTTATTTATTTTGTTTCAGCATGTTAAAATGTTAATTTCTTGGCAGCACCTGCTTCGTGACGCAGAATCAATCATATAATTATGTCATGTTTTTATAATGTTTCTGCCTGGCTTATCAGAATGATACGAACTCATTTACTTTAAAAGAACATAAAAACGAAACGGACATTCGATTTTGGAACCAACATCTGTTAATTCCTGCATCTTAAAGATGCAGGAATTAACAGATGTTGGTTCTTTAAACACGGAAATGATGCTTTATCGTAACTGGGCTCGATAAGCACATGCAGAAACGTGATTTTGTTGTTATTATTATATAGTTCATAGGTAAAACTAAGAACTACATTAGTTAGGAATGTATTTTTATTAATTTCTTTAATGTTATCAGTAGGGCTATCACAACAGCATATTATTTTCCTTGTTTTGATTGTCAGGTATATATCCATTGATATCTCATATGTTTTTATGTAGAGTGATGTTGGTCTCAGTTGATTAATTGTGTTTGTGTCGGATATATACTCAAGAGTAAAAACAATGAAAAGAATATGCTGTTGTCATAGCCATGGTTATCAGCAAGGACTTAACGTAAATAGAAGATTGTTGAATTTAATATTTTGTTTTCAAGATTGGTCATGTAATAGTTGATAAGTGTTGGTCCTAGAACAGAACTCATGGCAACGCCATCCACTTGTGTGTAATATTGCCCAGATTGTCATCAAATGGGAACTTAGTTGTGCACATGAATAATAATTTCTTTAAGATTTTGAATTTATTTTTAGTTAAGAAAGGGTTAAATTGTTATGTGTGTGTGTGTGTGTGTGTGTGTGTGTGTGTGTGTGTGTGTGTGTGTGTGTGTGTGTGTGTGTGTGTTGTCAATGATAATTTCAATTGTTTCATATGCAGGTACATTAGTAAAAAATTTTCAACATCTAAAGAGCCGATGATTTTATTGTTTATTTTAGTGCCTTGTAGAATCTGTATGAGATCCTCTGTAAATTTTACGCTGTATCTGCAAGGTAAATATGATGTGATGAATTTATTGATTTTTTTTTTTTTTTTTTTTTGTAAACTTATATATTGGGGTTGTTACTTGTGAGATTATAGGACAAACTGGGGACTTATGTATGTTGGTTTTTCCATTATCATATAAGTATCCGCAACCAGCTACATAATATACAGCGATACTAATGTAAATAGACTAAAAATACTGGAAGCTTTATACATAAAAGCTAAACAACCTATATATATATATATATATAAAATGTATATATAATTTAACACATTGGAAATATTAATATTAATCTCACAAGTTAAAAATTGTGCACCCATTTAATAAACTATCCAAACACGTGACCATGAGAGAATATATACATTTTACACATATAATACCAAACGTAATTTTTAAAAACAAGTAACCTAAATGACATAAGCTGGCTGAGGACGACGGAAATGGTCCCATTGAAAGCGCTCGCTATGCAAAAAAAAAAAAAACATATGGATCCAACTTCTACAACTTTGATAAAAAATATAAAAAGAAAATGCGACGATTGGAAAAAGGTAAAAAGGAAATCAAGCAAAACACTTGCTTTTTAATAACATTTTCCTCAACGAGAACATGCTGCCTACATATACACGATAGTAATTTACAAAATATATATGGCGATTTAGCTACACTGAATATTCCGCGTTTCATCCACTCTAGGACTCTTCAGGCTTATGTGCGAATTTTGTGGTTGTCTGTCGTTTTTATATACGCACCTTCTATTGAGATTTTAGTAAGCCAATCAGCTTTCTAGTATCCACCGCACCCTTCCTATCAGCCAATGAACATGCACTTACCAGACAAGGGCCTATTTGACCTTTGATTGACCTGTTCCTTTGTGTGTGCTCTATTTAGATTGGATATCTAGTTTCTTGAACTGTTTTAAATCTAGGTTAAATATTTTTTCATGTTAATTTATATCTATATATGTACATATATATGTGTGTGTTTGTGTGTGTGTGTGTGTGTGTGTGTGTGTGTGTGTGTGTGTGTGATAGTTTATGTATATTCATGTTTATTTAATTTATTTATTTGTTTATTTTCTATTGTTTTTGTTAGTTTTAAAATTATTTTGTATCGCTATCCTAGAGTACGTTATATCCTATGAACACAGTTGTTCGCTATTTCTCTTCTACAGTTTAATAGATGTTGGGGTTCTTTAAAGTACATGATAGAAAATTTTTCATGAAAGCATAATCTACATGGGTCGTCTAGGTCTCTACATGTGGTAGCTTGTCTTATTACTTTCCATTCGACTACCGGCGAATGTCCACTTTCCTTGAGTTTCCAGTATTTATTTGCTAGCGTTGTTTTCATACGGTGTTTTTTATTGTTGAATGTACTTTTGTGGTCATAATATCGAGTCTTGAAATATAAGGAAGTCATACCTACGTAATATTTTTTGTTATTCGGGTTTTCTTTCGTAAATATTTTTTTGAACTGGGAAAAGTGTGCGGTGTCTACAGTTGCATTTATCTTCTTCGTTATTAATATTTTTATTTCTATTTCTAGTATGGTTGTTGTTGTCCGGCGTTGGTTTATTATTATTATTATTATTATTATTATTATTATTATTATTATTATTATTATTATTATTATTATTATCATTATTATTATTATTATTTAGTTTTATTTTTGTCATGGTGCCTACTTTTTTATTGTTTATTTTGTTGTTGTTTACATTGTTTTTATTTAATATTTTCTTATTATGTGCTTTAATTATCATCTCTAAATTTTCGCAGCAGCTGTAGGATAACTTTAAGGTATTTTTATTGAAAATTTCATGTAAGGGGTTGGTTGCGAGAAAGTGTTTTTCAATAAGATCTAGAAATTTCTTGCCAAGTTTTGTTTTTAACATTTGATTGTATGGGGCCATATACCAAATTATAGTTCTTTTTCTTATATTTTTAAATTTATTATAGTTATTGGTGTTTTGTTGCTTATATTTGATATCGATATTTTTGTATCCACAATTTTTAGGGCTGTTTCATAGATATTGGTTGACCTGTTAAATGCATTGTCATCGCTTGATTTATTGCTGAGTCTACTTACGATCGAGTTAGGAATCTGTTTCATAATTGATGGTGGGTGGTTGGACTTAGCGTTTACGTATATTGGAGTAGCGTTATCTTTTAAGTAGGGTTCATATGTGTTTTTATCTAAATTTAACGTGACGTCCATGAAGTTTGTTATTTTTATGTTAGCTGATACGTCTGCTTTTAGACCTAATTTTTTCATTTCCTTGTGTATGATTTTCTTAAAGTTATCTCCCTTGACTTTGTTGGAGTCTTTTATTATAGCTAGTTCATCATCTCTATATAGGCCGATATCCGTAGTATCAAATATGCTTGTGAGGGTATATAGAATGAATAATCCCACAAGATCTGATACCTCTGCAGAATCCCTGGTACCCATCGCCAAATCAAACGAATTTGTCATTTTAGTGTTTATCCATTGGTTATTGTTATTTATTAAAATTGATTTTCTACATTTTTTTATGATGTTGATTTCTTCTGAGGATATATCAGTGTATGCCCTGGCAAATTCTAGGGCAATGTTAAAACGTTCTTCGGATATCGAGGGATAGAAGTCTATGATGTCGAACTGTATAAATGTACATTTATCTTTGTTTTCTATATTTTTAAACCTGGTGATTGTTTCGGCAGTATTTGCCCACTGGTTTAATTCTAGGTCTTGTTTGTGTACTCTACTATCTATATATATATATATATATATATATATATATATATATATATATATATATATATACTAGTAGGCCACCTTGTGTTGTCCGGTTGCATGTATAAATACGATATTATAATTCATGAAATATTTCGTATTTATTATTATGGAGCCAATTCTCTATCGATTATCATATCGTATCCAATATATAATAGTGCTTTTAAAAGTAGAAAAAGAAATATGACTTAGGTGCCATTAGTTAGAATCGAAACGAAACCGCATCGCTTTCCAGATTCGTTTTCGTCTGATCTAAATCTGTTCACATACAAAAACTGCAAAAAATAGCGTTGTTTAACCTATAAATATACATTTGCACATGCGTAGATTATTACTTACAGTCAGCTTAAACAAGCCTGGTGTTAATTTTTTTAGTTTTCACCCCTTAACAGCTATTTTACCGACTAAATACATTTATTCCCCTGGTCCAAATTCCCTACATATCTTATCTAAGTTTGTAAACCAAAATTTGACAGAGGAGTTTGGTAGAAATCGTTCCTCAGACAGGCAGACAAAGAAGGCCGTTCATATATATATATATATATATATATATATGTGTGTGTGTGTGCGTGTGTGTGTGTGTGTGTGTGTGTGTGTGTGTGTTTATTGCACAAACATTATTAGATACGTATGTGCATACATATTTCAGCGGGATCTCAATTCAAAGAGACCACCTCATCAGATCAAAAAAGAGGAGTATATTGAAATGAGAGTCAAGATTACATCCGTTTTTTAGAAAATATATTCGGGTGTGGTTTACACTAAGAAAAACGTTTGTGAATGTGAACAGTAGAGGTTTTGGGGTGAAGAAAGGGATTAGGGTGGAGTGTAGAGGAAAAGGGTTGAAGTACGATCCCGTATGGTCAAGCTGACGCAGTGGGAAGGTATTTATTTCATTTTAACTTGTCGGTTGTTTATCAGACTAAGTTTTTGCTTTTATCTAAAGTAATAGTATACCCTCATAAATGTTACTCCTTCACTTTACAGTGTTTATGGTTGGTTTTTCTTTTCTGGTGACGACTTCCATCTATTTTATTGATAAGCTCTAATTATTTGTTTATTTCAGATCGTAAACCATGCTCGAATATATTTTATAAAAAACTAATGTAATCTTTACTTTCGTTTCGATATCGTCTCCTTTTTTGGTCTGATGAGGTTATCTCTTTTAATTGAGATTTCACTGAAACATGTAGACACATATGTAACCAATAATGTTTGTATAATAAAAAGATTATATGCCTCTGTCCTCCATTGAGCGCTCTTTTACAATCACACGGATTTCATTGGATTTACATCTAGGAAACTAATCTATACAACCATTATCCACACACACACACACACACACACACACATACACACACACACACACATATATATATATATATATATATATATATATATATATATATTCACATTTTCAAGTGGTCACATTAATATTTGATAAATACTTACACTGATTCTTGGGTAGAACTAAATTATTTCCTCCACGTATGGCAAATTTTAAGTTTAACGTCCCAATACGGCAAGATCTCCATTAAAAATAATATATTTTAATGAAAAGAACTTGCCCAGAGAAACGAACATTTCCCTTGTGGATGGGGTAAATTGACTTAAGAATTGAGTTAAATAGATTTTTGTTATGGCAGCTCTGAATCTCCAAGGGAGTTTCGTAAATGGTGCACTCTCCCATATCTATATGAAGGAAATCAGATAATGATGCCTGAACGCCGATGGGCGTCAATAAAATTCTTCTTCATTCTGATAAGATTGCAATGTTGATCAGCATCATCACCAGCTTCCGTACCTTTAGAAAAGATAATTGCACGACGCCTTTTTGTCTACTTACTGTCGGATAATTAACCGCTCTAAATCTCACCATTTGGATCGTTTTTCGTAATGACTAAAAGATGGCATTCTTAGTTTACCTTTTATTTGTAATGTCTACAAAAAACGTTATTGCTGTCTTAGAACTTAATAGACTATTCGTAAAATACAAAAAGAATAATGATAGGATTGTAAGATAAAAATCTGTGATTGTTTGGGCAAGATCATGCGTGTTGTTAGATTGGGGACAATAAATAGTTAATTAAATTACTTGTTGAATGACAACATTTATGTTTCGATTGCCATCTGAAGGCGGAAATGAGATTGAAGTGATGCGTTGTAGAATTAAATAATTTTTATCATCATTGTTAAAAATGTTCTTCTTTTATTTGAATAGAATGTTCTTTTTATATCACTGGGTTCAACACTCGGTCCGCGCCTGTACAGCATACGCATGGTTTTATCCGGACACTAAAGTATTAGTATACAAATTCAGTAGTTCTCATCACTTTAAAGATCTTTAGGGACCTTTCATAAACGAAATTACATGGAAAATGTTAGTTAGCTTACGTTCCCTCTATCCCAATTAATAATATAAAGATTTCCTGGCCGTGTAGCCAAACATAGTTTGCCAGATGATTCCATTATACCTCTCCACTTAACGGTTATCTTGGGAATTGAAGGCAGTTGTTCGACTGGGAGCAATACATTGGGAAAGCAAGAATTCCTTTAGTTCGTCCAACATGAAAGCCGCCCACTATTGGAGTCTACAAACGAATAGACGAATGAGGACTTTTCGGACAGTGGCAGCTGAAACATCGGCACAATGGAAAGCAAAAGATAACGGGAGTATTCGTTAATCATTGTCAGTATGTAGCGGTTGCGAGGATTTTAAGGTAATGGTCCCTTAAAATACACGCTTATTCTTTCAAATGGTTATCTTGTTTTTGAGAGTCTTAGGTAACACCTTAAAGAATCTAGGTTTTACTTCGGAATAGACCCTACAAGTTTTATAACACATCTCACATCCTCCACAGAATATGGTAAATTCTTGCTTCTAACGAAATGTAGCATTTTGGTAACCGCCTGTTGGCATAAGTATAAGTGCTAGGAGTTGTAATCTGTCAGAAGTGGTAGTAAAGGAATAAATTCAAGATAAGGCGTCAGCAGCATTTTGTTTTCCAGGACGATAAGTTTCAGCTTCCATCTCGTGATCTTCTCATTTTTAATTTTGCCTTTAAAAGTCGAACATAAAAGAGACTGATTTTTTAGTCAACGATTAGCCTAAAATATTCCCCGAGTAGTAAATGTTACTATTTTCGGATCGTTTATGCAATTGCGTAGGCCTAATTTTCAACTGCGAAGTGCTTTTGCTAAGCAGAGGTTACAGTTCTTGAAAAGAAGGCCACAGGCTTAGAGTTCCGAGTTAAAGAGTCAGTGATAGTGTGTTCCAGAGCATCCGTTTCGACCTCAAAAGTTAGAGAAGCGTTTATACTTACAAGGGACTATTCAGCAATCTCTTTCTTCAAGTATGTAAAGGCGTCTGTTTGTTCCTTAGTAAGGGGAAGTAACCATGATTAGGGGGTGTAATTTTTCGGGGAAGTTTGATATACACTTGGCATAGTGGGAAAACATTTCTGTAGTTTGCGTAGAGAAGGAAGGTCTTGAAAGACAGGCAAGTCCATCAATCCCTTGATCCTGTCGGAATCAGGTTTTACTGAACATTTGCTTATAGTATATGCAAGCATGTTTAAGAGGTGAGAGATTAGTAACGCTTGTTTAATTCAGTGTCAGTCCATACTTAGTCACAACACTCATGACACTTTTAAAGTCAGGATCATGCTTAGCTTGATTTTCTCCCCATGCTGTAACGTTGTCTATGTAGGCGAAGGTTTCTCGGAGGTCTTCTCGCTTGATGATGTTATCAATGACTCGTTGGAAACTTGCTACTCCATTGATTACTCCAACTGGAATTCGACAAAACTGAGAAAGAGATCCAGAAACTTCGAAGGCTGTATATTTTAGTTCTTACGGTTTGATGGAAACCTGATGATAATAGCTGTTTCATCGATAATGCTGAAAACTTAAGTGGTAATCTCATTTACCATGTCTTCCATTCGAGGAAGAGTATAAGCATCAAGGAGAGTGAATTTGTTTACTGTTTGGGAGTAATCCACAGCAAGTTTCTTCTTGTAATCCTCAAGGGATACTACAAACGTTTGAGTTCGCCATGAAGATTAAGAAGGCGCTACAATATCTTCCTGTAGCATACGGGATATTTCAGAACGAATAAATTTTGCATCCAGTAGGGTATTCTCCTGGCTTTAACTACTATTGTGCGACAATATGTGTATATATATATATATATATATATATATATATATATATATATATATATATATATATATATATGCGTGTGTGTGTGTGTGTGTTTGTTTGTGTATCTATATCTGTATTTGTATATGTCTATATATATGTGTATGTGTGTATATATGTATATATATGCGTAGGTATATGGACATATATGTGTGTATATTTGTATACGTGTGTGTATGTCTGTATATTTGTACGTATTTATATATTTGTATACCTGTGATTAGCGAGTGCGTATGTTATTTTATGTATATATTTACGTGTGTATGATTGTGTCGCTTTCGCACAAGTATGTATGTCTTTGTATATTTGGTACTATGTATGCATACAGATATATGCCTAAGCATGGATATGTCTGCATTAGTCAATCCCCCACCCCTAACTTAACACATAACGACACGTAACACTCGTAGTAAAATCACACCCGTGCAAAGTCCTTTTCTTTCCGTGACACGTTCAATATAAGTAGAACCCGCCCCCCACACACTACCACCCTCTTTGATCAACTCACAGCCCCAATAAAATTATGACCCATTTTTATTTTTATTTCAAATTTACATTCTGTTGTGAAAAGTTTTGAATAATCTTCCAATAGGTCCTAATGCGATCTTTACCCATTTTTTTCTTTTTCTTTTTCTATCCTCTTTTTTAGAGAGCTCGTGATTTTTTATAAACTCCATCTGAACTTTTCATACTTCTTTTGAAGAGCTCCAGTTTTCTTTTTTAATTTCTCTCTAATCTATCCCATTTTTCATTTTTCTTTTTGGCGTCGAGAGGTTCCAGTTCGCCTGATGAAGTCTCTTTGACTGAAACAGATGGCTATTTGTAGCAACCATATGTAACTGTTTACCCCAAATAATTAAAAATATTTTGCTCTTTTTATTGAGCACTATTTAACAACCTCGTTTTCTTCATTAGTTCCAACATTTTGAACACCTCAAACCTATATATATATATATATATATATATATATATATATATATATATATATATATGCAGCCATTTGAACAACTTTTTTGCTAATTATACACCTGTCAATATTCGATGTCGTAATTTTAGGTTTCATGACTAAAGTCTGTTTTATGATTTTCTGAAAAAGTTTTATTTTTATATGTTTTATTGAAGAAATTGGTAGTTATTTTTACTCTGAATTTTGTCTTCCTTCAAATTTTGACGGCTTTTTTTAATTTTAATCATGTCTGAAAATGTTTAATCAGTTCAATCGTTTGCAGAGGACACAAGACAGGAGGCGCCATTCTCTCCAATAGAATGTTCATTGTTTCTCGCTTCAAAAAAGTAAGCATGCCACTCTGTAATCACACCTTATTACGTTTGCTTAATAATAACCATTCAAAATTGAGCAACCACTAAATAATGCTTCAAAATCGTACAATTAAACTCATACAATTTATTGCCTCCTGCTATGTTCCTGATTATAATTGTAATCTTGAAAATGACATCGCTTACATATATTTGTATGATTCCACTAAACTGTCTATTAAGTATAATTATTTATTAACTATGAGTTCTTGCAAACCCATTATGAATGTTCGTTCAGTGCTATCGACAGGTAGTGTTCCCTGGAGTCTAAGTGACAACAAATCTCTTTATATTTTCAGTGCTTTCTACTTCTTTTCATTGCATTCTCATAATAGCTGTTTACCATAGATTTCCCTTTGATAATCGATGTTGGTCTTTGCTTAACTTGGAATGCCAATAGACATTTTCTGGAATCCAATTATAATTATGTACTCACACGGAGTTTTCAGACAGGCAACCATCAAACTATCAACAACCTGTGTTGTTCTCTGGAGTCGAGGTAACAACAATCTTCCTTAGATTTCTAGTACTTTTCACCTCTTTCGATAACCTTTGCAAATGAATCTGCGTTATCGCAACAGCCGTTTGCCATTGACCTTTATTGGAATTTGATTAGCAATAAGCTTCCCAAGGGTCCAGTTCTCTTCGCACTCGTCCAGTGGAGATCTAGCTCGTGTTTTCTCTCCGCGGTCTATCCATCCTACTTGACCCTTCACAACTATTTAATGTTGTGCCAATTGATGCCGACACTACAATTTTTTAAGTGGGAGATGGTAACTTCAAATTATACTGTTTCAGTTTTCTTGATTCAACAGAGTGTTCAATCAACATTTTGTTTTACTTGTGTTGCAATTTTTATATGTCCTATTAGCATTTGTAACTCATGTGTATTAGTTTCTGCATTCAAGGATTGTCCTTAATATTTCAGCCGTTTTTATTGTTGTCATCATTTGTGTCTTCTCAGCTATCCCTCCGATTCCAATGTTTCCCATTATTTTTGCAAAGTTTTTCAGTATTGTTCCTAGTTCTTCTACTATTATTGTTGTTCTCTTGACTTTCTTCATCTTCCAGATCTCTTTCAGCTCTCTTGCTTGTTCCGTGTATTTACTTCGCTTCTCCATCTCATTGATTCAGCCTGTGATCTGCTAAAACTGATAAATTTACGGTTTAGCCTTCTCTTTCTTGCTAACTCATATCCGGTCCTTTTGCTTTTCAGTTTATCTGTTTGTACGTGCATGTCACATAGTATTTTGTGATTTCTGTTTTCAAGTAGTAATGCTGTCAGCTTGTGCAATTTGTCAATGTGTTCAAGATTTAGTTGTCTGCATAGTTTCCAGTGTACTGCCTTCCTCACTTGATCGTGTCTATTCTTCTATTCATTTGGGGCTAGTTTGCTACATTCACTTATGTGTTTTATCGTTTCGTCTCTTTGTTTACAGATTTTGCATTTGCTGTTTTCTTATGTATCATCGATGTTAGCCTTGATCTAGTTGGTTTTACTCGTGTTAACTTGTGCGATTGTTAGTAGGTTCTCTGTTAAAGTCTTCCTTTCATCGTCATGTTCATGTGTTTTCGTATGTCTTTTGCAATCCTTATAAATCGTCAGTGTAGCTGTTTCTCTTCCCATTTTTTCTCGTCCCATCCCTTACCTTGTCCAGTAATACCATGTGATTTCATTTTCAACTGAAGACCTTCGTGCCAGACCCTGTCAAACGCCTTATATATATATATATATATATATATATATATATATATATATATATATATATATATATATATATATATATATATATATACACAACTACTGCTTTAGCCTCTACTGTCTTATCTAGTGCATGGTATATACGTTCAAAGATAACAGTTCGGATATCTGGAGTAGAACGAGCTTGCCTAAATGGGCCAGAAAAAAAATTAGCATTTATGAAGTTGTGACATAGTGTTCGATTGATTAAGGACTCGAATATTTTGAAGAAGAGAGGAAGGAGGTTAATGAGATAATAATTAAGTGGGTCATTTTTTTTTCATCAGAATTCCGGAAAACTGGTGTCACAGAAGTAATTTTCCAGCAGTCATGAAAGCAAGATTCGGTAAGGTATTTGTTAGAAGAGTTTGGAGAGAACTGGGGCAACCTCAGCGGAGCATTTTCTTTTTAAGTATAGCAGGGATGAGATCAGACGCACATGCCTTCGAGGTGTATAGATTTTTTTATAGCATCACGAACGTGAGGTGTAATATTCAAATCATCGAGTCTGGCTTCTGTCCGCAAAGGAAAATTTGGGAAAAGGTGGTTTGTTGAGTCTAAAATGGAGTTGGAGGAAAACTGCCTAGCAAGCAGGTTAGCCTTCTTGGTTGTCTTGCAAGCAAATTCGTGTTATATTTATACTTAGGATTTTTTGCTTCAAAACAAGTTTTGCAATATTTTAATCGATAAATTGTAAATTTTTATAAACGAAAGGTAATTTTTGCAAAAGAAAATTATCACTTGCCTGATGGAGAGAGTTAGTCGTGTTCTCCGCCATTTGCAGTCGACTTGTAACAAGCTCATGCGTGAACAGCGTATCATAATTCGAGCTGCAATTGTGAAGTGCAGTAGTAAATGCCACGTAAATAAAACAAAGTAATTTGTAATTCTAAATATGAATATCTATTTAAAAACAATTTTAATTTCAGAAACTTTAACGATATTATTTTTAGTAGAAACTCTAAATGTCGTATTTTATTAAGGCCTAATAATATTAAACTTCGTTAAACAACGGAAGGGAATACGAAAAGTTATGTTAATGGCATAGAAGATTCAACAAGATCGGTTTCTATTGCAGAATACATTATACTTTTTAAAAAAGTAATATACACTAATTAATATTGAAATTACATGTATATAATTACAAAATAATTACTAAGATACATTGAAAAAAAAACGTGTTACCAGAAATTTTAATTAATCCATCACCACAATTTATTAAATGTTGCTTCATATTTTCTGCAATCCTATTCATCGACTGTACGTTAAACAAGTGCATAAGCATAAGACCGTTAACAACTTCAAATACACAGTTAAATATTTTAACTCATATTAGTATTCGTAAAATACGCTTAAATAGGATATTTTGATTTATCCAGATTTCGTATAGATTATAGTCGTGATTTCAAAAGTTAAAACAGTATTTAGGTGCTATCAGCTAGAATCGACACCGAAATCAAAACTGTAGCATTCAAAGCTGGTGACGTGACGTGCATATAAACCGATTAAAAATAGACTAAAATGAATGTACAAAATGTATAAAGATTTTTTTCAATTTTGACCCATTTTAAAAATGTTTTTAACCGGCTGAAAACATATGAAAAACGGTTCATAAAAAATCTAATCATTTGACGCCCTAGCTCTGCTCTGCGACATTTAGTTTATGAGAGATAGAGTTTGAAAATATGGAGACATACAAACCTTTTATATGTTGGATTAACTGATCTTTTTTCAGCGCGTTCTTTTTTAATAATTCAAATAAATGTGGTATAATAATAATACAATATCAAAGTAGTTAATTGCACTAAAGCGTTTATTCAGAGAACCGAAAATATATGTAAATGGCAGTACCCTTTCTCGCATCACTAAAGGTATAAAAAGAATGTTCAATTTCGAATCCCTGAACTCACGATCTTGTGTGAAATTTTCAGTTTACTGATTTTCATGTGAAATTTTCAGTTTACTGATTTTCATGTGAAATTTTCAGTTTACTGATTTTCATGTGAAATTTTCAATTTACTGATTTTCATGTGAAATTTTCAGTTTACTGATTTTCATGTGAAATTTTCAGTTTACTGATTTTCATGTGAAATTTTTAGTTTACTGATCTTCATGTGAAATTTTCAGTTTACTGATCTTCCATGAATATGTAAACTTCTAAGTCTTCAGCTACTCTAACAACCGCCGTTTCAGATATCTCTTCTATACTCCTATATCATTTTGTGTATTGATATTCATATTAAAACCCCCTTTTTTCTATTTATTTAAAAAGAAAATAAACTTTCTTATATATAGCAAAAGATCTAGCTAATTTGCATATTTTTTAAACATTCATTTTAATTAATTTCCCATTTGTTTTTTCGATTTTCTTATGGCATGATCATCTTTAGTTAACTATAACGTGTAATTATATTTATACTGATATTCTACATGGTTTATACTTGCATAATATTTACGTAAAAAGGTTATAGTAAAAACAAAATTTTTCCATATATATTTATATGTATACGTATATATTTTTGTTTAAAAAATTTTGCCCACTAAACTTCTCTATCAGCTTTTGGTCTACAGATATGAAACTTCATATATAAGTTATATGCACCCATGCGAAACTGTATATTTATATTTTAGCCCGGGAAAATCGGTCCAAAACTGAAATATTTTTAAAAATGAAATTTGCCAGGGGAAGCTCGAACACAGGCATTACGAATATGCATGTATAACATAGTAGCTATTGAGCCATGTTTTAATGTTTAGTCATGCAGCAAACATGTCGCCATAGCTCAGTCATTAACGGCGGAGGCAAAAATAAGTCTGAGCTAAGGGTTTTGGTTTCGATTCTCGGTGGTGGCACGCGAGTCATTTTTTTTTTTAAATCATTACTATATATTGGGTCCAATATAATATAATAATAAATACGAAATCTGCATTAATCCAAATGTCATATTTAAGCGTATTTTACGACGAGGCAATGGTAGCCATCTTGCTAGTAAATGTAATAAAAGTTACATTTGATTTTTAAAGATGCACGATATGGCAAAACGTTATCAATGTGCTAAGAACTGAATACAAACATAATTTGTCCACGCTCGTTGGTTCTTCTTCGTGAGTTAGGCAGCATAAGGCGACCGTTAATAAACTCACCTCCGACGTTTTCGGAAAGGCAGGTAATGCCTGGGACGGTTGCATCTTTTATTGTCTCTGTGCAAAATTATGATACGATAAGAAACAACAAAAAACACAAGTAGAATCGTTCAATGTGTCCAGGGTGTATCTGTAGATCCTCCTTCTCTTTCTTTGCCTTCCTTCTCAAGCGAGGGTCAACTATGAGTGGTCAGTCTTACACCATTCAACTGACCACAGCAGTCAACTTGATCGCTGACAGCAATGCTTAATTGCACATGCTGCCCTGACTGCCGCCTCCAATCGATCGTAAAATAGCGACAATTCAACAGCAATTGATGAAAGAATAGCAAAGAAGCTAGGTAGTGAGAAGGGGAAGGGGACAGGTGGGTTTGGGGTTGAGATAGAAGGTTAGCGAACGATGCCCCGCAATTCTGTGAATTACCCTAGTCGATCCTGTAATCTCCGTGCCCATTTCAGCTTCCCATTCCTCCACGAGCTTCTCCGTCACCTTCCGTTCTGCTTGACCACCCACACCCTGCCTACATCCACTGTTAATGTCTGGACGAAGCGTTAAATCGCTTTAGCTACTAAGACGTCGTGTAAATGTTACAATCGAATTAGTAGAACGCACTGGACAGCACCATTGATGAAATGTACACATGGTTAGTTTGTTGACCATGCAAGAACGCGGGGGGAGGACTCTTCATAACAACACATCGCAATGGTCAGTTGATCGAACAATAATTGTATATTTTGGCCGAAAAATCAGTCACAAAACTCACAGGGAAAATGCTCTTTTTAAAAAGAATAACACATTTTAATCGGACACCAGCAATGGTCAACCAAAAAGTTTGAGTATGTGTTTAATTCATGGTATTTGATTATTAACAAAAGATGAAGCTACTTAAAGTTACAAAAAGCAGTTTGGGCTTAAGGGTGTCTGAAAACAATTTACTCACACTTCGAATCGTCTTTGCATTTCAACTGAGTTTTCGGTCTTCCAATAACATTTCAGAGCGAATTTCCTCTCTAAAGTTTTTTGAGACATCTAGTATTTCGGCTGAAATTAGTATTGAAATCAAATATTGTTTTATAAAACATGATAAGCTGCAAAAATAACAATCGTTTGTAATAAATGATAACCGCCACGTATACATTTTCTGTTATCGATTCATATTTGTATAATTGCCAGTTTTTTTTCCTGGGTCCCTATTTATTTGCCTCGTTCAGCGCGTCTCTAATGCATTAGTAGTTTCGCCTATAAGAATATCACTTTAGTAGAATCATATTTAGATGACAACAAAGGAAAAATGATAATGATTTTATGACTGAACATTGCAATGCTTCGGATAAGGATTTTCTAATTACCAAAAAATATGGAAAAGTTATTGTTTAATTTTTAGTAGATGGTTCAATCTTATATTTGAGTGTAGCGTCATCACTAAGATTGAACAGTATTTTTATTCTCTTTTTTATTATTTGAAAAGCTTGTGTTAAATCCATTGGAAATTGAAGAAAGTAAAATTAGTCATTAAAATGTTCGAGTTTGATGTCGTATTTTTTTTTACACGGTGGTCACCACTTATCAAGGTCCCGAAAGCCATTCAGGGATAAGGGTTATTGCAAGTTAAGTACGTAAGTGTGGAGATTTGATGAAGTGTTTACTTAAGGGGCGGTTCGTTAGGAATTTGTTAACGTTGGACTTGAACACATCCAAGTTGTAGTCAGGTGGGAAGCAGGCAGACGGAAGTTCTACAGGAGTTATACAGGCGAGCAGTTCTAAGAAAGAAGCTTTGTTCATGGAATCCATGTTTTCATTTAGTCACAGATAAAGAGTGGGGGAAATTTTTCACAGTGGATTCGGCTAGACAGGTGTTTTTCGTGAAAGATTGGCGAGGGGGACCAGAGATTGGATCTCAGACGAGCACCTGCCATGGAAATAACGATAAAACAAGGATAGGCTCGCAACGTCTCTTCTGTGGGAGAGAGGTTGCAGGGTAGAGAAAAGGGCATCCCCCACTAAGCCACGAAGTCTATTTTGTACTCTGTCAAGGCAGGATAGGCTGTTTTTAGAAGCTCCTGCCCATATATGGCAGCAGTATTCCATCCTTGGACGTACTTGGCTTTTATATAGATAGAGAATTGCATCAGTAGTGAGATATCTTCTGGAGCGGTAGAAGGATCCCACCATCTTTCCAGCGACCTTGGCAACAAACTTGATGTACGTGTTCCATTTCAGATCAGGAGTAAAGGACAAACCCAGAAGCTTGTCAAAACACGGGGCTTCTCCTAGACGAAAGCCATCCATTTCAATTGATGCCAGATGGGGATCAGAGCGTTGATGATGTAAAGATAGGAGTTTGGTTTTAGATGCATTACAGGTAACCAGCCACGACTTCCCCCCCCCCCACTGAACCACGCGCTCGAGATCAGAGGAGAGAGAATCAGAGAGAACTTTGTCATTTACAGCCTTTGATGTGTTGCCGTAGATAGTCGTGTCATCAGCATAGATGTCACCAAATGATTTAAGTATGTGTTTAGGGAGGTCATTGATGTAGATCAGGAAGAGAGTTGGGCCCAGGATTGACCCTTGAGGGACTCCAGCATTAATACTACAGGCCTCTGATTTTTGTGCGTCGACCACTACTCTTATGAGCCTATCGGAGAGAAATGATTTAATGATTGAGAAAACATTTCCAGTTACTTGTGAAATAGGCCCTTATGCCATACCTTGTCGAAGGCCTTTGATATGTCAAGAGCAATTGCCCTAGAAAGGAAGCCTTTGTCAAGAGATTCACTAATCCTGTGAGATATAACCGTTAGCACATCTGCTGTAGATCTTGCAGAACGGAAACCATATTGTGTGTCACTAAGAAGATTGTTTCTGCTGAGGTGGTTGACTATTTCTCTATTTAATATGGATTCCAGCAACTTACTCATAACACACAGGAGACTTATTGGTCTGTACTGAGAGGGAGATGACTTATCACCTGAATTCTTAAATATATTCGCCGTATCAAGTATTATAAACAACAAAAGAATATTTTTAACATGACGCACAGTTTACGTACACAAACGTCTATTCGGAAATTCAAGTAGGAGAAATCATGTTATATCAAAAACTTACATAGCAAACTAGAGCATGTCTAAAAACTGAGCAACACTAATTTTCAACGAAGGGGAAAGATATTGTACCTCCATGAGGATTGCTTTCAATTAACCTAATATAGAAATCCAGTCACTTATTTTATTTAGATTTAAAATAAATTATATATTAATCTAATCCAATTATTCATTTTTTTATAATATTTTAGCCGTTTGGTAGTATTTTACAATTTTATATGAAATGTTCTTCGTAGAAATAAAAATAGTAGAAAATAAATTAATTTAAGTTAGCTCTGTATTTTTCGAGAATGATTTAACTTTGTATTTTTAATTGGTTATAAAATTGGATTTTTTATCAATTGATTTTTATGGTTTTGCAAATATTCACATGTAAAATGTAGTTTAACTAAAATAAAACATATTTAGCGGACGTTTATGACGCATAGCACTCTATAAAAAAGAATGTTTGGAAAATATCAAATCTCAGAAAGACCAGTTAACACAAGCTGTCTGCTAAAAAGAATTGTCATTTTTATAAGTTATAATTGGAAAGTGGAGCGCTTAACTTATTGAATTCCAAAATATTTTTTAATATTCATTGAACATCCGCAAAAGATTCCATCCTTGATATTTTTTCGTTTTATTTTCTTAATTTTATAAATGGAAATTTATTCATCCAATGCTATCATTAATAGATTGAAATTAAGTCTTATTACTTTTATTGACTTTGTTAATAATACTTGTTTCTAAATGATTCAAATATAATTCAGATGAAAAATCATAAGGCAAATAAGTCAAGTTATGAAAAAGTGTTTCATTGTTGATAAAGATCATTTTTCTTGCAAACGCTTACATGTAACTCATAACAGGGATCAATATTTTTGTTGATTTCAGATACAAAGGGGCGTCAGCAAAGCCTGTGTCACTTTTGATCCTAACTGGGAAAGAAAGATTATCACTATAAACGACAGTAATCCCTGTAGACATCCACACCTTTTCTGTTGGAGTGTCAATTGGTGCTGAATCAATTGTTTCGGTCGGCGCGGCGCAATTAGACACTGCGTGCTATTTCATCTAAAGTAGAGGCGACATATAAGTGTGCTAAGCGCCTGCACTGCTGTACTGTATCGGTTATGCTAACCGATACAGTACACCACGTCATTAAGACGAAGTGAAAAAGGGAGAGAAATTAAAGTGATCAAGTTTGCACTAGAAATAAACCTGTGACATAGTTCGCTAGAGATCAGGTGACCATTTCACAGGTTAGCGTTCCCATGTATTGTTTTTCTGTTGCTGTTTTCAGTTGTTTACCCACAACTACCGGACGAATCTACTAATATCTTGCGGACGTCAAACTGGAGAGTAAGAATTTTTTTTATTTATCTATCTATTGCATGTCCTCATATAATATTTGGATGTTAAACGCGCGTTAATGTAATATTTTGGATGTTAAAGAAAAGAAGTGAATTTCTGTTCAAAATTACAACTACTAGCATTTCAGCTCGGCGTTGCCCGGGTGTGTGGAGGTGTTTGTTAAGCAAAAGAAAAAAGAAGTGGTAGTAGGAAGGCAGGCTCGAACCCGTAAGGCGAAAGAAGAAAAGAACCGGGAAAAAACATGACGTCTTTGCTGTTATGGCCATCGCCAAACCGGAAGTGATGTACGTTTAAATTAAGGCTAGACAATCGAAAAGAGGGGATGAAATTAATGTTTTTAGCCAATTTTTCGGTATTTGTCGTCTTAAGGGTCGAGCTTAAAAACGACATGGATCTTGGGAAAATCCGCCGCCTCTGTCGAAAGTTTTAGGCAGACATGCAAACATACATACATGCATTTATATATTAGTAGATCAAATTTTCTAACCAAAACCGATTAAAAAGCTTTCCCTATCTCTGAATACCCTTTATGTAAAATTTCAAATGTGTACACCAGGAAAAAACTGATTAAAATGCCTGCCGCATATCTGAATACCCGTTATGTATAAATTTCAAATGTTTAGACACAAAATTGGCTGAGTAGTTTGCTAGACACCGCAAAGCTCAAATCTTTTGAACTTTCACCCCTTGGTAGCTCCAATTTTCGACCCAAACCGATTAAAAAGCTTGCCCTATGTCTGAATACCCTTTATGTAAAATTTCAAATGTTTAGACCATAAATTGGCTGAGTAATTTGGTAGAGACCGCAGAGGTCAAATGTTCTTACCCTTATTATGACCTCTTAACATTAATTTTTTAAAGCTCGAAATAAGTTATTAAGGTAGATCCATGTCCATGGAACCTATATCTAAAATTTCAAGTGTTTATACCCAAAATTGTCGGAGGAGTTTGGTAGAGTTCTCAAAGCTCAAATCGTTGATCTTTGACTTTTTAACAGCCAAATTTCTGGTCAAAAACGGATTACAAAATGTTCCCAAATCTCAGAGCCCTCTATATCAAATTTCGAGTCAGACATGTTCACATTTATAGATATGCTAGCATGGGTGTCCGGCGTTGCCCGAGTGTTTGGAGGTGTATGTTGAGCAAAAAAAAAAATAAGAAAACGGCGAATTTTTTTTATTTTGACCCCTATCATGACCGCTTAACATTTATTGTTTTGAGCTCAAATCATATCAATAAGTTAGACCCCTGTCCAAGGAACCTATATCTAAAATGTCAAGTGTTTAGACCCCAAATTGTCGGAGGAGTTTGGTAGAGTTCTCAAAGGTCAAATTCTTGAACTTTGACCCTTAACAGCCAAATTTCTGGCCGAAACCGATCACATAGATTTTCCCAAATCTCAATACGCTGTATATTAAATTTCGAGTCAGTAGACTGAAAACCGATCACAAAGATTTTCCCAAGTATCAGTACCCTGTATCTCAAACTTAAAATTGACAAAGTTATTGCGTAGGGAAATGTCCACACACACACATACACACACAGACACGTTCACTTTTATAGATATACTAGCATGGGTGTCCGGCGTTACCCGAATGTTTAGAGGTGTATGTTGAGCAAAAAAAACAAAACAAAAAAACGGTCAATTTTTATAACTTTGACTCCTATTATAACCCCTTAAAATTTATTGTTTTGGGCTCAAATCAAGTTATTAAGTTAGATCCATGTCTAAGAAACCTATACCTAAAATTTCAAGTGGTTAGCCCCCAAATGTTCGGAGGAGTTTGGTAGAGTTCTCAATGGTCAAATCGTTGAACTGTGACCTCTTAACAGTCAAATTTCTGGTTGAAAACGGACCCCATAGATTTTCCCAAATCTCAGTACCCTCTATGTCAAATTTCGAGTCAGTAGACTAAAAATTAACAAAGTTATTGTGAAGTAAAATGTACACAGACAGACAGACAATCACACAGACACGTTCACTTTTATAGATATACTAGAATGGGTGCCCGACGTTGCCCGGATATTTGGAGGTGTATGTTGAGCAAAAAAACAAAACAAAAAAAAGTCAATTTTTTAAAATTTGACCCCTATTATGTCCCCTTAAAATTTATTGTTTTGGGCTCAAATTAAGTTATTAAGTTAGATCCATGTCCAAGGAACCTATATCTAAAATTTCAAATTTTTAGACCCAAAATTGTCGGAGGAATTTGGTAGAGTGCTCAAAGGTCAAATCGTTAACTTTGGCCCCTTATCAGACAAGTTTCTGGCCGAAAACCGATCATAAAGATTTTCCCAAATCTCAGTGCCCTGTATATCAAATTTCGAATCTGTAGACTTTAAATTGACAGAGTTATTGCGTAGGGAAATGTACAGACACACAGACACACAGATACACACACAGACGTTTTCTTTTATAGATAGAATAGAATAGAATAGATAGATAGATAGATAGATAGATAGATAGATAGGTAGGTAGGTTATTATTATTATTATTATTATTATTATTATTATTATTATTATTATTATTATGCAAATCATACAAATTCTCTGGAAGCTGTTAAATGTCACTGTAAGATCACGTAACGTTACACACAGCATATGAGAAGTAGTTGAGAACTTCATCTATCGAGTCTGGTGTTTTTTTTAATGTTTTTTTTTTTTTTCAAATAAAAAAATAAACTCTTCACCGCACCACTATCATTGGGTCAGTATTTTGTCTTAAAATAATGATTATGTCCTATGTCATATATTTTGTATAGAAAGAATTCCAGGCCGCCATAATTAATTCTACATATAAGAGAGAGAGAGAGAGAGAGAGAGAGAGAGAGAGAGAGAGAGAGAGAGATTGGCAGACAAACAGAGTAAAAATAATAGGTATAAGCATCTTCGATTAAAACAATTATAAATGAACCATTAAGGCAACAAAAATAATAATCCAATAAGTTTCTCCTGTTTCATTGCATATCAGATTTTTATTGATTACTAGCAGTTCAGCTCGGCTTTACCCGGACCCAATGTACTGTTCATAATTTGCTCTACGTGTGAATACATTTTATGTAAGATTTCAAATGTTTAGGCCAAAATGTGTATGAGTAATTTCGTAGAGACCGTCGAAGCCAATTTTTTAAAACTTTAACCTCAATTTTGACCCCTGAATATTTATTATTTTGCTCTCAAATCAAAATACAAAGTTTTACCCATGTCCAAGTTACATTCATCTAAAATTTCAAGTCTTTAGACCCAAAATTGGCGGAGGAGTTTGGTAGAGTCTTAAAGGCAAACTCTTTCAACTTTCATCTTTGGCAGCAAAATTTTCGCCCCGAAACTGATTAAAATGCTTGTCAAATATCTTAATACCCGTTATGGTATACATTTCAAATGTTTAGACCTAAAGTTGGCTGAGTAGTTTGCTAGGCACCGCAGCGGTCAAATCTTTTGAACTTTGACCCCTTGGTAGCTCCAATTTCCGGCCCAAATCGATTAAAAAGCTTGCCCTATGTGTGAATACTCTTTATGCAAAATTTCAAATGTTTAGACCATGAATTGGCTGAGTAATTTGGTAGAGACCGCAGAGGTTAAATTATTTTTTAAAACTAGGACCGCAATTTTGATTACTTAACATTTATTTTTTGGGGCTGAAATGAGGGTCATAATAGGGGTCAAAATATTTTTTAATTTGACCTCTGCGCTCTCTCCCAAATTACTCAGACAATTCCTGGTGTAAACATTTGAAATTTTACATAAAGGGTATTCAGAGATAGGGCAAGTTTTTTAATCGGTTTGGGTCGAAAATTTTTAGTTACCAATATATAAATGTATGTATGTATGTATGTTTGCATGTCTGCCTTAAACTTTCGACAGAGGCGACGGATTTTACTAAGATCAGTATCGTTTTGAAGTTTGACATTTTATACGACAAATATCGAAAAATTGGCTAAATACATAAATATTCAACTTCAACTGAGCACTTTTCTACAGGGGGGTCGCTTTTTTCGCCGATATTTTCGAAAGTCATCCCCTCTTTTTGATTGTCTAGCCTTAATTAAAACATGAGTCAGTTCCGGTTTGCGGTGGTCGTAACAGCAAAGACGTCATATTTTTTACAGTTCTTTTCCTCCTTTGCGATGCGGTTTCGAGCTTGTCTACCTACTACCACTTTATTTTTTGTTGTTTTTTGCTCAACATACACGTCCAAACACCCGGTTAAAGCCGGTCTGAAATGCTAGTATATCTATAAAGGTGAAAGTGTCTGCCTGTCTGTCTGTTTGTGTATATTTCCCTACACAATAACTCTGTCAATTTTCAGTCTACAAACTCGAATTTTGATATACAGGGTACTGAGATTTGGGAAAATCTTTCTAGTTTGTTTTCGGCCAGAAATTTGGTTGTTAAAGGGTCAAAGTTCAACGATTTGACCTTTGAGAATTCTATCAAACTCCTCCGATAATTTTTGATCTAAACACTTGAAATTTTAGATATAGTTTCTTTGGACATGGATCTAACTTAATAACTTGATTTGAGCCCAAAGCAATAAACGTTAAGGGGTCATAATAGGGGTCATTTTTTTTTTATAATTTTACCTCTGCGATCTCTACCAAATTACTCAGACAATTTCTGGTGTAAACATTTGAAATTTCTACATATTTTATGTAGAAATTTCAAATTTCAGAGATAGGGCAAGATTTTAATCGATTTGGGTCGAAAATTTGCGTTTGCAATATATAAATGTACGTATGTATGTTTGCATATCTGCCTAAAACTTCGACAGAGGCGACGGATTTTCCCAATATCAGTATCGTATTGAAGCTTGACCCTACAGACAACAAATACCTAAAAATTGGCTAAAAACATTAATTTCTTCACCCTCAACTGGGCACTTTTCTACATGGGGGATCGCTTTTTTTGCCGATATTTTCGAAAGTCATCCCCTCTTTTCGAATGTTCTAGCCTTAATTTAAACGTACGTCACTTCAGGTTTGGCGATGGTCGTAACAGCAAGGATGTCATGTTTTTCGCGTTCTTTTCCTCCTTTACGGTATGGATTCGAGCTTGCCTTCCTACTACCACTTTATTTTTTTATTGTTTTTTGCTCAACACACACCTCCAAACATAAGGGCAACGCCGGGCAACCATGCTAGTATATCTATAAAAGTCAAAATGTCTGTGTGTCTGTCTGTGTGTCTGTGTGTCTGTTTATGTACATTTCCCTACCAAATAACTCTGTCAATTTTTAGTCTAGAGACTCGAGATTTGACGTAAGGGATATTGAGATTTATGAAAATCGTTTTAATCCATTTTAGGCCAGAAATTTGTCTGTCATAGGGTCAAAGTTCGACGATTTCACTTTTGAAAACTCTACCGAACTCCTCCGTCAATTTTAGGTCTAAACACTTGACATTTAAAATGTAGGTTACTTGGACATGGATCTAATTTTATAATTCGATTTGAGTCCCAAAAATTAAATGTATAGGGTGCAAAATTGTGGTCAAAGTTAAAATAAAATTTAACTTTTGCAGTCTCTACCAAATTACTCAGCAATTTTCAGGTCTAAACATTTGAAATTTTACATACAGTATATTCAGAGATAGAGCAAGCTTTTCAATCGGTTTGAGTCGACAATTTGAGCTAACAATGGGTCAAAGTTCAAAATATTTGACCTTTGCGGTGTCCAGCAAACTACTCAGCAAATTTTGATTCTAACCTTTTGAAATTCCATATAACGGGTATTCAGACCTGCGGCAAGGATTTTTATATGTTTTGCGGCAAGGATTTGGCTGCCAAAAGGTTAAAGTTTAAGGAGTTGACCTTTGCAGATTCTACCAAACTCCTCTGCTAATTTTGGTTCCAAACACTTGAAATTTTAAATGTAGGTAACTTGGACATGGGCCAAACATTTTATTTGTATTTGAAACACAAAACAATAAATTGTAAGGGGTCAAAGTTTTAAAAAATTACTTCTGCTATCTACGAAATTACTCAGACAATTTTTGTCTAAACATTTGAAATTTTACATGAAAACATAGGGCAAGTTATGAACAGTACAAAGAGCTCGAGCAAAGCCAGGCAGAAATGCAAGTAGTAAATAAGGTTGGTCTTGAGAGTAATAGTAAATTAATAGGAAATAATTTTGGGTTTGAGATTAATAGTAAATAAGGAGTAATTAAGTTTAAAGTTTAGAGTAATAGTAAATAAGTAGCAAATAATTTTGAGTTTAAGATTAATAGTGAATTGTAAGTAAATGAGTTTGGAGTTAAGAAAAAAAACAAATTAATAGCAAATAATTTTGAGTGTAAGATTAATAGTGAATTGTAAGTAAATGAGTTTGGAGTTAAGAAAAAAAATAAATTAATAGCAAATAATTTTGGGTTTGAGATTAATAGTGAATTAATAAAAAATAAGTTTAGATTTGAGAACAATAGTAAATTAATATCAAATAATTTTGGGTTTGAGATTAACAGCGAATTAATAGCAAATAATTTTGGTTTGAGATTAATAGTGAATTATTAGTAAACAAGTTTGGATTGAGAAGAATACTAAATTAATAGCAAATAATATTGGGTTTGGGATTAATAGTAAATTTATCTATTTATTTATCTATTTATTTATCTATTTATTTATCTACTTATCTATCTATCTATCTATCTATCTATAAAAGTGAAAAGATCTGTCTGTTTCTGGTGTGTGCCCGTGTACATTTCCCTACCAAATAATTTTGGATCTAGAGACTCGAGATTTGACATAAGGAATGTTGAGATTTAGGAAAATCTTTTTAATCTATGTTCAGCCAGAAATTTGGATCACGACGGGTCAAAGTTCAACGATTTGATCTCTAATATCTCTACCAAACTCTTCCGCCAATTTTGGGTCTAAACACTTGAAATTTTAAATGTAAGTTACTTGGACATGGATCAAACTTTTTAATTTGATTAGAGCTCCAAAAAATAACTGTTAATGAGTAAAAATTAGGGTCAAAGTAAAAAAAATTATCTCTGCGGTCTCTACTAAATTACTCAGCCAATTTATGGTCTAAACATTTGAAATTTTACATAAAGGGTATTCAGATATAGGGGAAGCTTTTTAATTGGCTTGGGTCGAAAATTGGAGCTACCAAGAGATCAAAGTTCAAAAGATTTTAGCTTTGCGGTGTCTAGCAAACTACTCAGCCAATTTTGTGTGTACATATTTGAAATTTATACATAACAAGTATTCTGACATTTGGCAAGCATTTTAATCACTTTTGGGGCGAAAATTTTGATACCAAATGTCAAAGTGGAAAGAATTGACCTTTGCAGATTCTACCAAATTCCTCCGCCAATTTTGGGTCTAAAGACTTGAAATTTTAAATGTAGGTAACTTGGACATGGGTAAAACTTTGTATTTTGATTTGAGACCATAATAATAAATGTTAAAGGGTCAAAATATGGGTCAAATGTAAAATATATTGACTTCTGTTGTCTCTAAGAAATTACTCGGACACATTTTAGTCTAAACATTTTAAATCTTACATAAAGTTTATGCACACATAGGGCAAGTTAGCAACAGTACATAGGGCCCGAGTAAAGCTGGGCAGAAATTCAAGTATTAAATAAGCTTGGTGTTAAGAGTAATAGTAAATTAATAAGAAATAATTTTGGGTTTGAGATTAATAGTGAATTAAGAGTAAATAAGTTTGGAGTTGAGAACAATAGTAAATAAGTAGCAAATATTTTTGGGTTTGAGATTAATTGGGAATTAATAACTAATAAGTTTTGTAGTTGAGAACAATGGTAAATTAGTATCAAATAATTTTGTGTTTGAAATTGATGGTGAATTAATAGTAAATAGGATTTGATTTGAGAGTAATAGTAATTTAATAGCAAACAACTTTGGGTTTGAGTTTAATAGTGAGTTATGAGTAAATAAGTATGGACTTGAGAACAATAGTAAATTAATAGCAAATAATTTTTGGTTTGACATCAGTAGTAAATTAATAGTAAGTTTTGATTGAAAAGTAATAATAAATTTGTATCAAATGATTTTGAGTTTCAAATTAATAGTAAATTAGTAAATAGTTACAATAGTAAATTAATAACAAATATTTTATGGGTTTGAGATTAATAGTGAATTAATATTTAATAAGTGTGGAGTTGAGTACAATAGTAAATTAATAGCAAATAATTTGGGGGTTGAGATTAATAGTGAATTATTAGTAAAATGTTTGGAGTTGAGAAAATAGTAAATTAGTAGCAAATAATTTTGTGTTTGAGATTAATAGTGAATTAATGTATATATTATATCTATTAAAGTAATATTGTCTGTGTGTGTGCACATTTCCTTAGCATACAACTCTGTCAATTTTTAGTCCACAGATTCGAGATTTAACAAAAGGGTTATTTGAGAATTGGGAAAATCTTTTTAATCGGATTTTGGCCAGAAATTTTGTTGTTACGTGGTCAAAGGTCAACGAGTTGAGCTTTGAAAAGTTTAACAAACTCCTCTGCCAATTTTTGGTCCAAACACTAGAAATTTTAAATGTAGGTTACCTATACATGAGTACAAACTTCTTCATATATATACATATGCATACAAAGTTATTAAGAGTACATAGGGCCGAGGAAAAGCCGGGCTGAACTGCTAGTATATCTATAAAAGTGAAATTGTCTGTCTGTTTGTGTGTGTACATTTCCCTACGCAATAACTCTGTCAATTTTCAGTCTACAGACTCGAGATTTGACATAAGGGTTATTGAGATTTGAGAATATCTTTATAATCGGTTTTCGGTCAGAAATTTGTGTGTCAAAGGGTAAATGTTTAACGATTTGACCTTTGAAAACTCTAGCAAACTCCTCTGCCAATTTCCGGTCTAACCATTTAAAATTTTAGATGTACGTTACTTAGACATGGATTAAAGTATTAATTTGATTTCAGCCCAAACAATTAAATGTTAAGGAGTCAAAATTGAGGTCCAAGTTTAAAAAAATAATTTGACCTCTGCGGTCTCTACCAAATTACTCAGCCAATTTATGGTTTAAACATTTGAAATTTAACATAAAGGGTATTCAGACATAAGGCAAGCTTTTTAATCGGTTTGGGTCGAAAATTGGAGCTACCAAGGGGTGAAAGTTCAAAAGATTTGAGCTTTGGGGTGTCTAGCAAACTACTCAGCCAATTTTGTGTCTAAACATTTGAAATTTATACATAACGGGTATTCAGATATGCGGCAGGCATTTTAATCAGTTTTGGGGCGAAAATGTGGTTGCATTAAAGGTCAAAGTTGAAAGAATTGACCTTTGCAGACTCTACCAAACTCCTTCGCCAATTTTGAGCCTAAATACCTGAAATTTTAGATGTAGGTTACCTGAACATGAGTCAAATAATTTATATATATATATATATATATATATATATATATATATATATATATATATATATATATATATATACATACATATACATATGCACATAAAGTTATGAACAGTACATAGGCCCAAGCGAAGCCGGGCTGAACTGCCAGTAATAATAATATATTATATAACGAATATACAGTTAAAACAGATGTGATATGGTATTATTATTAGTATTCCCGGTTATTCCTTCCATTTGCTGCTGAAATCAAAAACAACGGTCATTTTAATGCATATTTATTGCCTATAATAAACACATGACCTTCTTCAGAATATTCTGCGCCGAATAAAGTATCTTTATAAGGTAATTAAAGCGAATGACATTATTATTTAGAATGACATAGGGCGACAAACTTTGAGAATCAGCCTAGCTTATTTTTTATACATTAGATAACTATAAATTGGTTTAGATTCAATCACAAAATCGTCTATCTTGCTAGCGAAACCGTCAAATATTGATCTCCTAATCGACATTCATTTGGTCAATTTGTCACAAAGTAGCAATTGACAATCCTTAATGGAAAAGGCATTCGTTGTAAAAACAATATATAGGCGAATGATCGGTATTATTTGTAATACGACGAAGGAAATGACAGTATCTATAAAATCGTTAATTGAAAAAAAAAAAACAGGAAATATTCTTTTCTTCAGTTTCTTACAATCAGATCACTTGAATATCTTAGGCGGGGTGAAACGGACTCATTTGTAGGAGGAAGTTACATTTGAATATCAAGTTTACAAGCGATCACTAGTTGTATGTATATTCCGGTCAGAGGAGATCACAGCGTTAGATTTCTGCAGTTCTTAAAGAGAGTTGTGGAATACTCCTGCAGCGTCTGTTATTCCCAAATGGTCACCCATCTGATACTGACCAGGCTCAGTGTTCCTTAATTTCAGTGATTTAACAAGAACCGTTATGTTTAGGCTATTATGTTGTATATCTACCTGAATATTACGCTTCACATGTTCGCGTATTTACAGACAGTGGCAGAAGAGAAAGAAGAATTTCAAGTGGGCCGAAGAAATATTCCATTAAGTATACGTATACATGAAGTAATCGCATATCTGAAGTCCGTACGTCTGTCAGAATGACATAAGGCTTCGAGAATCATAAACACATTTGTCAGAATGACATAAGGCTTCGAGAATCATAAACACATTTGTCCATAAACAAAATAAGGGCTAAAATATTGTTTATTAAATATTTCTTCTTTTAGACCAACAAGTAGCCTAATAATGATGTTGGTATTTTTATTTAAATCAAAAAAAAAAAAAAACATTATATATAGTATATGTCCACAACAACAATATAGTGTGCACGTGGCTTGCTCAGTAATCAAATGCTAATATTTAATCCACACTACAGAAACTAATTCTGTTTCCAGTCTATTATCGGTATTATATAATAATGTCAAGTGAAATTGGTTGACACACACAACCCGTCAGGATTTTCTTTTCTCATCCAGAAGTATTCACTCGACTTTTATTAATCATAAAATATGTATTTAGATTTGATTTAAAATCATATTTTTATTATAATTATGAAAAAGTGTATTATAGTCGAGAATGAGTAATTAACACCTTAGAAACGTAATGTCTATAAACAGTAGATCTAAATAATAAAAACGTGATGTCTATAAACAGTAGATCTAAATAATAAAAACGTGATGTCTATAAACAGTAGATCTAAATAATAATTACGTGATGTCTATAAACAGTAGATCTAAATAATAAAAACGTTATGTCTATAAACAGCAGATCTAAATAATAAAAACGTGATGTCTATAAACAGTAGATCTAAATAATAAAAACGTGATGTCTATAAATAGTAGATCTAAATAATAATAACGTGATGTCTATAAACAGTAGATCTAAATAATAAAAACGTGATGTCTATAAATAGTAGATCTAAATAATAAAAACGTGATGTCTATAAACAGTAGATCTAAATAATAAAAACGTGATGTCTATAAACAGTAGATCTAAATAATAAAAACGTGATGTCTATAAACAGTAGATCTAAATAATAAAAACGTGATGTCTATAAACAGTAGATCTAAATAATAAAAACGTGATGTCTATAAATAGTAGATCTAAATAATAAAAACATGATCTCTATAAACAGTAGATCTAAATAATAAAAACGTGATGTCAATAAATAGTAGATCTAAATAATAAAAACGTGATGTCTAAAAACAGTAGATCTAAATAATAAAAACGTGATGTCTATAAATAGTAGATCTAAATAATAAAAACGTGAGGTCTATAAACAGTAGATCAAAATAATAAAAACGTGATGTCTAAAAACAGTAGATCTAAATAATAAAAACGTGGTGTCTATAAATAGTAGATCTAAATAATAAAAACGTGATGTCTATAAACAGTAGATCTAAATAATAAAAACGTGATGTCTATAAACAGTAGATCTAAATAATAAAAACGTGATGTCTATAAACAGTAGATTTAAATAATAAAAACGTGATGTCTATAAACAGTAGATCTAAATAATAAAAACGTGATGTCTATAAACAGTAGATCTAAATAATAAAAACGTGATGTCTATAAATAGTAGATCTAAATAATAAAAACGTGATGTCTATAAACAGTAGATCTAAATAATAAAAACGTGATGTCTATAAACAGTAGATCTAAATAATAAAAACGTGATGTCTATAAACAGTAGATCTAAATAATAAAAACGTGATGTCTTTAAATAGTAGATCTAAATAATAAAAACGTGATGTCTAAAAATAGTAGATCTAAATAATAAAAACGTGATGTCTATAAACAGTAGATCTAAATAATAAAAACGTGATGTCTATAAACAGTAGATCTAAAAAATAAAAACGTGATGTCTATAAACAGTAGATCTAAATAATAAAAACGTGATGTCTATAAACAGTAGATTTAAATACTAAAAACGTGATGTCTATAAACAGTTGATCTAAATAATAAAAACGTGATGTCTATAAACAGTAGATCTAAATAATAAAAACGTGATGTCTATAAACAGTAGATCTAAATAATAAAAACGTGATGTCTATAAACAGTAGATTTAAATACTAAAAACGTGATGTCTATAAACAGTTGATCTAAATAATAAAAACGTGATGTCTATAAATAGTAGATCTAAATAATAAAAACGTGATGTCTATAAATAGTAGGTCTAAATAATAAAAACGTGATGTCTATAAACAGTAGATCTAAATAATAAAAACGTGATGTCTATAAACAGTAGATCTAAATAATAAAAACGTGATGTCTATAAACAGTAGATCTAAATAATAAAAACGTGATGTCTATAAACAGTAGATCTAAATAATAAAAACGTGATGTCTATAAACAGTAGATCTAAATAATAAAAACGTGATGTCTATAAACAGTAGATCTAAATAATAAAAACGTGATGTCTATAAACAGTAGATCTAAATAATAAAAACGTGATGTCTATAAACAGTAGATCTAAATAATAAAAACGTGATGTCTATAAACAGTATATCTAAATAATAAAAACGTGATGTCTATAAACAGTAGATCTAAATAATAAAAACGTGATATCTATAAACAGTAGATCTAAATAATAAAAACGTGATGTCTATAAACAGTAGATCTAAATAATAAAAACGTGATGTCTATAAACAGTAGATCTAAATAATAAAAACGTGATGTCTATAAACAGTAGATCTAAATAATAAAAACGTGATGTCTATAAACAGTAGATCTAAATAATAAAAACGTGATGTCTATTAACAGTAGATCTAAATAATAAAAACGTGATGTCTATAAACAGTAGATCTAAATAATAAAAACGTGATGTCTATAAACAGTAGATCTAAATAATAAAAACGTGATGTCTATAAACAGTAGATCTAAATAATAAAAACGTGATGTCTATAAACAGTAGATCTAAATAATAAAAACGTGATGTCTATAAACAGTAGATCTAAATAATAAAAACGTGATGTCTATAAACAGTAGATCTAAATAATAAAAACGTGATGTCTATAAACAGTAGATCTAAATAATAAAAACGTGATGTCTATAAACAGTAGATCTAAATAATAAAAACGTGATGTCTATAAACAGTAGATCTAAATAATAAAAACGTGATGTCTATAAATAGTAGATCTAAATAATAAAAACGTGATGTCTATAAACAGTAGATCTAAATAATAAAAACGTGATGTCTATAAACAGTAGATCTAAATAATAAAAACGTGATGTCTATAAACAGTAGATATAAATAATAAAAACGTGATGTCTATAAACAGTAGATCTAAATAATAAAAACGTGATGTCTATAAACAGTAGATCTAAATAATAAAAACGTGATGTCTATAAACAGTTGATCTAAATAATAAAAACGTGATGTCTATAAATAGTAGATCTAAATAATAAAAACGTGATGTCTATAAACAGTAGATCTAAATAATAAAAACGTGATGTCTATAAACAGTAGATCTAAATAATAAAAACGTGATGTCTATAAACAGTAGATCTAAATAATAAAAACGTGATGTCTATAAACAGTTGTATCTAAATAATAAAAACGTGATGTCTATAAACAGTAGATCTAAATAATAAAAACGTGATGTCTATAAACAGTAGATCTAAATAATAAAAACGTGATGTCTAAAAATAGTAGATCTAAATAATAAAAACGTGATGTCTATAAAAAGTAGATCTAAATAATAAAAACGTGATGTCTATAAACAGTAGATCTAAATAATAAAAACGTGATGTCTATAAACAGTAGATCTAAATAATAAAAACGTGATATCTATAAACAGTAGATCTAAATAAAAAAAACGTGATATCTATAAACAGTAGATCTAAATAATAAAAACGTGATGTCTATAAACAGTAGATCTAAATAATAAAAACGTGATGTCTATAAACAGTAGATCTAAATAATAAAAACGTGATGTCTATAAACAGTAGATCTAAATAATAAAAACGTGATGTCTATAAACAGTAGATCTAAATAATAAAAACGTGATGTCTATAAACAGTAGATCTAAATAATAAAAACGTGATGTCTATAAACAGTTGATCTAAATAATAAAAACGTGATGTCTATAAATAGTAGATATAAATAATAAAAACGTGATGTCTATAAATAGTAGGTCTAAATAATAAAAACGTGATGTCTATAAACAGTAGATCTAAATAATAAAAACGTGATGTCTATAAACAGTAGATCTAAATAATAAAAACGTGATGTCTATAAACAGTAGATCTAAATAATAAAAACGTGATGTCTATAAAAAGTAGATCTAAATAATAAAAACGTGATGTCTATAAACAGTAGATCTAAATAATAAAAACGTGATGTCTATAAACAGTAGATCTAAATAATAAAAACGTGATGTCTATAAAAAGTAGATCTAAATAATAAAAACGTGATGTCTATAAACAGTAGATCTAAATAATAAAAACGTGATGTCTATAAACAGTAGATCTAAATAATAAAAACGTGATGTCTATAAACAGTAGATCTAAATAATAAAAACGTGATATCTATAAACAGTAGATCTAAATAATAAAAACGTGATGTCTATAAACAGTATATCTAAATAATAAAAACGTGATGTCTATAAACAGTAGATCTAAATAATAAAAACGTGATGTCTATAAACAGTAGATCTAAATAATAAAAACGTGATGTCTATAAACAGTAGATCTAAATAATAAAAACGTGATATCTATAAACAGTAGATCTAAATAATAAAAACGTGATGTCTATAAACAGTATATCTAAATAATAAAAACGTGATGTCTATAAACAGTAGATCTAAATAATAAAAACGTGATGTCTATAAACAGTAGATCTAAATAATAAAAACGTGATGTCTATAAACAGTAGATCTAAATAATAAAAACGTGATGTCTATAAACAGTAGATATAAATAATAAAAACGTGATGTCTATAAACAGTAGATCTAAATAATAAAAACGTGATGTCTATAAACAGTAGATCTAAATAATAAAAACGTGATGTCTATAAACAGTAGATCTAAATAATAAAAACGTGATGTCTATAAACAGTAGATCTAAATAATAAAAACGTGATGTATATAAATAGTAGATCTAAATAATAAAAACGTGATGTCTATAAACAGTAGATCTAAATAATAAAAACGTGATGTCTATAAACAGTAGATCTAAATAATAAAAACGTGATGTCTATAAACAGTAGATCTAAATAATAAAAACGTGATGTCTATAAACAATAGATCTAAGTTACGCAGCGAGATGTTTGTTTACATTAACTTTAAACTTCTGTATGTTGGTACGGCTAGTGAAAGAAGGGGAAATCCAAAGGCTGGCAGTTCAAAGAAAGAAGCTATTCGAGTAGAAGGCCTGTCGGTAACTGGAAACCTCTACAGTGAAGGGGTGAAATTTTGCTAATTGAGGGATTGATCGAGGTATTTACATCAAGAAAGCACCAGAGTTGTAAGTTCGTCGGAACACATTCCATTAAAGTACTTGTAAAAAGCACTGGGATATAATATTGCCATGATAGGACAGAGGTTGGAACTTGGTAAATAGTTTGATGCCTATTAGATTTAAGGCTCCGTTTTGAACCCAATTCATGCTACGTGTGAATCTATCTTAGTGCGAGTAATTTAAAGGATAAACTCCCCGTAAGATGCTATTATAATTTTCATGAGAAGACATTCATGTAAGACTTTGTCAAAAATATTGGATATACTAAGCTTCGACAGCTTTGAGCAGTGTGTGGAAAATGCATTCCAAAGTGACTGATAAAATAATAGGGCTGGCCTAAATCTATACTGTTGCTAAGAAAGATGTTTTACATTACCAATATTAATGATTCAAAATTTTTGGCAAATAGATAGGAGAGTGATTGATAAGCGATAATTATGCAGGCCAGTTCTTTCACCAAACCGTGTAAGGTATTGTTTGCCATTTTCACCTGTAAAGCACCATAAAGATTAGGCTAGAATTCGAATTGAGAAAAAATGAGAAAATATATTGCCATACTTGTCAAATATTTTCCTGTTATAATCACTTAATAGTTGAGTAATTATTGTTGAAAATTGTTTAAAGCTACGACTTGTACTTTTTTGTATAAAGGGATTAAATAGTGGTACTTATTTATATTTTAATGCAATTAAACTTTAACAATAATGATAATATATTATAAAAACAAATTAGGTAAAAATTAAGTTTTGACTAAATATCTGAGAAAACTGATCACATCCCGTCTGCTCATCCTTCGGCTAACATTCACATTTGCGGTGACTTCAATGTCCATAATGTGTAATGGCTGACCCACTCAAATAAGACAGATAATGAGGAGAGGTTCTGTCATGATTTTGCCATTGCCTATTACCTCATTCAGATTATTCATGAGCCCATCTGTGTGCCCGATACTACCGGTCAGTATGCAAGCCTTCTAGACCTTTTTCTCACAACTTCCCCTGAGCTATGTTCATGTTCCATTCTATCTCCGCTAGGATTCTCCGACCACTTCGTTGTATCAGTTAAGATAAAAATGAAATGTAATAAGTCCTCAGACGTACCTCTCCACCGTACTGTATACCGCTACTCTATGGCTGGCTGGGATAGCTTCCGTACATTCATATCTGATCTACCTCTGCATTGCATGTTGTAAAAGGATCCTGACCGAATGGTTAATTGTAGGCATAGACCGATTCATACCATCCAAAAAATTCCAACAAAAACTTAACAGCCAGCCATGGTTCTCCTCAGAATGTGCTGCTGCCAGCACGCACAGAAATCACTTTTTCCATAGCTACCAACGTAATAGATGTACTGAGGCTAAAGCTGCTTTCAGGACTGCCAGCAACCACTGTAAAAGAGTAATAAAAAATGCAGGAGCTATACGCTCAGTCCGTTAAATCCAAAGTAGCTGAGCAGCGGCTTGGTTCCCATTAGTTTTGGCAAATAACAAACAGGATCCTGAACAGAAGCATGCGTTCTATCCCAACCATCATCAATGAACCTGAGGTCATCTCGTCAGCATCAGACAAGGCCAAGCTATTTGCCAAGAACTTTGCAGCTAATTCTACCCTATGCGACAAAGGCCATCAACTCCCCGTATTTCCTTCTATAACAGACAACACGCTATGCAACATACAAATATCTGTGCATGAGGTCGCCAAGCTAATCAAGAACCTTGATTCCAGTAAAGCAACTGGCCCTGACGTCATTCCAATTATACTGTTGAAAAAGCTTCAATCAGAACTTGCCCCATACTTACAAAACTGTTTAAGCGTTGCCTTAAGGAGAAGTGCTTTCCAACACCCTGGAAAACCTCATCAGTATGCCCTGTATTTAAGAATTCAGGTGATAAGTACAGTACAGCCCAATAAGTCTCCTGTGTGTCATGAGTAAGCTGCTGGAATCCATATTAAGTAGAGAAGTAGTCAACCACTTCAGCTGAAATAACCTTCTTAGTGACACGCAATATGGATTCCATTCTGCTAGATCTACAGCAGATGTGCTAACGGTTATATCTCATAGGATTAGTGAATCTCTTGACAAAGGCTTCCTTTCCAGGGCAATTGCGCTTGACATATCAAAGGCCTTTGATAAGCTATCACATAAAGGCCTACTTCACAAGATTTCGAGCTATGGTGTAACTGGAAATGTTTTCTCAATCATTAAATCATTTCTCTCTGATAGGCTCATAAGAGTACTGGTTGATGGGCAGAAATCAGAGGCCCACAGTATTAATGCTGGAGTCCCTCAGGGGTCCATCCTGTGCCCAACTCTCTTTCTGATCTACATCAATGACCTCCCTAAACACATACTTAAATCATTTGGTGACATCTATGCTGATGACACGACCGTCTAGGGCAACACATCAAAGGCTGTAAATGACAAAGTTCTCTCTGATTCTCTCTCCTCTGATTTTGAGCGCGTGGTACAGTGGGGGGAGAGGTGGCTGGTTACTTTTAATACATCTAAAACCAAGCTCCTATCTTTAAACCATAAACGCTCTGATCCCCATCTGGCATCAATTGAAATGGGTGGCTCTCGTCTTGGGGAGACTCCATGTTTTGACAAACTTTTGTGTTTGACCTTTACTCCTGACCTGAAATGGAACACGTACATTAAGTCTATTGCCAAGGTCGCTGGGAGAATGGTGGTGTGTTTCTACCGCTCCAGAAGATATCTCACTACTGATGCCATTCTCTATCTATATAAAAGCCAAGTACGTCCAAGGATGAAGTACTGCTGCCACATCTGGGCAGGAGCTGCTAAAAACAGCCTATCCTGCCTTGACATAGTACAAAATAGACTTTGTGGTTTAGTGGAGGATGCCATTTTTTTCTTCCCTGCAACCTCTCTCCCACAGAAGAGACGTTGCGAGCTCGTCTTTGTTTTATCGTTATTTCCATGGCAAGTGCTCGTCTGAGCTCCAATCTCTGGTCCTACATCGCACATCTTTCACCATAAACACCTGTCTAGCTGAAACCACTGTCAATAATTTTCCCCACTCTTTATCTGTTCCTAAATTAAAGCATAAACTTTATCTGTGCCTAAATCAAAACGTAGATTCCATGAACAAAGCTTCTTTCTTAGAAGTGCACGTCTGTGGAACTCTTTCCGTTTGTCTGTTTCCCACCTGACTACAACCTGGATGTCTTCAGGTCCAACATAAACAAATTCCTGATGAACCGCCCCCTTGGGTAAAACACTTTATCAAATCTCCAATACTAACGATTACTACGATACTATCCCATTGATTACTGTACACGCAATAACCCTTATCCCCGAGTGGCTTCCGGGCCTTGATAAATGGTGACCTCCATGTAAAAAAAATATATATGGAAATATTTTAGAACTCAAACATTCAGAAAATTCGCAATTTATGGAAGTTAATAAGTTTCGTTGAGGCTGTAAAATTAAGACGGAACGAGATTGAAAAAACATTAAATGCACTCATTTAATTGTCCTCATTTAATTGTCCTCATTTAATTGTCCTCATAACCTGTAAGCATACGAATATTTTGAGAATAATTTAAATATTAAAATACTGATGAGTAAATTGTCTCTTCTTTATTTTAATATTTGTTGCTTCATTAATGCATCAGGAGCTTAATTTGGAATTGGTATATGAATAACCTCGGTTGAAAACATAAGATTAACCTATATCCATCAAATTAATAGAACATATTTCAAGAGAATGGTTCAAGTATTCGCGGCAAAATAATTTTCTGTGATCATTTATGGGACAGCAATTATTCCTTCGAACGAATCAAGAAATAATAATTAACAAGGAGCTTGTAAATATCGCAGGCATGTCCCCCTTTCAACGAATGATCATCGCCTCGCTACTAAAAGATTTCCAGAGAACAGCTGTTATCTGCTAAGATAGCTTTAATGATCTTTGATGCCCGACTGTTAGAGATCCTAATTATAAACGTTGGCAAAGACGCCAAAGGAGGTGGCCAGCGATCGGTTTAGCTGCAGTTGAATAAAGTTCGAGTGAATATCCGCATTGAGCTGGCGTCGTCTGTCAAAAGGTACGATAGTGACGCTCAAGTGGACTTGAGAACAGAATAATTGAGCCGCCGACTTCTTGTGTAGGTCTGCGAACTGACCGTTTTAATTATCACAGATCTTTCCGAACAGACAACTTACATATGAAATTTCCCTGGATTGTCTATATGGAAGAAGAAAAAAAGATCCAAAAAGAATGAAAAAAAGACAGCATGTGCGCGCGCATTTGCTTAAAAATTGTCGCGTCTAATAAAATGTTCAGGTTTTTCCTTTTATATTTTTTATATTTATTAACTCCTTTCAAGAATGAGAATTGATATTTATCAAAGGTGGAAAGATTTTTTCTTCTTTCTAATCGATGTTATTTTCTGCATATTCTGCGGCTTACAAATATTTCTTTTGGACCACAAAAAAAAAAGATGAAGATGAAATTCTTTCGGTTAATTTTAATTCTTTATGTCGAAGAAACTGTTTTATTCACTTGAATAAGTTCTTTTTGATGGATAAGTTCGGAGCAGATGACTACAAAATTGCAAAAACCGGAAAAAATTGCAATATTGATTTCAAAATACGAAAGATATACAACGTCTTAACAAAATAATTCTAAAAGATTGAAGAACTATAAAATCTTTACTTTTTTGCGCGTTAATTTATTATATTTTAACAAAGAAGATCTCACTTTTGAAATCAAATCCTTCGTGTTAATCTTTTGTATTCGATGTGAACATATTTTGAATTATTAATGACTGACATAGAAAAAACACAGAAACATTCCTGTCTTTATTGGTTTCTCTACTTTAACGAACAGTTCGAATCCAAACTTTTTTATGTTTACTTTTATTTCGTAATGAAAGTGATTTTTAAGTTAACTTTATTATTTATTAAATCAATATTCTGATTTAATTTTACATTTTTGCAAATAAATCTAGCATATGTGCTCGACTTAATTACAAAACATGTGTCCATTTTGTCACTTTCTTAAAGAGCAGATGATCTTTGCAAGAAAAAAGACGCTGAAATATAATATAATTTTGTAGTCGAAATTGTAGTGCGACTGCAGTCACGGAGGTGGGCTGCATGTGCGAACTCGAAACCCGAGCGATAAGAGTCGAGCCGTTGAGTTCTCGAGAACCAGATGGAACGTGGTTAGAGCGGAGAGTGTCGCTGAGAATCCAGCCAAGGCTTTTTTTATTAGAAGCTATTTCGGCTTTAAATATGGAGCCAATGCAGCCGAGATGAAATGGGAAATTTTAAATATTAATTTCTGTGTCTAGCTGTGTAGCCCCACTTTTGCTAAGTAGTAATTTATGATCATGAGATCAGGGGGGGGGCGTGTAGAGGAAGTTGTAGTGTGACTGCAGTCACAGAGGTGGACTGCATGTGCGAACTCAAAACCCGAGCAATGGGAGTCGAGCTGTTGAGTTCTCGAGAACCTGATGCAACGTGGTTAGAGCAGAGAGTGTCGTCGGGAATCCAGTCCAGGCTTTTTTTAATAGAGATTTCAAACGATATCTTGTATGAAAATTCTTCATTCAAAATAACTCTCAGCACAAAAAAAACACGCATATATCAGATTGAAAATTATCAACTTTTATCAAAAATGTGAAAAATATTCATATAAAGTTTTGTTACATTTGGTGAACATTTTATAAAAAATTTCATTTCAAATTTTGTATAATTGTTGTATTTTTATTATAGGGTGCTGGATTTCTTTCCAAATTCATTTCAGGTGAGAGGTAAGTTTGAGGTTTTGTATGATATCTTTATCATATTTATATGTTTATCTGCTTTCTCGCTTACCTTCCTCACTTTTAATTATTCTGTCAGGTGTGCTTGCAAGTTGCACATTATTTTACTTGCATGACATCTGTAAGTACATATATTTATCCATATACATATACATGTATATAGTTGGACGCACGCCTACTGCCTGGAATAATGAACTAATCCATGACGTCACTTCTGTCCATGACGTCACTTCCGGGTAACTACGATAGGTTGACACCAACTAGTTCAACAGTCAATTTACCTTTTTCGTGTATTTTCGTTATTACATATTTAACTGTTACTGTGTTCTCCTTCGTCAATTATGCAAATACTAACATCACAACACTGGTGAACAAGGATTCGAACTTACACCGGAAACCCAAAAACAACTGTTTGGCAGCAAGATAATTCGATTTTACACCAAAATAACTTCTCAGCGATTATTCGAAATAGCTTACGCCAGAACCCTTAAAGAAAAGAAGAAAACTAAAATACGAGAAAAGTTTGGACTAAAAAGGTGAAAGAACTGTAAACCAGGCATCTTTTGTAATGTTTAATTTTATTTCTTTAAAGTTACTCCAAAATTATTTTTTGTTTCTGAAACAAAAATGAAAGAAATAAGAAAAAAAAACGTTACGCTGTGCTTTGTGGGGGCAAGAAAAAGAATTGACCGAAATTACATAATTGTCCACATTTATGCAAATTAGGATTTTCAGCTGGAAGTGAAGCATATTTCGTTATTCCCAAGTTGGTTATTACGGAAGCGAAATGCAACATTTTACTGTGCGAATTTTGTGAAATGTCTTCTTATTTCTAGTTGACTGTCGCTTTTCGAAGTGAACATTTTTTTCATCCTTTGTTGGACAACTTGAAAATATATTTTTCCTTTTCCTTATAAAATGGCTTGGAAGCCATTTTTGCGGCAGTAAATTTCTCCTCACTTTAAAGTTTTGTATATAAAATTTTGTTATCAGGAACATTAACATGACAAAATTTTAAAACAAACAAAATTGACTACATTTGTGAAAAAAAGCTGAGGGGGGGGGTTACTGATTGCTCAAGAGAGGCAGAGCGGTGTGCACTTACCTTGCTTACTAACAAAAAGAGATTGCCTTGCCTTCTCTGCCTTTTTAAAGTTTTTTTTTTCACAAGTCAGGCGACAGTTAATCACATGACCTTTGGTTATTTAAAAGGAGATTCTCTCCAGTGGTTAAGTTTTTTTTTTTTGGATGCATTTGTGACTGGTGCCAGAAAGCTACTCTTTGATTACCTCAGCTTTGCTGGCTAGCAATTGTTAACAGACTGTCACGTTGCGGAAGGGGGCAATTCTTCCACAACTTAAGGTAGGTGCACATTGCTTCCTTTCCTCGACTGAGCAGTCATTGGGTTTTAAGGGAAAATTAACTTTTTTTCACATTTTGCAGAAGAACCCTTTACTAACATGGATGGAAGCAAGTCAGATTTACAGAAAAGAATTTCTATGAACCAAAATCAAAACTATTCTGGAGATGGCTCACATGGAAGATGAACTTTCTAGTAAATCATTTGCTGCATTGCAGAAATCTGTTACCGAATATTTGACTGAAGTTGACATATGTGTTAGGAAGATTCAGCTGTTATCTGAGGAGGAGGAGGACTGGGTTCAAATTAAGAAAGAATCTCTGGCACGTACCCTGAGATTCACAAGGGAACTTGAACAGCTCGAATTAAAGTTCCTCCCTACTACGTCTGAGTCCATAAGTTCTGCTCCATGTTCCCCTGGAATTGAAAGAGGTGCATCTTCTTTTATCGTGAAGCTGCCTCAGCTTCAGATTACTGGGCCTACCTTGTATGGGTTGGAGATACAATCCAACCCCATGAGTTTTAGAAATTTCCTATAAAGATTTGAAAATTGTGTGGGTGGCATGGCTAATGATGCCGAAAGACAAAATTTCCTGAAATATTCGCTGTCCGGTCAACCTTTGTTGCTCATCAATCATATAACCATTTGCAACAGAAATTATGAGGTGGCTCTTTCTGTCCTGAAGAGCGAATACCTCGATGAGGATGAAATAATAGACCACATATTCCAAGACATTTTGGACTTCACCTATAAACGAGATAGAGGTTATACCACTCTGACGAACTTCATTACCAAAGCAGCCTCTCTTCTGGCAGAGCTGGAAGGTTCATTGGCTGTTCTTTCTCTAAGGACCATTCTTCGGGGGCTCGACTTATCGTGAAGATTCTCGTTTCCAAATTCCCCAGAGAGGTCCGAGGAGAGCTGATTCAAATTTCTGGGAAGAGAATCCCCACCTTGTCGTCCATTTTGTGGGATACTAGGGAGGCGGTTAAACGTCTTCTCATCAAGGGAGATGAGGTTCCTGGCTCCACCCTTAATACTAGTCAGGGGTCATTGGGGATGTTTCATCTAGGCTAAGGCTTGGTCCCTCTCGAAGGGATTCTTCACTTCAGGCTAACTCTACTTGTCGCACTTCAGGTGGAAACTTCTCATGCCTCCCCTCTGTTTTGTGTGTTACCTTTGGCAAGGATGGCGACCAGGTTTCCACCAACTGTTGGACATTGGCAGTGGCCGGACTTATCTGTCGGGTAAGGTTTTAGAACCCCTTGGTCCCTTAGCGTCCGTTGAACTGGATTGCAAATTCAAATTGACTACCATACTTGGAGACTGTAATAGGTACTTTAGGGAAGTAAAATTGGAGGTGAGTGTTGGATCTCATTCTCCACATTCTCTTCCTGTACTAGTATAGGAGGACCTTGATATATCTGTGCACATTGAGGAGTTGGATACTCTTTTAGACGGGTTCCAACGTCATAATTGCCCCCTAGCGGGTAGATTTGAGAGAGGCACAAACTTCATTCCGATTCATGGAATAATTGGATTGGATTTTATTCAAAGCTTGGGAACTCTCCAACTGGTTCCTTGTTTGTGTGGACAAGCCTTTATTACTCCAACAGGACTGGTTCCCTTTGGTGAGGTGAAGCAGTTCCTTGATTTGGACCATTCTCTGGATGCGAACCCAGAGAGCCTTACTTTCAATTCTGTTCTAGCATCAACGGCTGAAGTCACCCCCGCTCACCTTTGTTTTGTGCTGGAGTCAGAGAGCAAGTATGAGGATCCACTTAGTGATTTTTTCCCCGACAGTGACGTGCAAAGGGGGTTAGAGAAAATGTTCGGGGTGGAGTCGCTGGGAATAATAGAACAAGGGCTAACAGATTATGATGAGCGGAAGATTGTGCTCTTCCAACAATCCATCCTGTTTAAAGATAACAAGTATTATGTCCAGTTTCCCTGGGAGGAAGATAAAATATTGTGTGTCCCTTCCAACCATGCTGTTGCCTTACGCATATCAGAACACGTAGCACAAAACCTGGAGAGGAAACAGCTTTACCAGGACTATCTGCAGGTTTTCCAGCAGTAAGAATGGGAGGGTATAATAGAGGATAGCTTTGTGCCTCCTCAGAGATTTCATAAATTTATTTAGATTCCGCATAGACTGGTTGTGAAATCGGACCCGACTATGACCACAAAAATTTGGCCAGTATTCAACTATAGCCTCAAGGTTGGGGACTCTCCATCTTTGAATGAAGCTACTTACCAGGGAGTAAACTTAACAAGTAACCTGTTGGATTTGCTACTCACTTTCCGCTCCAATAATCATGTTGTGTTGATAGACATCAAGAAGGCCTTTTTGATGATCCATCTGAAGCTGGAATCAGATAAGAACAGCTTCTGTTTTTTTGTTTTTTTTTTAAGGATGGCGAATGACTACGTTGTTTTAGGTACAACACAATCATTTTTGGGGTTTGCTTCCAGTCCTTTTATCTTAAATTATGGTCTCCTGTATCATGCTGCGCAGTTTCCAATGGATAACTGCAGATTTATGATGGAAAATCGCTTTTACGTGGATAATCTCATCATGTCTAGTGATAGTCCAGAGGAGCTCTGTGGATTATACACTCTCTCTCAGGAGCGGTTGCATCAAGGAGGCTTCGAACTACAGTCTTGCAATTCTGACCATGTAGGAACTCGAAACAAGATGGAAGAGTATGGTACACTGAGTGTTCATGGCTTGCAGTATTAATGCTGGAGTCCCTCAGGGGTCAATCCTGGGCACAACTCTCTTTTTGATCTACATCAATGACCTCCCTAAACACATACTTAAATCATTTGGTGACATCTATGCTGATGACACGACCATCTACGGCACACATCAAAGGCTGTAAATGACAAAGTTCTCTCTGATTCTCTCTCCTCTGATCTCGAGCGCGTGGTTCAGTGGGGGAAGACATGGCTGGTTACCTTTAATGCATCTAAAACCAAACTCCTATGCTTACATCATCAACACTCTGATCCCCATCTGGCATCAATTGGGATGGATGTCTCTCGTCTGAGAGAGGCCCCATGTTTTGACAAGCTTTTGTGTTTGACCTTTACTCCTGATCTGAAATGGAACACGTACATTAAGTCTGTTGCCAAGGTCGCTGGAAAGATGGTGGGATCCTTTTACCGCTCCAGAAGATATCTCACTACTGATGCAATTCTCTATCTATATAAAAGCCAAGTACGTCCAAGGATGGAATACTGCTGCGATATCTGGGCAGGAGCTGCTAAAAGCAGTCTATCCTGCCTTGACAGAGTACAAAATAGACTTCGTGGCTTAGTGGGGGATGCCCTTTTCTCTACCCTGCAACCTCTCTCCCACAGAAGAGACGTTGCGAGCCTATCCTTGTTTTAACGTTATTTCCATGGCAAGTGCTCGTCTGAACTCCAATCTCTGGTCCCCCTCGCCAATTTTTCACGAAAAACACCCGTCTAGCCAAATCCACTGTGAAAAATTTCCCCCACTCTTTATCTGTGCCTAAATCAAAACGTGGATTCCATGAACAAAGCTTCTTTCTTAGAACTGCACGCCTGTGGAACTCTGTTCCGTCTGCCTGCTTCCCACCTGACTACAACTTGGATGTGTTCAAGTCCAACGTTAACAAATTCCTAATGAACCGTCCCCTTAAGTAAACACTTCATCAAATCTGCACACTAACGTAATGTACGTACTTACAATAAAACTTATCCCTGAGTGGCTTCCGGGCCTTGATAAGTGGTGACCACTATGTAAAAACAAAAAAAACAAAAAAAAGTGGTTGGGAAAAGGTACTTGGTTATCGGTACTGTCCTCTCCCCGACACCCTTCGATTAGCTGTGGTTAAGTGCAACCCTGATGCTTCTACTAAGAGACAAATTCTCGGGGAGACCTCGAGAGTTTATGATCCTTTATCATTGTGCTTGCCTGTTTCATTGCGAGGTCATATTCTGCTAAGCAAGCTTTGGGAGAAAGGATTAGGGTGGGATGTGCTGGTTCCACCTGAATTTTTTTCCTTATGGAAGAAACTTTCTTCAGATCTCTCTGGATTGGGGACCATTTCCTTTCCCCGTGAGGCACTCAGTGAGAGTGAACCTGGTGAACTCTTCCTGTTTTGTGATGCCTCCCCGGAAGCCTATGAGTTCGTGGCATATGTGCTTCAGAAGTGTCGATCATGTTTGGTATTTGCCAAAGCTAGGGTGGCTCCTTTGAAAAGGAAAACACTTCCTACTCTGGAGCTCATATCTGTGTTCCTGGCCATGAAGTGTCTGCCTACGATTATAAGAAACTTTGGAGGATTCACTCCCTCTGAGATTCACGTGGCCACAGATTCTCAAGTGGTCCTCTCTTGGCTTATCTCAGGGACCATCGCGAGCAAGAACCTGTTTGCCCAAAATAGGCTAAAGGATATCCAGCAGATGAGCGTTGAATTAGAAGCCACATTCAGCTTGAATCCCTTATTTCGGTACATTCCAACGGCAGAGAACCCTGCCGATTTGATCACAAGGGGAATGATGCTGGAAAGGTTCAAAACTTGCTTCCAATTCTGGTGCTATAGTCCAGGTTGGTTGAATAGCGGTGCCATGCCTCAACAAACGCAGCCAAGGTATAGCTCGTGTGTCTTGGAATGCTGCGATCCTCCATGGAGAGGAAACACCTACTGTTCTGCCCCTGGGAAGATTCTCTTCATTTAATAAACTCTTAAGAATGACTTCCTTAGTCCTGAAATTTATCAATCGCTTGCATCAGTTAGAAGTTGACAGTGAAAAACTGGCAGCAGTTTTGCTTATGCAGATGATGCAATGCCAGGTATATGCTGAGGAACTAGATTTTTTGCTAGATTCTTCAGGCAAGACGGTACCTGGGTTGGTGCGGGACCTTAATTTGTTTATTGATGATGAAGGTCTAATCAGGTCAGGTGGCAGAATTGGTAGATCTGTCCACTTTAGCAGGGAGGTTAAACACCCTATTCTGTTGGCAAAAGAGTCATCTGATTACCAAGCTTATCATAATGGATGCACATGCTAGGTGCCAGCACATAGGGATTGCGTCCACTTTAGTAAAACTGAGACGTTGTGGCTACTGGGTGCCAAAAGGCAGACAGGCAGTGAAGATGATCCTTACTTCGTGCGCACTGTGCCGAAGGTACAATGCCAGACAGGTCTTGCTACCCAATGTAGCTAACTTGCCCGCATCCCGTCTTGAACTGGAAGTTCCCTTCAAGCATACAGGAGTGGATTTCACCGGTCACCTTTGGGTTAGGCAAGGTGGTAAGGAGGTGAAAATGTATCTACTGATCTTCATGTGTCACAGTGCCAGAGCTATACATATCGAAGTGGTATCTGACCTTTCTGCTGGCATTGGTGCGGTTCACGAACCTGTATGGCATCCCGTCTACCATTTACAGTGATAATGCTAAAACCTTTGTAGTAGGCAGTCGATTGTTTAAAAGGTTGATACTAAACCATGATTACCAGCAGAAGTTTGGCTCCTGTTCTATCAAGTTCTGCCCCATTCCACTTTACTCACCTTGGGTGGGAGGTGTTTGGGAGAGGAGTATCCAGACAATTAAGAATTGTCTTTACAACGTGGTTGGTAGAAGTGCCATCATATCGGATATTCAAAGAGCTATCAATAACTGCCCTTTAACATATCGAGAATCTACAGAGAAAGAGTTAGAGGCAGTAACTCCTAACATGTTTTTGCGGCCTAATAAGAATCCTGGGTTGCTTTTAGATTTGAACGATGAGGATTTTGCCTCCCACCTCCCACCCAGCCAAGAAAGGCTGCTCAGGACCATGCAGTTTCGGGACCAGTGTGTGGAGAGTTTCTGCACTCTGTGGTATAATGAGTACCTGTTGAGCCTCCGGGAGAAACCCCAGGGGCGTTCTAGAGTGCCCTTCTAAAACAGATTAAAGGTTGGAGATGTGGTATTGGTGAGGAGCCCACATAAGCCTAGACCGTTTTGGGTTCTTGGGATCATTTTGGAGATGTTTTACGGAAAGGATGGGGTAGTGAAGTCAGCAAGAGTAAAAGAGGGGGGGGGATGCGTTGCGTTAAAAAGCCTATTCCCCCTTGAATTATCCTTAAGTGGAGAGGATCAAGATGGATCCATACCGGCATTTGTTGATAGGCCTGAGGATGGGATTAACGCTATTCCTCCTCAATCAACGAAATAATTTGGCTTTGTCCTATATGCGGTTCTTCACAGGGTGATCAGGACATGATTTGGTGCGACGGATGTGATGCCTGGTGTCACTTCCAGTGTGTGGGAATCGAGTCTCCACCTCCTGCCAGGCAGAAATGGTATTGTCCAAGTTGTGCACCCCGGAGACGGCGGCGAGTTAGACCTAGCCTCCTCCCTAAATAATTAATACCCAACAAAAAAAAAAAAAAATTATACTAACAGGTTAACTTCCTCGAGTAAGTACATGCATATTTTTTGTTTTCCTTCATTTTCTTTTTTTTTCTTTCCTGGGGAATGTGTGAAAAAAAGGGGGGGTACTGAATGCTCAAGAGAGGGAGAGCGGTGTGCACTTACCTTGCTTACTAACAAAAAGAGATTTCCTTGCCTTCTCTGCTTTTTTAAAGTTTTTTTTCCCCCAGGTCAGGTGACAGTTAATCACATGACCTTTTGGTTATTTAAAGGGAGATTCTCTCCAGTGGTTTAAGCTTTTTTTAGATGCATTTTTGGCTGGTGCCAGAAAGCTACTCTTTGATTACCTCAGCTTTGCTGGCTAGCAATTGTTAACAGACTGTCACGTCGCAGAAGAGGGGCAATTCTTCCGCAACTTAAGGTAGGTGCACATTGCTTCCTTTCCTCGACTGAGCAGTCATTGGATTTTAAGGGAAAATTAACCTTTTTTCACACATCCTTAAAATACTGTCTAGTTCGAAAGAGCGATCATATTCCGTTAACTTTATATACAAACCAACCTTTTGTTGTTTTATTTATTGATTATTTTTTCGAGTCGTTTCCACGTGATCACATGAAAAATAAAGAATCACATTTGTATCTTCTCATGGATTAGCATAGGTTGCAGAATTCTAATGATAATTGTATTTATTTTACATCAAAAAGTTATAATTGGGAATTGGCGAAAAAAGGAAAACAAGTCGTGATAATTCAATAATTCGATAATTTATTGAAAGTGTTCAACGTAATCACCTAAAAAATTTATCATCGTAATCTTCTTAAAAAATAGAATCTTATTGGCGGTGGGGCTAATGGTAACTAAAGATCTTAATCTACATATTTGCTGCTGCTACTTCTGCTGCTGTTGCTATTATTATTATTATTATTATTATTATTATTACTACTACTACTACTACTACTACTATCAGCAGCACAGTATTTCAGTTTGTTTTTTTTGTTTTTTTTTTTGTTACAAATCAAATAACCGATCAAATCTTAATTAGTTTTAAATATATGAACATTCTTTGACCGAGAGAAGTCACAGAATAGTCCCCCCCCCCACCGAAATTCCCATGTAAAGAATGGTTTTCTAGGAAATTAGTTTAATTAGAGAATAAGAATTTTGTAAACTATTCTTTCTACACCGTCTTCTTATTGTGAATACAAATCGTGGGCCATTTTCCATGATAAAAAAAATTCAAATAACATTAGAACCAATTTTACAGATCTTTGTTTTAAAAATATAAATGTTCATGTGTCTCACAACTTTCAATTACAATCAAACATTTGAGGAAAATATTTAGAAAGATTTACTCATGTAATATACGCCCCTCCCATCACTACTCATCACAGTATACATTTCACATTTTGCAAAAATAAATACGGACATTACACAAGGTTTTACAGTAATTAGATAATTTTTTTTTCAACCAACAAATCTTTAATCGAATATAGATAATGTTTAAAAGAATCGGAATCGATACTTGTATCGGAATCAGGAATTTAGAACAGAATCGGTAATTGTATCGGAATCGGGAAAATTTTTTAAATCGTCCTATCACTAATATATACATACAGTGGCGCCAAATAGAAAGTTCCCTCTTGTCATTTTTTTAAGCGCAAATTTAAGCTAAATTGAATGTAACTGTTTAAACAACCTATACCTCATTTGATCCGCCTTTTATTCCTCTATTATTTTACCTGTTCGTATTTGACTTTTAATTTAAGTATCCAAGTCAATTAAAAAATTAACTTCAAATTGAGAAGATAAGGGGAAACTCCGCAGCAACAAATGAGCTTAAAACCAGCTTAAAATATTCACCTTTTAGGCAATAAAGCATCTCTAATTGTAATTATTGTTATTCCAGGTTATACACCGTAACATTTAGTCCTGACTTTCTCTTAGTGATCGTCACGAGTTCATTAATCTCCACTTTTATGGTTTATCCAATCGAGAAATCGGCCGCAGATTGAAATATAAGAAAACAGTACAGATGACTAGGCAAAAGCAGCAAAACACCGGCAGTGTTCGTGATGCCCCTAAATCTGGTCGTCCTAGAGTTACTTCTTACAGGGAAGACATTGCTATCAAGATCCGCTGTTTCAGAAACAGATTTGAAACGGCTCCCTAAATCCAACAACAGTGTAATCTTATTAAAAAGTGCTCTCTTTCTATAGTTAAAAATGATTGAAGGAAATTAATTTGCTAGGCTATGTGGCAAGACGCAGGCCAATGTTTTCTGTAAAGATGCAATGAAATCATTAGTGTTCATAATGGTCAATAGTGATTTTTAGCGACGAAAGCAAGTTCGATTGGCTAGGTAGTGATAGTAGGCAGTACATCCGTTGAAGGAAGGATGAAGAATTTAATTCTATGTGTATAGCTTTAATGCTGCAAGGTGGTGGGAGTTCAGTTTTGGTGTGGGGTGGTATTAGTGCCAATGGCCTATAGATCGCTTTCAAGGTCGATATATTCGAACAAGTACAATAGTATATTGACTGAGCATTTTCTACCCTACTTTGGTCGGAATTTAGATGATAATTCCATCTTCATGCAGGATAATGCTCCCATTCACATAGCAATCTCAAGAGGTCCTTGAAGAGCATGATATTCCGTGTTTGGATTGACCTCCACAATCTCTAGACTATAATCCTACAGAAAACATATGGCATTACATCAAGTTACGCAATGATACAATTCAAATCTGGAAGAACTTTCGACAAAAATTAAAGAGAAGTGGGATGCCCTTTCACCTGAGTATAGCCACAGACTAATTCAAGGAATGCTAAAAAGATTGCAGGCTGTCAAATTTCAGAAAGGCTATACAACTAAATATAAACTAGTTTACTGTATTTCTGTTGTATTTATGTTGCATTAATGTTCTAAATTTACATTCAAATAACAATTTTCCATTGTGTGGTATTCCTTTTTTGCCTTCTCGATTATAAGTTAATTTTAAAATTGATATGAACACTAGGATATTTCAATTAAAATTGACATGAACACTAAATGAACAATTCAAAGTCAAATGTGAATAGGTAAGGAATAAAAGAAGCAAATGAGGTATAGGTTGTTTAAACAGTAACATTCAATTGAGCTCAAAAAAAATAACAAGTGGGAATTTTCTTCATGATGCCAATATATATATATATATATATATATATATATATATATATAATGATTGTCATATTGCTGCGGTGGGAATGAGGACGAGCTCCCTATAAAATACTTCCAGATGATGCTCAAATTTATAGCCTCTAACAATCCAGTCCTTATCTTGGTTTCTCGTGTGTTTAAGTTATTAACAGTAACTAATCCCCTTAAAACCAGTAGTTCTGAGTAGATGGTGCTCGACAGTCCAGCTAGAGTGAGACTTCCGGAGTCAACTTCAATGGTTGACATATATATTTTTATTACATTTTCACCCTAAACAAGGCACAGTGCTACTTTGATGCAGGGGGCTACTCTCTGGGACATAAGTATCATGGATACTATGTAGGGAGTTTAGCAGAAAGATGTCTGTTTACATTACACTTGAACTTCTGCATGTCAGTAGAGTTGGGGAAGCAGGAATCCGGCAGAGAATTCCAAAGTCTAGCAGTTCTGGGGAAGAAACTATTGGAGATCTCAGGTGAGACTTTTCTTTTTTCTTTTTGGAAGATGTTAAGTATTCGTTCAGTAATACCATAGGATCTGATTTTCATGAAAAGACCATCATGTCATACCCTATCTAAAGCCTTAGATATATCTAGGGCTATTATCCTCCCTCCCCTGCCTTATCCAGTGTCTAGAAGTGTAAGTCATGTTTAGTTTCAGAAACGTTTCAGATAGTTCGTTGTTCTAAACAAGTCTTGAGAGGTGACTGGTTTGCAGTAGACAGAACAGTTTCCGATGGTTCGTTGTTACACACAAGTCCTGAGAGGTGACTTGTTTGCAGTAGACAGTTCCACAGAGCAAAATATTCTTACTGTGTCGAGACGGAAAAAAACATGAAATTGCTTCAGAAAAGGTTTAACATTTATGAAGCAATTCTGGTTTCTGATTGGTTGGTAGCTTAAAGCGGGTCGGCCTTAATAGGTCTCTGGGGACCGATGGTCTGCCCTACGAAGTGTATTGAGGTTGTCGCACATCTTTGTCCCTTTGCTGACGGTTTTGTTTAACTCATGGTTTAGGAACGGCTCAATCCCCAAGTACTTTACCATGGGTGTGATAAAACTTGTTCGTAAAAGCAAAGATGGTGGGGATGGGTTAGGTAATTTCAGGCCCTCAAACGATGCTTAACGCAGAGTTAAAGATTTTGGCCAAGATTCTCGCAAATCGTCTGCAGCTTGTCCTGGCTTATCTTGTTAGTCCTGAGCAAACGTGTGCCAATCCAGGATAACTTGCACACAATACGCCTGATGATAGAAATAGTCAGCACTGAGGCCGCGCTAATCAATTTAGATCAGTCCAAAGCCTTCGATAGGGTTGACCATCGGTACTTGGGGGCTGTTTTGTCGGCGGCCGGTTTTGGCGTGAAATTTCGCTCGTGGGTTCATCTTCTCTCTGCTAACCCCACAGTGATGGTAGAAGTAAATGGGAAGAGGTCGAGACCCTTCAGTTTGTCACGTTCAATTCGTCAATGCTGTACGTGCTTGCAATAGAACCATTTCTGCGCAGGCTAAGGGTGAATCCGGTCCTACGCGGAATCACTTTGCGAGGTGCGGATGCCCAGGTAAAGTACTCCGCCTATGCCGACGACGTAACTGTGCTTGTAACGAGCAGTGCTGAGATTAGTGCCGTCAGTGTAGAAATCAGATTGTATGAAACGGTAACAGGGGCCAAAATTAACTGCAACAAGTCTTCAGGTTTGCGTATCGGTGCCTGGAGGGGTATGCCCCTTCAGAGACCCTTTAGTTGGAGCGACGGGCCTTGCAAGATACTCGGCATCTGGTTTGGTCCTGACCTCCAGCTGGAGAAAAATTGGTCGGAGGTTCTGAAAGCGGTCCGATCCGCAGCTGCGCTGTGGATCAGTAGAAACCTTTCATTAAAGGGGAGAGCGGAGGTGTGTAATACCCACATCTATCCAATCTTCATTTATCGTCTATCAGTGCTTCCAATCCTCTCAGATACACTGCTATATTTGCCGAGGGCTCTTTTCAATTTTATGGCTTGGAAAGGCCCCCATGGTCTGTCGCGATGTCTGCTACCTACATACTTCTGAAAGCGGTCTAGGTATGCCAAACGTGGAGATTACACTACGGCTCTACTACCTAGATTGAATGTGCACACAGGATAGGGAAGACCTTGCTAGCAGTAATGAGAGGTGTTATTTGGAACACACGTATGAGAGTGGTCTACGGATCTGAGGACTTTGCTCCCTTCGACCTTATACAAATCTTCCGTTATCATTTGAAGAGTCGTATCAAGGCTGAGAGAGTTAGACTCTTTTCGTCAGACTTTGTTGAAAGGTGGATGTCAGTTGTGCATGTGTGTCGGGTGAGAGAAGCAAGTCTTGACTGGTTCTTGGATGTCCCTTAAGTAAAGAATTTTGAGTAACAAAAACGAAGGTCAGCCCTGACTCGTTTAAAGTCCAGAGTAGGTCACGATTTAGGCTAGATTAGGACCATTTTCTAGGCTCCTGTGTTCATAACTTAACTAGTGTGTGCTAGAGAGCATTAGGCTCTTTTTAAGTTTGTCCCGGTTTTTTTTTTTTTTAATTTTTTTTTTTTAGCCCCATTCCCTTCAACAATTTAGGTGACAGATCGCTTGATTCGCCAGAGATGCGGGTTCCCTTTCGAAGTTTTCGTAAGAGGTGTTAAAACAAAGCGTTCAGACCCGCATCACCCTTTCGACTGGCGAATCAGCGCACCTGCCACAGTTTAGCAACAGGGGGTATTTTGTTACTAACATTGTATATATCCCATTTTATCTTGTATTATAAAATTTTTATATCCCAAACCCCCATTTTTCTTATGGGTTTTAATTCGTTTATCATGGTATGATGTTCTTATGGTGACTGACGAAGGATTTATACGCTGATGGATGTATAGTATGAATGTGGTATTGTGGTGAAAGTAGAGTGAATGTAGGAACTAATTAGGTTAGATTACTTAGCTTTAGACAAAGAAGACCGCCCTTCCCCTCCCCCATGTTCTGCTTTGTGGCAAATTTTTCTTAAAATATTTTAATTGTATTTTTTGAAAATAAATATCTACCCCCTTACAAGCCTAAAATATTGCAACATCCTCCCTATTTTTTATAATGAGGAAGTCCCTTATGTTCGTTCTGCTCAAAAATAAATATATATTTTATATTCAATTCATAACAAAAATTAGAAATCATTTGGATCTTAGAATTTTAGCATGTAAAAAGACGCCATTTTTAATTGTGTTTAAATGTCAAAACAGATATATGTGTACAGAGAAGAGAAATAAAAGAAATGGAAGGTATTTCAACCTTAAAAAGGGGTGGGTATGTGAAAAAGACGCCATTTCTTAAATTTGTTTTGTAAAATAAAAGAAAAGAAAAGAAAAAGGCATACATATAAATAAATATACATAAGAGTTGTTTTTTTTTTTTGTTAATGAAAACAATGCAAAATAAGATAGGACATTTTTGAAAAGTAAGAAAGAAAACTAATGTACACAAAAAAAAATAAATAAAAGTCAATTGTAATTTCTGCGCGCCTTAAAGTAAGCATGCAAAAAATATTTTGTCGAAAAGGAAAATTACAAAGAGTTTTTTTTTTAGTGACTTTTTATTTATTTATTTTTTTTTATTTCAGCAAAAGTATAAGTTACGCATTAGTAGGTTAAAGTGTTAATACAAATTAAATGGATACAGTTTAACGTCTTGTCCAGGACTTTTTTTTATATAGAAATCTATATACATACAGAGCCGTGAAAAAAATAATTATTCAGTCGAATCCCTCAACAAGTTTTGAGAAAAGACACTGTAACTTTATTCTTGTTGTGGGTTTCGTGAATACATCAGCGATATTTTGTTCTGATGACATGTAATTCAAAATAATGGATTCCTTTTTCACCTTGTTTTTTATGAAATGGTATTTTATATCTATATGCTTAGATCTTTGATTGATTATTGTGTTCTGTGCTAAGACTATACTGGCTTGATTATCACAATTAATTATTACGGGGCTTTTAGTTAATTCTGGCTCTAAAATAGTCTTTAGGATATTTTTCAGGTAGAGTGCTTCCCGGGGCGTGTGTGTGATCGCGATAAATTCTGCTTCACACGTAGAGAGATACAATCTGTTGCTTTTTAGATTTCCATGAAATAATAGGCCCATTTTCTGAAAGTCTGAAACAATATCCAGATATACTCTTGCGATCTTCGTCGTTTCCCCAGTCTGAATCTGAAAAACCTTCTAATTTTAGGGGATTTCTTGATTTTCTAAATACTAACTTCTGTTCTTTAGTTTCTTTTAAATAACGTAGGACTTGTTTAGCTCTGTTTAAATCCTTCATTATCGGTCGTGATAATTTTTGTGACAGTTTTGTTACTGTATAGCATATGTTGGGCCTGATTGCAATCATCAAATATACAAGACTACCTATAATTTCGCGGTATTCCTTGTCATTTATTATTTCAGATTCTGTGTGTATATTTTTATTAATATCATTTTCGACCGGTGTAGAGCGTTTCTTGCACTCTCCCATACCAAATTTTCATAGTATTTTGTCGATGTATCTCGATTGAGTCATTGTAACAAGTCCTTTGCTTTGAGTAAATTCTATCCCCAGAAACCAGGATATTTTGCCAAGATCGGTCATTTTGAATCTTTTACTTAATTTGTTCTTAACATCAGTTAACATTATGTCACAATTTGATGCGATTAAAATATCATCGACCCACACAACCAAAATCAGTAGTTTATCGTCAGGGGTCTACAGTGCATTGTCTAAATTGTTGTTTAATAATATAATCATGAAATACTGTATTCCAACACTGAGCACTTTGCTTTAGACTATATGATGATTTGTTAAGTCGCAACATGCTATTCTTATTTTTCATTATAAGTCCCTCTCGAGGGGTAATATAAATTTCACAGTCTATTGGGGCATTCGAATAAGCATTTTTTACGTCCATTTGATGGATGTTTAGGTCATATTGTGATGCGATTTGCAGTAAAATTCTGATTGTCGTTAGGTTTGTGGTCGGTAAAAACGTAGAAAAGTATTCTATACCGTAAATCTGAGAGTACCCTTTTCCATTCATCACAATGTTCTGAATTAATTGCTTCGTTAAAGCTTTTTGGCGCATTTTCCATTGAATAACAATAGTCGATTTGATAATCTTTTATATTGTCGACCACAAAAAAAAATCGGGTCGCCTTCTATTTCTTTTGGGATATCTTTCGACTTTATCATCATCATGGACACTCTTGTCATTTTTATTGTCTTCGTTTGTTTTAATTATCTGAGAGAATATAATTTCATCTTCATATGACGGGTTTTCGTCTGTAAAATTAAACATGTCTGTGAATTTTACACATCGGATTCTTTTTATTTTATTTTTTTCTGAAAAAAATACTAAATTGGCTGGACTGTTTTTATCGTATCCAAGAAATATACCTCTGTCGGCTTTAATATTCAATTTACTCTTTTTATCTATATATGCGAAGCAAGTTGAACCAAATATATGCATTCTGCTTAAATTTGTTTTTTTTTACCACAGAAAGATTCATATGGAGTTTTAGATAGTGTTTTGTTAAAGCACCTGTTGCGTATATAGGCTGCTGCCATAAGCGTGTACCTCCAGAGGTTTTTATGGAGTTTGGATTCAATGAGTAGGCATTTTGCCAATTCAAAAAGTGTCTGCCACGCACGTTCAGCAGTCCCGTTTTTGGTGTGGCGATCTAGGAGCTGATGTTTCATGCCTGATATGATGGTTAAGTAGTAAAAGTTCAAAGTCTTTATGGGGGAATTCCGTACCGTTGTCAGAGCGAATACACTTGACTTCACCGTAGGGAGCCATGTCGGCTAGATATTTTTTAGTTGCTAGCAGGGTATCAGATTTGTTCTTTAAAAAGTAAACCATTATTAAACCTGAATGGTCATCTACGAAATTCAACACATATCTATAATATTCTCTGGCCATCGGTTCCACGGGACCGTACAAGTCACAATGCATCATTGATAGGATTTTTTTGGCCTTTTTGTCTGGTATCTTGCTTTGGTAGTTTGTCATTTTCCCTTGCGTACAGACGTCGCAGTTGAAGTTTTTTGATGTTTGTATTTTCATTCCATCAACTACAGTCGGGAACATTTTGATATCGGGAATATTGCAGTGTCCAAGAATTTTATACCATGTCTGTAGATCATGGCAGGCGGTTTTCGATGGGACTACGCTATTTAAATAATATAGTCTTCACTTTTCTTTAATGTCGAATACAGTTCCATTCGGGTATACCAGTTTTGATTTATTGGGGCTAAAGTTTATATTTGCACCTTGTTTTGTGGCAGCTTGTACAGAAAATATATTTTGTTTAAATTTTGGGATTAGAAGAGCGTTTTCTAAAATACAGAAACATAGTTCACCTTTATTGTTCTTTAGCGTGATTTTAGCATCGCCTCTTTTCAAAACGATATCATTTACTCGACTCCTGTCAGCTAGTTCCACAAAATGATTTTGTGGCTTAAAGTTGGGGGTCAAAATTGATAAAATCAGATTCCTTTGTAATCACATGTGGCGTGGCCACAATTGACAAAAAATTATTATTGTTTGTTGAAGCATTAAACGTACACGAAAATAAAAATGTATGTTCGCTAACAGAGCTCTCTACATTTTTAATGGAGTCGCCATTTTGAGTCCTGTATCTACATTGGAAACTCTTGTGATTAGGTCGTCCACAATTATAGCAAATAATTTTTGTATTTTTCTTAGGAGAAAAATTGTTTTTGGCAAAGTTGCGGTTTTTATTCCTGGCATGTGTATAATTTAATTTTGGTGTTTTTATGTGTGTATTTTTAAATTTCATGATATTTGTGGATTCGTTTTGTTCTGTGATCATTTTTTCAGTTTCTTCGTAACTTCTAAGTGCTACCTTGAATTGGCTAAAAGTCATGGGGTTTTCTTTCTGGGTTATCACGGTGGTAAATGGCTTGAAATCACTCGATAATCCCTTAAGGACCATGGAAATTATCAGACTGTCACTTATAACTTCACCAGACATTTTTAAAGAATTTGCAGTCGTTTCGGCTCTTATAATATCAGTAATAGTTTCGACTTCCATTCGTTTTAGAGAGGTCAGTTCAGTATATAAAGAAATAATTTTGGGTTTTCCTTTCAATGCTCTCTCAATATGTTTAATGCTTTGCAGCCATCGTCCAGGGCTTCTCTCATTACCAGTGATAGACTTCGGTCATCTAAACACTGTATTAATTCCGCAAAGACAGTTGCGTTCTTTTCAATGAAGTCGGGGTCGTTCCTGTTTTCAGGTTGTGTTTGAAGTACTTTGTGTAGCTTTTGGAGTCGTAGATATCCTAGACACTTGCCACAATTCGAATTTTGATTCGGATCCATCGAAATAAAGACGCACGCTGGGCCCATAACCTCTAGAAGGGTAAGCCATGTTTAGTTTCAGAAACGTTTCAGATGGTTCGTTATTCTAAACAAGTCTTGAGAGGTGACTAGTTTGCAGTAGACAGAACAGTTTCTGATGGTTCGTTGTTCTAAACAAGTCTTGAGAGGTGACTGGTTTGCAGTAGACAGAATAGTTTCCGATGGTTCGTTGTTACACACAAGTCCTGAGAGGTGACTTGTTTGCAGTAGACAGTTCCACAGAGCAAAATATTCTTACCGTGTCGAGACGGAAAAAAACATATGAAATTGCTTCAGAAAAGGTTTAACATTTATGAAGCAATTCAGGTTTCTGATTGGTTGGTAGCAGAACGTTAATTAATTCGATTCGTCAGTTCCTAGCAGCGTCGTTTATAAATAGAATCGTCCGACTGTGTGGGATCATACCCCATTACAAGTTCAAAATATTGCAACATCCTCCCTATTTTTTATAATGGGGAAGTCCCTTATGTTCGTTCTGCTCAAAAATAAATATATATTTTATATTCAATTATACATAACAAAAATTAGAAATCATTTGGATCTTAGAATTTTAGCATGTAAAAAGACGCCATTTTTAATTGTGTTTAAATGTCAAAACAGATATATGTGTACAGAGAAGAAAAATAAAAGAAATGGAAGGTATTTCAACCTTCGATTCGTCAGTTCCTAGCGGCATCGGTTATTAATAGAATCGTCCGACTGTGTGGGATCATACCCCATTACTGCGTCTTTTGACTCTGTGCTGTGTGTTATAATATAAGCGATTTCTCCTGCAGTTTGTCACGTTCAATTCGTCAAGGGTGCCCGTTATCACCCATGCTATACGTGCTCGCGATAGAGCCATTCCTGCACAGGCTAAGGGTGAATCCAGTCCTACGCGGAATCACTTTGCGAGGTGTGGATGCCCAGGTAAAGTACTCCGCCTATGCCGACAACATAACTGTGCTTGTAACGAGCAGTGCTGAGATTAGTGCCGTCGGTGTAGAAATCAGATTGTATGAAACGGTAACAGGGGCCAAAATTAACTGCAACAAGTCTTCAGGTTTGCGCATCGGTGCCTGGAGAGGTATGCCCCTTCAAGAACCCTTTAGTTGGAGTGACGTGCCTTGCAAGATACTCGGCGTCTGGTTTGGTCCTGACCTCCAGCTGGAGAAAAATTGGTCGGAGATTCTGAAAGCGGTCTGATCCGTAGCTGCACTGCACTGTGGATCAGTAGAAACCTTTCATTAAAGGGGAGAGCGGAGGTGTGTAATACCCACATCTATCCAATCTTCATTTATCGTCTATCACTGCTTCCTATCCCATCTGATACACTGCTATATTTTCAGAGGGCTCTTTTCAACTTTCTTTGGTTTGGAAAGGCCCCTATGGTCAGTCGCGATGTCTGCTACCTACATCCTTCTGAAGTCGGTCTAGCTATGCCAAACGCGGAGATTCGGCTTCACACACTATGACTCTATTACCTAGATCGAATGTGCACACAGGATAAGGAAGACGGTGGCCTCTGGATGGAGGACACCAAGAAAGCCTTTCCAGCTTTGAGAGAGGTGCATGACTCCGATGGGGAGGCACACAGATTGCTCCGAGGTGAATGCCCCTTCTACCGCGAGTGCTGGCGCGTGCTGAAGTTCCTCTTAAGAGTTAAGGAAAGCCTCTCCAACGCTCTGCTGTTGTCCCAAAAGGCATTATATCGGGTGCTAGTGAGGGGATCCGTAAGGGATGTTATTGGTGAGGGGCTCCCTTTCACGAAGGGGCAGCTCCGCTCAATCTGGCCTTGGGCGCCTGGGTCGGGATGCCTCACTAATGACGAGGCATCCTTGACATGGCTGGTAATTTGGGATGCTCTCTGGGTCGGTAAGAGACTTCACTCAGCTGGCTTTGCAGTTTCGCCTATTTGTAAGCGATGCGGCGATGAGGTCGAGACTTTATGTCACGCCTTCATCTATTGTCGCATCATGGTGCCGCTGAATGAATTTGTTAGAGGTCTCATGGTCCGCATGCTGAACATATCGTTGTTAACTTTGGTTCCTATCAATGTATGTAGCAATTGGGCTCCAACAACGGATAGGCTTAGAAAAGAATTGCGTTTCACCTTGCTAGCAGTAATGAGAGGTGTTATCTGGAACACACGCAGGTGGGTGTCAGTTACGCATGTGTGTCGGGTGAGAGAAGCAAGTCTTGACTAGTTCTTGGATGTCACTTGAGTAAAGAATTTTGAGTAACAGAAACGAACGTCAGCCCTGACTCGTTTAAAGTCCAGTCACGATTTAGGCAAGATAAGGACCATTTTCTAGGCTTCTGTGTTCATAACCTAACTAGTGTGTGATAGAGATCATTTTAAGTTTGTCCGTTCTTTTTTTTTTGTTTTCAGCCCCATTCCCTTCCCCAATTTAGGTGACAGATCGCTTGATTCATCAGAGATGTGGGTTCCCTTTTGAAGTTTTCGTAAGAGGTGTTAAAATAAGGCATTCGGACCCGCATCATGCCGGAAATTATTCTCTAGAGTAGATAAACTTAGGACTTTATAAAAAAAAAAAAAGCTAGAATTTTTTTTTTTTTTTTTTTTTTTTAACAAAAAAAAATGTAAATTAGATATTGTTTACACATAGAAACGTTACGACTTTTATTCTGTAGATAGGCACTCGATCAAGTCATCCGGAAATAGAAATCTCCTGTCACTCTAGTAAGCCATATGCTAGCTAACAGTTGATAAAAAAAACCGCTGGCGGAATCTCTAGTGCAAAAACGTTAAGTATTTTTATTTATTTTATTTTTTTTTCTAAACTAATCCTAAATGTTTTGTTACATTGTTTTAAATTTGCTTTTCGTGTTTTATGTATTTTGTCTGTATTTCTCCTGTCTTTTTGTCTGTATTCCGTATTATCCGTCCAGCCCTCCTGCTACAAAGCTGAACGTTTTAAAACAAACAAAATGCCGGCAACTAACGATAAAAAAAAAAAAAATGCCGGAAATTATTCTCTAGGGTAGATAAACTTAGGACTTTATTTAAGTAGTATACTTAATATATACTATTACTGCAAGCTTGCCTGTATTGAAAATATTTTCTTCTAGTTTTCGAATCCTACCTTATATAGTTAGCCTTATGTTCAAGTACATTCGAAATATAATACAGCGCAAAGAAAGTCACTCATGAAAACGGACCTCCTAAATTAAAACCTTGAAAAATTATTTAAACTCTAATGTAAATTAATATTAAACAGTCTTTACAAATTGATAATAGTTAATTATTGGATTTTAATTAATTATAAGATGAAACTTTTATGATTCAAACTAGATAGATAACGACAAACTTCCACCCATTAATATGGGAGGGGAGATTATCACCAAAATGCCATGAATTATTAAGTTCGCACCGGACTTACTACTTAGATATAAGTCACTTGTACCCATTCCCCTTTCTCCCCCCCCCTTTTTTTTTTTAAATGGAGAGTAGATAATACAGTGGATGTGTTATCGGCAGCTCCAGTAACTCTCGCTTCTCCTATTTTGTCATTCAGTCCTCATTCAATGAGTGATGTTTCTGACAAAGGGTGAAGAAAAAGCTGCTTAAAGGTCGGTACTACTTGGTGACCAGTAGTCTGAGATGTCGGATATTTTTCTGTCTTTGTCTGTCCTTGTTGCCATGTCACTAGTAAGGGTGCTGGAGGTAAACGTTTTGTCTGGGCTGACGTTATCCGCCTGATAGTCAGGGACCCGAACCTTGGATTAACCACTAAGGAGGCTGTCCTATCAGCAGGCGCAAAGTACTGGGACTGCTGTATTGCCATTTGGTGAGTGGATCTGGACCATGCAGTTGTCTCTGGTGGGGCCTCTCGATGCCATACTAGTGGGTAATTGTTACGGCTTTACCTTTTCGTGTGCTACAAATAAAAAAAAAATCTTCCTGTCTTTTTCTCTCTTACTTTCCCTCTCTGTACTGCTCTAACCAAGTATGCCGACCTATTCCACAAATCCCCAAACCTCAACATGAAATATCTCCAGAATAAAAACTCGATTAAACCTAGAACCCCATCTTCCAGCGTAGACCCCTACTACCAGGTCTCCTTCTCCAATATCAGGGGTCTACGTTCCAACCTTCCAGAGGTTGAAACTCAATTACAGGAGACGAAACCGGACATATTATTTCTCTGTGAAACTGGAATAGGGCCGACCACTTCCCTAGATGAGTTCATAATGCATGGATACTCCAATTTAACAGCTAAATCTGACTCCCAAGATCGCCATGGGCATGGAATATGTGCCTACATTAAGGATGGCTTCCCATGTGGCAGGGATATCTCTAGAGAAGATCCTAATTTACCCTATATGTGCTTCAGGGTTGCACTTGCTAACACCACTGCATTTATATTTGCCCTCTATAGGCCCCACAACAGCGGAGTTACTATCTTTAAGAGCATATCTGAGAAAATAGACCACATACTGTCTTCACATCCCTCGGCTAACATCTACATCTGTGGTGACTTCAACGTCCATAACGTGGAATGGCTGACCCATTCAAATAAGACAGATGATGAGGGGAGGTTTTGTCATGATTTTGCCATTGCTTATGACCTCACTCAGATTGTTCGCGAACCCACCCGTGTGCCCGATACACCCAATCAATATGCAAGCCTCTTAGACCTTTTTCTTTCAACTTCCCCTGAGCTATGTTCATGTGTAACGTGCATCCAGGAGATAAGCGCCCGCGTGTTTGCGTGTTGTGTGGGTACGTGGGAGAGACGGATGAGGGGAAAAAGACTTACCTCGAGACCAGCTCAGCGTTACCGACCAAAAATAGAAAAGAGGGACCAAGATGGCGACCGCCGTCTTTTGTAAAGTATGATGTCTCGCAAAGTCACACGAATTCTCGGAATATGCAAATTTAGCCGGCCTAGAACGACGATAAAAGCGGGTGAGGGGAAAGACGTGCGGGAGTGACGATTGAGTTGGCTGGGGAATCGTGTGGCTGTTGCTTCTTGTGCCGTGTTGAGGATATCTTACCGTGTTAAAGAGAGAGTCGGCGCCATCTTGAATTTTTCCTTACATTTTTTTTCTTACAAGCTATTTCGGCCATTTGGCCTCTAGGACTATGACCGAGTCGAAATTTGACTTAAAGCTCATACCCGAGTTTGACGGGACCACGTCCATCGTCGACTGGGTTGAAAGGGTCGAGCTGACGTGCGACCTTTGTGAGGTGAAAAGGGTACACACTGTAATTCCCCTGAGATTGGCTGGGGGTGCCTTGAGTGTATATCAGCAACTCAGTGCTGCCGAAAAGGGAGATGTCACCGCAATTAAAGCTGCGCTGTACAAGGCATTTGCCATGGATCCTTGTACGGCCTATGAAAAATTTGCTTCCCGAAAACTTCTACCGGAGGAAAGCGTGGACGTTTTCTTTGCTGAGTTAAAGAAACTCGCAGTTCTGTTCGGTGGAGGGGTGTCGGAGCAGACGCTTGCGTACGCGTTTGTGGCGGGCCTTCCCACTCGGGTGAAGCAGCTACTGAGAGCCTCAACCAGCGTTTCAACAACGACCATGGAACACTTGATGGAACTTGCTCGAGCCATCATCAAAGATGAGGAGGACCTGGGGGAACCAGTTGTGATGGCGACACAGACAGGCCAGATTGGCGCTCGGGAGATTCCGAATCAGAACCCTGCAAGCAATGGGAAATGTTTTCGCTGCGGCCGACGCGGACATTTTGCAAGGAATTGCACCAACAGGGGGCGTGTGCGCTGTTTTAAGTGTGGCGGTTTGGGGCATCTAGCCCAAAACTGTGCGGGAAACGTATCAGGGGAGAGGACGTCAGCGCCGCCCTGCTCCCCGAGCAAAATTTGAACAAGGCGCAACCAGTAATAACCGTCTACGTAAACAGGATACCCTGCTCAGCACTTCTCGACTCAGGCTGTTCGCATACTATAGTGAGCACCAGGCTGTGTCCAAGTTGGACTAAGAGGAAGATCAAAGTCACCACGATAGGAGGCGAGACCCAGACATGCTGTGGAGCTGGAACTGTCAAGATCTACATGGACACCGGTGCAGCCACTAAGATCAATGTGCTCGTGACCCAAGGAAATCTCCTGGGGTTTGACCTGTTGCTCGGATACGATGCCATCAAGGCGCTGGGGGGAGTCGCAATTCATCGGGATGGAAAGGTGCGATTCTTAGAGGCCCCAGTGTGTGCAGCGTTCCATATTGATCGGCCGGATTTTACAGTGGACTACGACTCGCGCAAGAGGGCCTGGATTGCATCTTGGAAGTGGACCGAGGGAATGGCACCGACTAACCTCAAGAATGGGGTTGCAGAGTACCCTATACCCAGTGAGGCCCGAGCAGAATACGAAAGGGAACTAAAGGCGTGGATCCAAGATGGCTGGTTAATCCCCTACCCTGAGGACAAGCTTGGGCCTCCGAAGGGTCTAATACCCTTGATGGCAGTAGTCCAGCATAACAAGTCGAAAGTACGGCCCGTGCTGGACTATAGGGAGCTTAACAAGCATATTGAAGCCTACACTGCCGATGCTGACGTATGCGCCAGTAAGTTGAGGGAATGGCGTCAGAAAGGCACTAATGTCTCAATATTGGATTTACGAAAAGCCTATTTACAGGTGCGAGTTGATGAGACGTTGTGGCCGTTCCAGACAGTTTGGTTCCAGGGGCAGAGGTACTGCCTTACACGCCTTGGCTTCGGCCTAAATGTGGCACCACAGATCATGAAGACTATTGTCAACACAGTATTGTCCCAAGAAAAGCCCATGAGGGACTCAACGTCAGCTTACATTGATGACGTATACGTCAATGAAGATGTACAGTCTGCGTCGTGTGTCAAAGAAAAGTTGGCTCAGTTTGGTCTGGAATGCAAGAATCCCGAACGTTTAAGGGAAGGAGTACGTGTATTGGGATTGGATGTTTATGAAGAGGATGGCACCCTACAATGGAGGCGTGGCAGTGAAATTCCAAGCATCCCCAACCTCGTTACAAGGCGGACCGTTTTTTCTTGGTGTGGAAAACTTGTTGGTCACTTACCGGTCTGTGGCTGGCTCCGCGCAGCTGTTGGTGTGATTAAACGCAGAGCAAATTTAACAACCACGGGTTGGGATGACATATCCGATGATGTCCTACTAACTCTGATGATTAAAGAGACACTGGAGAGAGTGAACAAGAAGGACCCTGCCTGTGGGCGGTGGTGTGTTAATGGAGACAACGTAGGTGTGTGGGTTGATGCCAGTTCTTTGGCGTTGGGAGTATCGTTGGAGCAAGGAGGAAACGTGTTCGAGGATGCGTGTTGGCTGCGGCCCGTAACAGATTCTCAGCATATCAACCTGGCAGAGCTGGACGCTGTTGTAAAGGGGGTAAATCTGGCCCTGCAGTGGCAGTCTAAGAAGTTGACCTTGTACACAGATTCTCTCTGTGTCTACCACTGGGTGTCTGACACACTTTCAGGACGGACACGAATCCGTACCAAGGCAGCAAGCGAAATGTTAATACGGAGAAGGCTAGACACGCTAAAAAACCTGGTATCTGAGTATGGGCTATCACTGAGCGTCACTCTGGTGCCATCACATTGTAATCGTGCTGACCAACTGACCCGTGTACCTCACAAATGGTATGAAGCCGCGAAGATGGGAATGGAGATTACTGCTCGATCTTGTGCAGTTGCAATCGACCCATGTCAAATACAAAAAATTCATGCACAGAGCGGACATCCGGGTATCAAGAGGACCCTTTATTTTGTGAGGCGTGCATACCCAGCAGTGACCAAGATGGATGTCAGACAGATCGTCAGAAATTGTGAGGCTTGCCAGTCTATTGATCCTGCACCAGAGCGATGGCAGAAGGGTCGCTTGGAAGTTGAGAGTGTGTGGCAGCGGCTGGCCATGGATATTACCCATTACAGTGGCAAGCCCTTTCTAACTCTCATTGATTGCGGGCCTACGAGATTTGCGGTGTGGCGGCAGATGACCAGACAGGATTCAGCAAATGTTGTTCGCCACCTATCATCCATTTTTTTTGAGCGAGGTGCGCCGGAAGAGCTCCTGACTGACAATGATGCAGCGTTTTGTAGCCAGCAAGTCCGGCAGTTGTTAGATGAGTGGGGCGTCCGTCTACGGTTGCGATGTGTGCATGTGCCATCAGGAAATGGCATTGCTGAAAGAAGCCATCGCAGCATCAAGAGAATTGCTGCCAGGAAGCGATGTACTATTGCGGAAGCAACATATTGGTACAACATTACGCCAAAGGACGGGACGTCCCCTTCAACCGCACCTGCGAATGCTATTTACACGTACCAAGTCGGAGTGAAGGGAATCAACACTACGCAGCCAACCGACAAGGGAACATATAACAGATATGAAGTGGGAGATCCAGTGTGGGTGCGGCCTCCAGGAAATCGGTGCACCGACAAGTTTAAGCGAGGACACATATCTGGAGTGATTAGCCAGCAGTCTGTTTTGGTCGATGGAACCCCACGACATGTGCGAGATCTTCGCCCAGCTACCGAGGTGCGTCATACAACTACAGAAGAAAGCAGTGAAGCGTCTAGCGATGAGCTGCCGATGCACGGATTCAGTGAGCCCCTTCCAGAGACTGATAGCGATACTTCATCTGATGAGGCGGAACCAGATCCAGAGCCCGAATCTGAAACAGTGAATGTACCTCTTCGCAGAAGCACACGCACTCAAAGGCCACCCCCCCAGTGCTCTCTATGTGATCATCAGATCAGGGGGGAGTGTAACGTGCATCCAGGAGATAAGCGCCCACGTGTTTGCGTGTTGTGTGGGTACGTGGGAGAGACGGATGAGGGGAAAAAGACTTACCTCGAGACCAGCTCAGCGTTACCGACCAAAAATAAAAAAGAGGGACCAAGATGGCGACCGCCGTCTTTTGTAAAGTATGATGTCTCGCAAAGTCACACGAATTCTCGGAATATGCAAATTTAGCCGGCCTAGAACGACGATAAAAGCGGGTGAGGGGAAAGACGTGCGGGAGTGACGATTGAGTTGGCTGGGGAATCGTGTGGCCGTTGCTTCTTGTGCCGTGTTGAGGATATCTTACCGTGTTAAAGAGAGAGTCGGCGCCATCTTGAATTTTTCCTTACATTTTTTTTCTTACATCATGTACCGTTCATTCTCCTTTAGGATCCTCCGACCACTCCGTCGTATCAGTTAAGATAAAAACAAAATGTAAGAAGCCATCAGACGTACGCCTCCACCGTACTGTATACCGATACTCTATGGCTGACTGGGATAGCTTCCGTACATTCATATCTGATTTACCTCTGCACTCCATGTTTAAAAAGGAAGTGTCCTCTATAGTATCAGATCTGACCGAATGGTTAATTGTAGGCATAGACCAATTCATACCATCAAAAAAATTCCAACAAAAACCTAACAGCCAGCCATGGTTCTCCCCAGAATGTGCTGCTGCTATCGCGCACAGAAATCACTTTTTCCATAACTACCAACGTAATAGATGCACTGAGACTAAAGCTGCTTTCAGGACTGCCAGCAACTACTGTAAAAGAGTAATAAAAAATGCAAGAGAGCTATATGCCCAGTCTGTTAAATCCAAGGTAGCTGATCAACGGCTTGGTTCCCACCAGTTTTGGCAAATAACAAATAGGATCCTGAACAGAAGTGTGCGTTCTATCCCAACCATTATCAATGGACCAGAGGTTATCTCGTCAGCGTCAGACAAGGCCAAACTATTTGCAAAGAACTTTGCAGCTAATTCTACCCTATGCGACGAAGGCCATCAACTCCCCATATTTCCTCCTATAACACAGAACAAGCTAGGTAATATACAAATATCCGTGCATGAGGTCGCCAAGCTAATAAAAAACCTAGATTCCAGTAAAGCAACTGGCCCTGACGGCATCCCAATTATAGTGTTAAAAAAGCTTCAACCAGAACTTGCTCCCATACTTACGAAACTATTTAAGCGCTGCCTTAAGGAGAAGTGCTTTCCGACCCCCTGGAAGACCTCATCAGTTTGCCCTGTATTTAAGAATTCAGGTGATAAGTCATCTCCCTCTCAATACAGACCAATAAGTCTTCTCTGTGTTATGAGTAAGTTACTGGAATCAATATTAAATAGAGAAATAGTCAACCACCTCAGCAGAAACAACCTTCTTAGTGACACACAATATGGTTTCCGCTCTGCAAGATCTACCGCAGATGTGCTGACGGTTATATCCCACAGGATTAGTGAATCTCTTGACAAAGGCTTCCTTTCTAGGGCAATTGCTCTTGACATATCAAAGGCCTTTGACAAAGTATGGCATAAGGGTCTACTTCACAAGATTTCCAGCTACGGTATAACTGGAAATGTTTTCTCAATCATTAAATCATTTCTCTCCGATAGGCTCATAAGAGTAGTGGTAGATGGACAAAAATCGGAGGCCTGCAATATAAATGCTGGAGTCCCTCAGGGGTCAATCCTCGGCCCAACTCTCTTCCTGATCTACATCAATGACCTCCCTAAACACATACTTAAATCATTCGTTGACATCTATGCTGATGACACGACCATCTACGGCAACACATCAAAGGCTGTAAATGACGAAGTTCTCTCGGATTCTCTCTCCTCTGATCTCGAGCGCGTGGTTCAGTGGGGGAAGATGTGGCTAGTTACCTTTAATGCATCTAAAACCAAACTCCTATCCTTACATCATCAACGCTCTGATCCCCAGCTGGCATCAATTGTGATGGATGGCTCTCGTCTGGGTGAGGCCCCGTGTTTTGACAAGCTTCTGGGTTTGACCTTTACTCCTGATCTGAAATGGAACACGTACATCAAGTCTGTTGCCAAGGTCGCAGGAAAGATGGTGGGATCCTTCTACCGCTCCAGAAGATATCTCACTACTGATGCAATTCTCTATCTATATAAAAGCCAAGTACGGCCAAGGATGGAATACTGTTGCCATATCTGGGCAAGAGCTGCCAAAAACAGCCTATCATGCCTTGACAGAGTACAAAATAGACTTCGTGGTTTAGTGGGGGATGTCCTTTTCTCTACCCTGCAACCCCTCTCCCACAGAAGAGACGTTGCGAGCCTATCCTTGTTTTATCGTTATTTTCATGGCAGGTGCTCGTCTGAACTCCAATCCCTGGTCCCCCCTCGCCAAACTTTCACGAAAAACACCCGTCTAGCTGAATCCACTGTGAAAAATTTCCCCCACTCTATATCTGTGCCTAAATCAAAACGCGGATTTCATGAGCAAAGCTTCTTTCTTAGAACTGCACGCCTGTGGAACTCTGTTCCGTCTGCCTGCTTCCCTCCGGACTACAACTTGGATGTCTTCAAGTCTAATGTTAACAAATTCCTAATGAACCGCCCCCCTAATTAAACACTTCATAAAATCTCCTCACTAACGTGATGTACTTGCAATAACCCTTATCCCTGAGTGGCTTCCGGGCCTTGATAAGTGGTGATCACTGTGTAAAAAAAAAAAAAAAAAAAAAAAAAATCACCCTTTCGACTGGCGAATCAGCGCACCTGCCACAGTTTAGTAACAGGGGGTATTTTGTTACTAACATTGTACATATTCCATTTTATCTTTATATTATAAAATTTTTATATCCCAAACCCCCCTTTTTCTTATGGGTTTTAATTAGTTTATCATGATATGTTGTTCTTATGGTGACTGACAAAGGATGTATACACTGATGGATGTATAGTATGAATGTGGTATTGTGGTGAAAGTAGAGTGACAGTAGAAGACCGTCCTTTCCCCTCCCCCATTTTCGGCCTTGTGCCAAATTTTTCTGAAAATTTTATATTTTTCGAAAATACATATATACCCCATTACAAGTCCAAAATTTTGCAACACAGTGCATGGTATATACGTTCAGAGATTACAGTTAGGATATCTGCAGTAGAACAGGCTTGCCTAAATCCATATTGATGATCGGACAGAAGTTTAGAAACTCTAAGGTGGAGGGCTACAGTTTGATTAATTATGGACTTAAATATTTGGGCGAAAAAAGGGAGGAAACTAATGGGGCGATAATTTAATGTATCAGTTCTTCGCCAGAATCCTTGTAAACTGGTGCCACAGAAGCAGTTTTCCAACAGTCAGGGAAGCAAAATTTGTTAAGGCATTTGTTGAAAAGTTTGGAGAGAACTGGAGCAATCTCAGTAGAGCAATTTTTTAATAGTACAGCCGGGATGAGATCAGGTCCACATGCTTTTGAGGTGTCTAGGGTTTAATGATATCATGTACTTGAAAACGGTTGATTTTCAGATCATCTAGTGTGGTTTCTGTTTGCAAAAGAAAATCAGGGAGAGAGTGGTTTGCTGGGTCCAAAGTAGAGTTTGAGGCAAACTGATGGGAAAGCATGTCAGCTTTCTTGGTTGCCGCACAAACAACTTCACGATTGTTTGATAGTGGAAGAATTGTTGACTTCCCATCATTTACTTTATTTGTTGTAGATTTTCCAGAAATCATGGGTTACTAATTTCTGTATTTCAATGCATTTTCTGGTATATTCTCTCTTCTTCTATCACTATTTTTTCTTACAATTACTTCTAGTTTCTATAAACTTTGGTCTGTTTGTACTGGAATTATGCTGCATAAATCTGTGGTATACATGTCGCCTTTGAGCAATGACAGCTGCGCAGGTAGAAGCAAACCATTGAGGAGAGTGGTGTTTGTAGGAATACGTGCTTCAATTGCTGCTTTGAAATCTTTTCAGTGGTCTCATTTGCGCACTATATATATATATATATATATATATATATATGTATGTATATATGTGTGTGTGTGTATGTATATATATGTGTGTGTATGTATATGTATGTGTGTGTATATGTATATATATGTGTGTGTGTGTATATGTATATGTGTGTATATGTATGTATATATGTGTATATTTATATATATATGTGTGTGTGTGTATGTGTATATATGTATGCGTGTGTATATATGCGTGTGTACACACACACGCATATATACACACACATACATATATACACATACACACACACACATATATATATAAATATACACATATATACATACATATACATATATATATATATATATTTGTGTGTATATATATATATGTGTGTGTGTGTGTGTGCATATATATATATATATATATATATATATATATATATAAAAGTGAACGTGTCTGTGTACATTTCCCTATGCAATAACTCTCTCAATTTTCAGTCTACAGACTCTAAATTTGATATATAGGGTATTGAGATTGTGGAAAATCCTTGTATTCTGTTTTCGGACAGAAATGTGGCTGCCAAGGAGTCAAAGTTCAACGATTTGACCTTTGAGAACTCTACCAAACTCATCTGCCAATTTTGGGTCTAAACACTTGAAATTTTAGATATAGGTTCCTTGGACATGGATCAAACATTTTAATTTGATTAGAGCTCCCAATAATAAATGTTAATCGGGACGTCCTACTTAGAACCCAATTTTTAAAACATTTTTTTTTTTATTTACGTGTTAAAAAACAAAAAAGATAATAATAATGATGGTACAATAATTCATTTGTGTCGAGGGTGGAGGAAGAAAAAATACAAAAGTGGTTAGTAGGACCACCCCAACCCCGTCTAGTTGATAGACCGCCTGTTTCACTTCAGTTTGTAAAGGAACCTGAGCTCCCGTAGGCCAGTCTGTAAGTGGGGATGCTCTATAGATGGGAGGAAGTGGAGAAAAGAAAATTTTGTGGGTGAGGGATGGGCATTAGTGATTGATTTCTTTCTCTCCAAGATTGGTGAGATTTAGAGTGAGGGGTGAAAAGAAAAATTGCTGATAGGAGGGGGTGGGTATCTTGGAGGCTTCCTAGTTAGGGAGAGATGAAGCATTCACTCGGCTAGCAAAGAGGCTGAAAATTGATTATGCTTGACTGAACTGCGTGTTCCACACCTAGGCGGGGAACATGTATTCAAATTTGCTACATGTATTCATCTTCTTTCAAAAGCCACGCGATGCAGCCTTCTTCTGTCGCATCTAATCTTTACCCGTAGTTGGTGTTTAAAGAAAACGATCAGATCCTGATCAGAAAAATGCAGCAACCCCGGCCATCTTGCAATCTCAACGTCCAAATCAACATTCTCGCTACAGCCAGGATTGCGATGTCAACCATTTGTCTTTCCCTGTCCCACGGCGGCCTCATGTTGTCAACGACATTGGATACGGTTATTGGGCGAGGATGCCCGGAATCAGTGCGAGCCGTCACCTTGCTGACATACGACCAGTACTGGCGGAATTCACAGCAATCGAAGAAAGCGTGATTAGTTGTTTCTACGGCTATTGTTGTGCAACGGGGACAGGCAGGCGACTCCAAAAAAACAGAACTGCATTGTATGTTGTTAAGTGGAAGTGCAATTCGGGCCAATCGCCAGGTCAGAGAGAACTCTGAATTTTTCAGATGACTCAAACCTGGCGCCCAAACTCCACGCATAGCAGATCTTACTTTGCTGCCAGCCCAAATGCACACATAGTGGGTCGTCAGCAGCCCCCACCTCACTAGATCCATGTGGAGTTCCTTATGGGTAGCAGTCACAAGGTCGCTGGATCTTGGTAGTCGTTTTAGCGCGACTCGGCACTCTTTCAGGAAGCTGAATCTCCCTACGGTCTGCGACGACTCTCAATAGAGGGGTCGAGAATGAGGTCAGGAAAGGCGGCAGTAATTGCGGGATGCCACAGTTGATCTTCTTGAAGGTAGTGGCTTAGGAAGGCCAGCCTCTTGGCGTCTCGGTGACACTTCAAGTCTGGTATTTCCAAACCTCCCTCACACAGACGTCGAATGCAGACCTGCCTGCTCACTCAGTGTCTTCCTTTGTCCCAAAGGAGCAAGGACAAGAGTTCGACAAGAGCTTTTAGGTGTTGTGCAGGCAGGGGAAGTATGGCCAGTCGGTAAAGGATGAGAGCGAAGACGTATGTGGTGCACGCCTCAGCTCTACTCTTTAAGGAAAGTTTCCTAGGAAGCCACGAGTTGACCACAGCCTCCACCTTTGACTGTACCTCCAACCAATTCTTATCAAGCTGGAGACCCGGTCCGAACCACACACCGAGGATCCGAACTGGGCCATCTGTCCAGCTGAAGGGTGCCGGTAAGTTTGCATTGCCACTCCAGGCGCCCAACCGCAGTCCAACCAACTTACTGTAGTTTATCTTGGCTCCTGTGATTCTTTCGTTCTGTGCAAGCGCCTCTAACACGATCTCAATGTCTCTGGCAGCTAAGACGTCAGGCAGAGCCATTCTGCACAGGGCCGAATTTGCCTCCCCACGTCTCAGCTTGTGGAGCAGAGGCTCCAAGGCCAGGATGTAAAGCAGAGGCGACAGTGGACAACACTGACGAACCGACCGAGAGATAACAAAGGGTTTGAGCGCTTTCTGTTGACTTGCACGACAGCTGTGGGTTGTCCATACATCACACAGACCCACTTGCAAAAGTCCGGTTTAAAACCGGCAGCCTCTAAGACAGATGCTAGGAAACAATGATCGACCCTATCGAACACCTTGGACTGATCTAAATTGATCAGTGTGGCTTCCATGTCGTCATCTATTCCCCCCTCTAGGATTGTGCGGATCAGGTGCAAGTTGTTCTGAATCGATCTCTCCTTCACAGCGTCGTTCTGTTCCAGTTCAACCAACCTGCCGATAACAATCTGCAGCTAATTCGACAGGACCTTGGCTAAAATCTTCAACTCTGTGTTAAGCAGAATTATGGGCTTGTAGTCGTCTAACTCTTCCCCTCCATGCCCGTCATCTTTCTTCATTCCCTTGGTTACCTAACCAGGATCGATCCCTGAGCAAACCAATGGTTGAACATATCCGTCAGAAGAAGCAGAAACATGGGCGACAGTTTGTATGGCAGACCATCGAGTCCCAGCTGACCTGCTATCAGCGCAGTAAAGCCCTCCCGCTCTGTCACTCAGCCCTCGTAACCAGTTGCTCTAGCCACCTTGAAGCAGGGAGAGTCAGCCAAATAGTCGCTAAACATGGGCTGCTGCGTAAAATGCTTCCTCAAAATGTTCTCAAAACCCCTTGCAGATCTCCCGAGTCGATTCCAGGGTGCATCTATCCGGATGTCTGACTTTCGCAATGTATTTGTCCAAGTCACGGCGCACGTTCGCTTCAGAATTGATTGCTTCGTTGCCTATCTTTCTAAGCCTAGCTCTAACTACTTAGCGTTCATAATGCTCGCTGGTCTTGCATAGAAGGTTCTGCTTAGCTAGTTCCTGACTAACCCTATCACCCTCCCCTGTAGCCCGGGCTAGTTTCTGCTCTAGTTGCTTCTTCGTCTTGGCCTTATCTAGTGCAAGGCGCTGGGCATACTTGATGGAGAAGCTTCTGATCTTGGCTTTGAGATCTAACCACTACCTACTCTTGGTAACCGCCCCCACTAGTGCCTTTTTAATTAATTCTCTTAACTGATCTCGGAAGTCTTGTATCTTCAGAAGGGAGGTGTTTAACTTCCAATACCCTGCTAACTTAGGCCTATTTCCTAGCTTCAGCTAGGCCATAACTAGTTTATCGTCTATCTGGCCTAGCCAAGTGAACGTGGGACAGGATAGGAAGTCTACTTCGCCTCTCCTAACTAAAATCTTGTCCAAATAGGTATTTGGATAGGAGGAAACACTATTGGTCCATGCCCACATCTCCCGTCCCAGATGCTCGACCTGAAACCTGTCAACCAAACCGCACCTAGTCATCAGATCAGCCAGACTGGACTCGTACCTCTCTGACCCTCTAGCTTCGCCTCCTACCTTATCTATCTCGAGGTCTAAGGTAGCGTTCTAATCCCCCATTAGCACTACCCACTTCCAATAATCTACAAACACGTCAAGCTGACCGAAGGATGAAACCCTCTCACAAGCGGTGCTGGGCGTATTAACCGCGATCACCCGAAACACAGCATCTTTTATGGCAACATCAGCCACGACCAGCCTGCCCTCCGCATCCCTATGAACAACATCAACCATCATGGACAGGGTACGTTTAACTAGCAAGGAGACTCCCTTCCCTTGCAGGCTGCCATGTGCTGAAAAAAACTCAAAATCTCGGACCAGCACCTGACAGTCCACAGAAGAAATGAAATGCATCTTCTGAATTGCAGCCACATCCACTCTCTGAGACAAGAGGTCATGCCAGAGGCAAGCCACCCGGTGCAATGACCTCAAGCCCCTCGCATTCAGACTAGCCAAATTCAAAGCCCTGGTAAGGTGTGTCACACTCAGCTCCAAAGTCAGCCGAGGAAAGGACGCCAACGTTGTATGCAATGCTGAAGGTGGTCAGGTTTTTCATGTCCTGACCTTCTCTCACAATGCTGCCAACATCTAAAGGAAAAGTCAATTTCAGGGCCTTATAAAGTGACAAATGAACCAACACTGGGACCTTTCCCTTGCATTGTTTTGACAGTTTGTCCAGGGAAGGGTCATTTTTCCTAATGAATTCAATTCCTGGAACAGCCCCTTCAGCGGCCTCCAGCATTGTCCATATGTTGGTCTTGCAGGCCTCTGGAAGCCTAATGAAAGTTGTTAGCAGTGGGGCGTCTGGGAAATTACAGCGGACATTAATGTCTTTTCCCCCTATCTGTGGGCAGTCCAGCAGAGGTTTTAAATTTTTTTCTCTGCTGGTGTGATAGATCCGTTGCCACAGACAGGGGGTTAATAAAACAAAGTTCCTACCTCGTTTCTTTCTGGGGGGGGTGGCTCAATTTGCATTGATGTATAGGGACAGATGTCTGTGTGGTGTCTGGTGTTGGTGTTGGTGCAGTGTCTGGTGTTCGTGTTGGTGCATTGTCTGGTGTTGATGCAGTGTCTGGTGTTGGTGTGGTGTCTGGTATTGGTTTGATGTCTGGTGTTGGTGTTGGTGCGGTGTTTAGTGTTGGTGCAGTGTGTAGTTTGGGGGTAGAAGTGGGTTGTGTTGTTGTTAGCGGTGGTGTATGTTCACAGGGAGTGAGGCCGCCTTTCCTTCCCTTTCTTCTTTTACTTTTCTTTTTTATTCTTTCGAATGAACCGGGGAGTGGTGAGGTTGAGTTCCTCTCGCTCTCGCTAGTGAATTCATCCTCAGAGGAGCAATTTTTCTTCACTTGATCCCCTTCTCAATTGGTGTGGGGACCGTTGGTTATTGCTGCTCCTTTAATTGCTGTTTCTCTGGTTGATGCTCCAGTTGCTGTGGACGTTTTTGTTGCTGCTGCTCCTGTTCTGGCTGTTGCTGCTGCTGCTTCGGCTGCTGCTGGTTTTGTTGTTGTCGCTGTTTTCATGGCATTGGCTGTGGAATTGGGCGCGGCAGCTGATGTTGTTGCTGTGGCTGGTTCAACGGCTGGTTTGGCTGCTGTTGCTGCTGCTGTTGTGGAGGCTGCGTTTGTGGAGGCTGCTGTTGTTGTTGCTGCCTCGGTTGTTGGGTTGGTGGTTGGACGGTGGCAGATGGGGTAGTGAGATTCCGTTTCTGCCCCATTGCCGTGCTCCATTCCTCCCCCTTGGCCTCGTGCATGGTTCTGGGTTCACTTTGATCCCAGCCCGAAGGCCAAGAACAACAGAAAAAAGGCAACCCTCTTTTCCATTTATTTAAAAAGAGAATACAGTTTTCTTATATATGGGTTGTGGAATTGCATTCACTAGCAAAAGATCTAGCTAATTGGTATATTCTTTTAAGCATTCATTTTAATTAATTTCCTTTTAGTTTTTTCGGTTTTCTTATGAGATGATCATCTTTAGTTAACTATTACGTGTTATTATATTCATGCAAATATTCTACATGATTTATACTTGCATTAATATTTGCGTAATAAGTTTACAGTAAAAACAAAATTGTTTCCATATATACTTATGCACTAGCATTTCAGCCCGGCGTTGCCCGGGTGTCTGGAGGTGTGTGTTGAGCAAATACATAGATTTATATATTAGTAACTAACAATTTTTGACCCAAACGGATTAAAAAGCAGACACACGGACAGACACCCAGACACGTTCACTTTTATATCTATATAGATTATAATATTTTGATCAAAATGCTGACTGGCGTGAAATTTTAGATAGAGGTTCCTTCCGCATGGGTCTAACTTAATAACTTGATTTGAGCCCAAAACAATAAATGTTAAGGGGTCATAATAGGAGTCAAAGTTGTAAAACATTTGACCTCTGCGGTCTCTACCAAATTACTCAGACAATTTCTGGTCTAAACATTTGAAATTTTACATAAAGGGTATCTCCAAAATAAAAACACAAAAAAACCCTAGAACCTCATCCTCCAAGGTAGACCCCTACTACCATTTCTCCTTCTCCAACATCAGGGGTCTACGTTCCAACCTTCCAGAGATTGAAACCAATTACAGGAGATGAAACCGGACTAATTCTTTCTAAGCAAAGCTGGCATAGGGCCAACCACTTCTCTAGACGAGTTCATAATTAAAGGATACTCTAACTTAACATCTAAATCTGACCCCAAGATCGCCATGGGCATGGAATATGTGCCTACATTAAAGATGCCTTCCCATGTGTCAACGATATCTTAAGAGAAGACTCTAATTTACCTTATATGTACTTCCGGGTTGCACTTGCTTACACTACTGCATTTATATTTGCCCTCTATCGCCTCCACAACAGCAGAGTTACTATCTTTAAGAGTATATCTGAGAAAATAAACAACATCCTGTCTGCACATCCCTCGGCTAACATTCATATTTGCGGTGACTTCAATGTCCATAACGTGGAATGGCTGACCCACTCAAATAAGACAGATTATGAGGGGAGGTTCTGTCATGATTTTGCCATTGCCTATGACCTCACTCAGATTGTTCACAAGCCTGCCCGTGTGCCCGATACTACCAGCCTTCTAGACTTTTTTCTCTCAACTTCCCCGGAGCTATGTTCATGTTTCGTTATATCTCCGCTAGAATCCTCTGACCACTCGGTTGTATCAGTTAAGATAAAAATGAAATGTAATGTCCTCAGACATACCTCTCCACCGTACTGTATACCGATACTCTATGGCTGATTGGGATAGCTTCCGTACATTCATATCTGATCTACCTCTGCATTCCATGTTTAAAAAGGATGTGTCCTTTATAGTATCAGACCTGACCGAATGGTCAGACCGATTCATAGACCGATTCATACCATTCAAAAATTCCAACAGAAAACCAATAGCCAGCCGTCGTTCTCTCCAGAATGTGCTGTCATCGTGCACAAAAATTACTTTTTCCATAGCTACTAACGTAATAGATGCACTGAGACTAAAGCTGCTTTCAGGAACGCCAGCAACCACTCTTAAAGAGTAATAAAAAATGCAAGAGAGCTATATGCTCAGTCCGTTAAATCTAAAGTAGCTGAACAGCGGTTTGGTTCCCACCAGTTTTGGCAAATAACAAATAGGATCCTGAACAGAAGCATGCGTTCTATCCCAACCATTATCAATGGATCAGAGTTCATCTCGTCAGCATCAGACAAGGCCAAACTATTTGCCAAGAACTTTGCAGCTAATTCTACCCTATGCGACAAAGACCATCAACTCCCCATATTTCTTCCTATAACACACAACACGCTATGCAACATACAAATATCTGTGCATAGGGTCGCTAAGCTTATCAAGAACCTTGATTCCAGTAAAGCAACTGGCCCTGACGGCATTCCAGTTATAGTGCTGAAAAAGCTACAACCAGAACTTGCCCCCATACTTACAAAACTGTTTAAGCGTTGCTTTAAGGAGAAGCACTTTCCAACACCCTGGAAAATCTCATCAGTATGCCCTGTATTTAAGAATTCAGGTGATAAGTCGTCACCCTCTCAGTACAGACCAATAAGTCTTCTGTGTGTCATGAGTAAGTTGCTGGAATCCATATTAAATAGAGAAGTAGTGAACCACCTCAGCAGAAATAACCTTCTTAGTGACACACAATATGGTTTCCCTTCTGCAAGATCTACAGCAGATGTTCTTTTTTTTTTATATAGGCGTCACCACTTATCAAGGCCGATAGGCCACTCAAGGATAAGGGTTAAAGAGTGTACAGTAGTCAAAAGGACAATATAGTAATCGATAGTAATGGAAGTTTGGTAAATTTGTTAACTTAAGTGAAACGGCTCATCAGAAACTTGTTCACGTTGGACTTGAAGACAAGCATATTATAGACAGCTGGAAAGCAGAAAAACGGAAGACAATTCCATAGGCGTGCAGTTCTAAGAAAGATGCTTTGATCATGGAATCTATGTTTAGGTTTAGGTACAGATAAAGAGTGTGGGGAATTATTGATAGTGTTTTCAGCTAGTCTAGTGTTTCTTGTGAAAGTTTGGCGAGGGGGACCATAGATTGAAGCTCAATCGAACACTTTCCATGAAAATACCGATAAAGCAAAGACTCACAACATCTCTTCTGTGAGATAGAGGTTGCAGCGAAGAGAAAAGGACATCTCCCACCAGGCCACAAAATCTATTTTGAACCCTATCAAGGCAGGACAAGTTTTTTCTAGCAGATCCTGGCCATATGTGGCAACAGTATTCCATCCTTGGACGTATCTGGCTCTTATATAGATAGAGAATTGCATCAGCAGTGAGATATCTACTGGATTGATAGAAGGATCTGACTTTTTTTCCAGCGGCCTTGGTAACAGATTTGATGTACGTATTCCATTTAAGATCAGGAGTAAAGGTCAAGCCCAGAAGCCTGTCAAAACTTGAGGCCTCCTCAAGACAAAAGCCATTCATCTTAATTGATGCCAGATGGGGATCAGAACGTTGATGATGTAAAGATAGAGCTTGGTTTTAGATGTATTAAAAGTAACCAGCCACTCCTTTCCCCATTGTACCACGTGATCAAGATCACAGGAGTGAGAATCAGAAGGAACTTGGTCGTTTACTGTCTTAGATGTGCTACCATAGATGGTAGTGTCGTCAGCAAAAATGTCTACAAATGATGTAAGGATGTGATTTGGAAGATCATTAATGTAGATCAGGAAAAGAGTTGGGCCCAGGATGGACCCTTGAGGTACTCCAGCATTAATACTGTGAGCTTCTGATTTTTGCCCATCAACTACTACTCTTATGAACGTATCAGAGATAAATGATTCAATAATTGAGAAGAAATTTCCAGCTATACCATAGCTGGAGATCTTGTGAAGTAAACCTTTATGCCATACCCTATCAAAGGCCTTTGATATGTCAAGAGCAATTGCCCTAGAAAGGTTGCCTCTGTCGAGAGATTCGCTAATCCTATGAGATATAACTGTAAGCACATCTGCTGTAGATCTAGCAGAACGGAAACCATATTGTGTGTCACTAAGAAGGTTATTTTTGCTGAGATGGTTGATTACTTCTCTATTTAACATAGATTCCAGCAACTTATTCATGACGCACAGGAGACTTATTGGCCTGTACTGAGAGGGGGATGAACAATCACCTGAACGATCACCTGAATTCTTAAATACAGGGCATACTGATGAGATTTTCCAGGGTGATGGGAAGCAATTCTCCTTAAGACAACGTTTAAACAGTTTTATAAGTATGGGCGCTAGTTCTGGTTGAAGTTTTTGGAGTACTATAATTGAAATACCGTCAGGGCCGGTTGCTTTACTGGAATCAAGGTTTTGTATTAGCTTGGCAACATCACGTACAGATATTTGTATATCACATAGCGTTTTTTCTGATACAGGAGGAAATATTGGGAGTTGGCAGCCTTAGTCGCAAAGGGTAGAATTAGCTGCAAAGTTCTTGGCAAAGAGTTTGGCTTTGTCTGATGCTGACGAGATTCTCAGGTCCATTGATGATAGTTGGGATAGAGCACACGCTTCTGTTCAAGATTCTGTTTGCTATTTGCAAAAACTGGTGGGAACCAAGCCGCTGCTCAGCTACTTTGGACTTGATGGACTGAGCATATAGCTCTCTTGCATTCTTTATTACTGTTATATAGTTGTTTTTATTAAAGAGTCTTAGAGAGAGACTATTATAAGTGATGCTTTTTCTTGTGAGAGTTCTTATTAGTAATGATATGTGTCTTAGTGAGAGTTCTTGTCCTATTACATATGATGTTGTATCTTAGAGAGAGAGATGTTGTTGTAATGACATTTTATACACAGACATATAATAACAATACAATTTACCTTTTTGTAGAAATCACAACACAAAGATAAGCTTTATCCAAAACACATGGTTAATTTATTTTCTTACGACCGGTCGTGACTTCCTCATTAAGAACTCAAAGTTTCACATTTTAGTTTCTGAAGTAACGTCTCGCTTCAGACGTCCGCCTGTCTCTGAGTTTTCTCACTGACTGTCTCTGACTCTCTCCGACTCTCTCTGACTGTCCCCGACTCTCTCCACCAACTAACTCCCACCTGCTATATTGAGAACTCCATGCATCCCGGCCACGTGAGCAAAATTCACGTGTCTCAACATGCGCGACTTTGCACGTTTTCGACATTGATTTCCCAATAACCTATTTTCCTTGTTTGTTTCCACAAAGGAATTTAACCTACATATCTAATTTATTTAACTCATATTTTATTATCCACATTCTTTTAACAATTGAATAGTTTATTTATCATTTATTTCATCCGAATTAACAATTTACTGGACATTCCATTTAAACCTATTGTTCTTTAAAACTTATGTCCAGGGTTCGATTTCTGCTTTCTCTTATTTCCATTTTAACTAATCTCTCTATTTTTATACTTACATGAACAGGGGACAGCCCTTATCATGTAACATCCCTCCCTTCCATATTTCACAAAAAAAAATGTATGCATTTTTAACTTTAGTACATTTTTTTTATTATTTTTACATCTACACAACCACACGGCTAGAAAGATCAGGCTAAAAAACACAAAAAAAAAAAATCTCTTTTAGTCAGCCCTTCACGGCCGATTTCACAATTATTTATTTTTTTTATAAGATCAGAACCTTTCTGATCTTTGTGGCATTTACTTTTTGGGTGTAGGGTATTCCTATAATTCACATCAGCTATTTTCCAGCCACCCATATGCCGCAGACTAGAGGTTTTCACCTTTCTCGAAATGGACGACTTCCTTCGTCTCAAAAGTGCTCTGATCTCTCTTTCCGCATGGTTAGTCTTATTAAGTATGGCTTTGTTTTTTTTTTATTCTATAACTATCTCATACGGGACATACCAAAGCTCATATACTTAAATCTTTGTGGTTGGCTTCAGAAGTTTAAGATATACCTTTTTTTTTCTCTCATACGGATTCACTCGGATTTCCTTGCTTGGATTTTTGAAACTTCGACGAGGATTTAGAAATATCACCCCTAACTAACTAACACGTTTCGCGCTCAACACCGTAATTGCGCCTAAATTCTATCTAATTGCCCGTTTTGTTTTTTTGTGATTTTTCTTTTCTCTCACCAGGGCTTACAAGATCCAGCAGATATATCCCACATTCATGCGTCTCTAAAAAAAAATACAAGGTTATATCTTTCTTACGTAATCTACGGCATATTTTTGCTTGTCTCTTACTTCATTAAGCTATATGTGATTGCCTCGGGACTACCTCTCATCGGTTTACTGGTCCCCTTAAGAATTTTCGTATTCTTTCCAACGCCTGTTTATTAACTAAGCCAAGACTTACCACTTTGCTTAGAGTCGTTACGTGCAACTAGCTTATTTTAAGCACTTAATTAACCAGGTTCCCAAATTTTTCGTATAGGGGCACTTCTTGTGCTTATCAATCCCTACCAAGTCACTTTTCTTGGAGAAAAAATTTTAGGATCTCTAAAAAAAACAACAAAACCAAATGCTAAAACAAAACATCTTTCTTACGGCGTATCACATCTAAAATCTCTCCAAATGCCCGTTTACGTAATTTTAATTCTTGTCCCCCTTCTAAAATTCTAACTGAATCTGTAAGCCAACCATACGTCTTAACTTATTTTCTACTAGATCATTTTAATCTAATGTATATTTACGGATAACTTTGAATTCTTGCTGTGAAAATCATAACATTACATAAGACAATTTACAATATTTGTTCAACATCATAAAAACATTTTCAAAAAAAAAAAAAATACCTTAATACATTTAAACATTTTGCAACAGTTATAACTTTTTTTTTTCACAAAAAAAAAAAAAAAAAAAAAATCATCTGTAACAAAGAACAATTCAACAGTCTGTCCAAAACAATTGTCCCTTTTTTTTTTTCAAAAACAAAATAAATGAACACGCAAAAGCCGAAAAGTTCACTATGAACACAAAATGCATTTCAAAACAATTTACACGCCGTTTCATAGAGAGTACATGCGACCTTTGAAATTCCTGTTTTGATTGACAGATTAAATTCAACAATTCGTCCAAACGATTTCATATTGACACAGATCTTCTAATGACACTTCTACAAATTTCAAACAATAACATTAGGGTGACACAGTCTCTGCCTTCGCGTGTATGTGTGTGTGTGTGTTTTTTTTTAACAGGCCAATTCATTTATCAATGAATTACGTTTGGTGACTTGTTTACTATTTTTTTCCATTACTACGAATTTCTTTTTACGGCATATCGGCCTTTTCTTCTTTTTCTTTTTAATATTTCTTGTATCTTTTGTTCTCTGTGTGCGTGTATGTTCAAATTTTTTTTTTTTTTCATTTTTTTTTTCTTCGCATTTCTGTGATCGTGTAATGATTTTCTTTTTCCGTGGTATTATTTATTCATTATTATTATTTTTTTTTTAAATTATGTTGGACCCTTTTAAAACGTGTTTCTTTTTCTTTTTCGAATTCTGTGATCGTGTGATTTTTTTTCTTTTTCCGTGGTATTATTTATTTATTTTTTTAAATTATGTTGGACCCCTTTAAAACGTTGTGTTTCTTTTTTTTTTTTTTTTTTTTTTCGAATTCTGTGATCGTGTGATTTTTTTCTTTTTCCGTGGTATTATTTATTTATTTTTTTAAATTATGTTGGACCCCTTTAAAACGTTGTGTTTCTTTTTCTTTTTCGAATTCTGTGATCGTGTAATTTTTCTTTTTCCGTGGTATTATTTATTTGTTTTTTAAAATTATGTTGGACCCCTTTAAAACGTTGTGTTTCTTTTTTTCTTTTTTTTCGTGGTATCGACCCCAGGTTCGGTTTCTGCATCGCTGATGCAAAAGGTTCACGAACACCAAATTGTGCGTTGTTATATAGTTGTTTTTATTAAAGAGTCTTAGAGAGAGACTATTATAAGTGATGCTTTTTCTTGTGAGAGTTCTTATTAGTAATGATATGTGTCTTAGTGAGAGTTCTTGTCTTATTACATATGATGTTGTATCTTAGAGAGAGAGATGTTGTTGTAATGACATTTTATACACAGACATATAATAACAATACAATTTACCTTTTTGTAGAAATCACAACACAAAGATAAGCTTTATCCAAAACACATGGTTAATTTATTTTCTTACGACCGGTCGTGACTTCCTCATTAAGAACTCAAAGTTTCACATTTTAGTTTCTGAAGTAACGTCTCGCTTCAGACGTCCGCCTGTCTCTGAGTTTTCTCACTGACTGTCTCTGACTCTCTCCGACTCTCTCTGACTGTCCCCGACTCTCTCCACCAACTAACTCCCACCTGCTATATTGAGAACTCCATGCATCCCGGCCACGTGAGCAAAATTCACGTGTCTCAACATGCGCGACTTTGCACGTTTTCGACATTGATTTCCCAATAACCTATTTTCCTTGTTTGTTTCCACAAAGGAATTTAACCTACATATCTAATTTATTTAACTCATATTTTATTATCCACATTCTTTTAACAATTGAATAGTTTATTTATCATTTATTTCATCCGAATTAACAATTTACTGGACATTCCATTTAAACCTATTGTTCTTTAAAACTTATGTCCAGGGTTCGATTTCTGCTTTCTCTTATTTCCATTTTAACTAATCTCTCTATTTTTATACTTACATGAACAGAGGACAGCCCTTATCATGTAACATTACTTTTTTACAATGGTTGCTGGCAGTCCTGAAAGTGGCTTTAGTTTCCATACATCTATTACGTTGGAAGCAGTGGAAAAAGTGATTTCATGTGCGCAATAGCAGCAGCACATTCTGGAGAGAACCATGGCTGGCTTTTAGGTTTTTGCTGGAACTTTTTCGAAGGTATTAAATGGTCTATACCTACAATTAACCATTCTGTCAGGTCTGATAGTATAGACGACACATCCTTTTTAAACATGGAACGCTGAGGAAGATCCGATATAAATGTACGGAAACTATCCCAGTCAGCCATAGTGTATCGATATACTGTACAATGGAGAGGTACGTCTGAGGGCTTATTGCATTTCATTTTTATCTTAATTGATACAACTGAGTGGTCGGAAGATCCAAGAGGAGACAGAATGGAAACTGAACATAGTTCAGGGCAAGTTGTGAGAAAAAGGTCTAGGAGATTTACATACTAGCCGTCATTGTCCAGCACACAGGTGGGATCGTGAATAATCTGAGTGAGGTCATAAGCAATGGAGAAATCATGACAGAACCTCTCCTCATCATCGGTCTTGTTTGAGTGGGTCAACCATTCCACATTATGAACATTGAAGTCTCCACATACGTGAATGTTAGCTGATGGATATGCTGATAGAACTTGGTCAATTTTCTCAGATATGCTTTTAAAGATAGTAACTCCGCTGTTATGGGAGCTATAGAGAGTAAATATAAATGTGGTAGTGTGAGCTAGTGCTACTTGGAAGCACATACAGGGTAAGTTAGGATCTTCTCTGGAGATGTCCCTTACACATGGAAAGCCAGCTTTAATATAGGCACATATTCCATGCCCATGGCGATCTTGGGGTCCAGATTTGGAAGTTAAGTTAGCGTATCCTTTAATTACGAACTCATTTAGGGAAATAGTCTGTCCAATTCCGGTTTCGCTTAAAAATAAAAGGTCTGGTTTAGTCTCCTGTAATTGGGCTTCAACCTCTGGAAGGTTAGAACGTAGACCCCTGATGTTGGAGAAGGAGACATGGTAGTGGGGGTCTACGTTGGAAGTTTCAGATCCGGGTTTAATCGTGTATTTTTTATTGAAACTTGTCATGATGGAATTTTGGAGTTTGTGGACTAGGTCGTCAGACTTGCTTAGAGCAGGACAGAGAGGGGAAACTAAGAGATTAAAGTAACGAAGAATTTTTTTTTATTTTTTTGTTGCAAACGGTTATATCTCCCCTTGGCCCAACTTTGGCCAATATTTTTGTGGGCTTCTTAGAACAGACGTTGTTTGACAAGTGCCCCAGACCAGCATTTTACATGCGTTATGTTGACGACACTTTTTCTTGTTTCACAAGACATGATGAAGCTGTGTCCTTTTTCCACTTATTAAATAATTTACACCCTTCTCTCAAATTTACGATGGAGGCGGAAAAAGATAACTCCCTTCCTTTCCTTGATGTGTTAGTTTCTAAACGTGGGCTTTCCTTTATGACATCTATTTATAGAAAACCCACTTTCACTGGTCTTTATCTCAGTTGGGATTCCTTTGTACGCACAACCAGGAAACTTAATCTTATTAGAAACCTAACCCATCGGCCACTTGTTATTTGTTCCCCACCTTTTATTGATGTGGAAATTGAGAACATTAAAAGGATTTTTATTATGAATGGATATCCGCCTCCATTAATAAAGTTAATAAAAAGAAAATTCAATCCTTTTCTGAGCTACCAAAATATGGTCCATCTAGACTCCCGGTATACCTTAAGTTACCCTGGATTGGACCTGAAGGCCAACTTATTGGCGATAAGATTTCCTCTTTGGCGTCTTCTAATTTTGGTGCTCTATCCCTCCGTATTGCTTTTTCCACAAAAACCGCCTTTCCCTCATTTCGTAAGGATGTCTTGCCTATCTCTCAAACAAGTAATATTATTTATAAATTTCAATGTCAGTGTGGTGCCGTCTATATAGGCAAGACGACCCAGCGTCTTCAGGTTAGAATCGCCCAACATGTTCCCCGCTTCATCCGAGACCATCAACCTACCACCAGAAAGTCTCAATTGATAGAATCGTCCATCGGCCAACACTTGGTCGATAAAAAGGAGTGCGGTCTTGCTTTCTCTCCGGAGTGTTTTTCTGTTTTGTACCGAGGACGTACAAAGTTCCACCTGTCTGTCCTCGAAGCACTTGCCATCATGTCCAGCCCCCCTACTTTGTGCAAGCAGAGAAACCTCCGGCTTCAATTAGAATTATTTGGGTAGTCACAGTTTTTTTTTTAACCTCCTCTCCGCTCTTACTCCATTCCACTACCAAATATTCTAAAAAAATAATAATTTTCAGACTTATACCCTTGAAAAGTTAGTCTGAACGAAAAGCGCTTTGGGTGTATTTTAACGATCTTGTTTTGAATCGACTTATTTATTTTATTGAATTGTACATTTGTTACATGTAACTTCCCCCATTTTTCCCCCCTTTTCCTCACCCCGTTTTCCATCTTATTTTAGTCGACTGAATTTCCACTATGGTTCACTTCTTTACAATTATTCTAAAATTTTGCCAATCGAATAAAGATATATATATATATATATATATATATATATATATATATATATATATATATATATATATATATATGTATATATATATATATATATATATATCGATTTTCCATCCTGGGTTGAGGTAGCCGCCTGTCTAGCCGCACTGATGAGTTTTGATACAGCGAAACAGTACTGTATAGGGATGACTATATATATATATATATATATATATATATATTATATATATCGCAATAAATGGTCATTAGTAAAAATCTGAAAAGAGTGCTCAATACTATCGATTAATATAGAATATTAAACCAAACACAGATAGGAATTGAATCTAAAACATTAGAAGAAAAAGTTTAAATCGTGAGAAAAATCTAAAATCATTAAATTATCAATAAATTTTGTCGTCATAAAAATATGATTATTAGATTAATTTTTGTTTGCAAAAGAAAAATCAACATTGCTAAAAAGCATATCAGCGAATTATCAATATATTGTTATAAAAACGATTATTGCTTTATTTCAATAATTATAATGAGAAAAAATGTTTTATTTCATTAAAATTAAGTAGCATACATAAATTATGTCGAATGTACATAAATAATATTTTTATAATGACAAAATTTATTGATAATTGGCTGATTTTGAATTCTATAGTTTTTTTTTATTTTTTTGACAATTAAAATGAATTCAATCATCATTTTTTAAAATGACAAAATGTATTGATAATTTATTAATTTAAAATTTTTCGATCCATGTTTTTTTTCTTTTAAAATCAAATAAATTTCAGATCAATTTACTAAATAATCATTTTTTACCAAATATATTTACATAATTTGCCAAAATATATTGATATAATTGGATAATTTTGCATTTTTTTATGATGAGAAAGTGCAATAAAATGCCAATTACATTTTTATAAGTGCATAAGGCACATCTGATTGAGTGTAAATAAAATATTTCTTTTTAATTCTAGTATCTTCTTTTTTAAAGTTTAATATTAATAGTTTTTGGTAAAATAATTCTCCGGGTAAACATTTTGTTGAATATGTTTCTGTTGAGGCAAAAATCTTTTTTCAAGTAAATATAATTTAATGGCACGTTGAATATATCCAATGGAGTAGTTCCATTTGCTTTGTAACATTTGTAGCACAGAGATATATCCGTAAAAAAAGGTTTGTGTCGGGGTTTTGAATATAACCATATTACAATAAATGCTTTCCACTGATATGTATATATATATATATATATATATATATATATATGTATATATGTATATATATATATATATATATGTCAGTAGAGTTAAGTTTCCTAGAAGTACATCCAATGAAACAACATGTGTCTACCAAAAAGTGCTCAATGAGTAAACAGAGCAGGTATATTAAATTTATTTATACAAACATTGATGGCTACATATGTGCATACATGTTTCTGTAATCACCCGTGCCAGGGAGATTACGCTTCAGGCCACGGGTTTTCGAGGGAAATTTGTGGTGTGAAGACGTAATCTCCCCGGCATGGGTGATTACAGAAACATGTATGCACATATGTAGTCATCAATGTTTGTATAAATAAATTTTATATATATATATATATATATATATATATATATATATATATATATATATATAGTAAGTTACAAAATATATATTGCGATTAAGCTACACAGAATATTCCGCGTTTGATCCACTCTCAATATATTTTATAACTTACTAACTAGCTCTACCTCTTGCTGAAGTTCTTGCTTAGATCAGGTTTTAAGGTTGACATTCTTTCCATATCTAAAATCGAAAACCTATATTTAGTCTGTTCTTAAGATTGCAGGAAAAATGGTTGATTCAGTCTACTACTGTCGATAAAAACCGATTCCGAATGCAATCTTCTATCTAAAGAATCAGATACGTCCAGAAATTGAATACTGTTGCTACATATTGGGAGGAAGAAGAGGCAATGTGTTCTTTTTTTACTTGACAGGGAACAAAACTTCGAAATGTGCAGTGATCTCTTCTCGTGCAATTTTTTCTCGCAGAAGAGACGTAGCTATTCTCTATCTACTCTATCGTTTTGTTTCATAGTTTCGGTCGTTGGTTCCTTTTTGTAAGCCATTCACATTAAGAACTTATTTTCAACCAGAAGAAAAAATATTTTCCTTTCTTTTTTCATAGCGTTGGGCAGAATTCCCAAAGATTTCCTGACTGTGGAACTCATTGTCGCAAGATTGTTTCTCCTGCTGATTCCATTTAGTAATCTTCAAATTTAATATCAGCAAATTTCTGCCTCTGTACTGGCCGAAAAGTAATCAAACGCAATTTATTTCTCATCTTTCAGCTTGCATTGAATTGATCAAAATTTGTGTCTATAAGACATTTTTCTATATAACAAAATCTACAACACAACACATAAAATGGTACTTGTGCATTTAACGAACCAGACGTAATTCAGCATTTGCTCGGCTTTGTCCAGCGCATGACGTCAACAACCCGATAAAACTGAACGTTGCCGATAAAATAAAAACAACGCTACAAAATAACTGTAAAATGAAATTGTTAAATGTAGAAACATTCAAAAATAAATAAATAAAAAACAAAAAACTACCGTTCATTTATGTCTTTTATTAGTAGTATTATTGTTTGAAATTGTTTTGTTTTCAAATAAATACATATAAAACATTTTTTGTAAACAAATAATAGATAGTGATTGTTTTTTGTGTGTGTGAAACATGTTTTTTGTGTTTTATTTTTTTGTTTAACTATTTACATAAAATAACCAACAAAACTGATATTTGTAGGATAATAAATAAGCATTGTTTCATTAAATAATAGGTAATATTTTTTTAAGTATTTAAGAAAAAGAAAGGAACAAAACTTTTTGTTTTACCAGAATTCCTGCGAGTTTTTTTTTTTTTTTTTTTTTTTTTTTGCCAGAAACATATTTTCTCAGGAGGATGTATTTTCCTCAGACTTTCGGAGGCCATCAGACGACAAAGTGGACGGACATGAGATAGTGGATGTGATAGGAAGCTCCTTACCAACCGGGTAGCTTTCGGCAATGTGGGTTAATATGGAGCCAAACGGCTGTCTACCAAACTTTTGTCTCCACATAAACTCTAAAAGATATGTGTCCAAAAGTTCCCGGTTGGTTCCGCATTCTTGTTCATTGCACCGCTTTGCTTCCTTCCACATCCGCTCCACATGATTTTTTGTTGCCTGTGCAAAGAGATCTACAAAATTTAAGGCTGTGGTTCACTGTTAAATGGTGATACCCCTCACCTCCCACTTTGCTGTGAACCCTCCAAAAGTCTGATACGACCGTGATCCCCGGCAGAATGTATTTTCTTATTATTGGAAGGAGGGTTTCGGCATTCCTATTTGGTACGTTAACCAAAAAACTCTCCTTTTCGGCAGGATCCTATCCACCGAAGACCCAAACCAGTGTTAGACGTCTGCCGACGTTGTGTTTCCGGCAGTTGAAGACAGACTTGACGATTTCAACCGTCAAAATTCTCGTCTGCTGCTCGATGCGCACACACGTGTGGAGTTGAAACTAAGCACATGGCGTTTTGATTGGCTGATGACCATGTTTCGTCAGGCAGCAGCAAAACCCGAGCAGTTGACGTCATGCGCCGAACAAAGCCGAGCAAATGCTGAGTTACGTCTGGTTCGTTAAATGCAGAAGTACCTATAAAATCCTATATAAAAAAAATCTACAATACAACACATAAAATCTTATGTTTGGGGTATTATGTCGAGGGGGCATATGGGTTTGTAGTTCGTCGGAATGAGAGACTAGTTGCAGATGCACCAGCCCAGATGCGACAACAATACTCCATACATAGGTAAATGGTGGTCTTATAAAGGTATAGGATACTTTTAGGCGTAATTAACTTTCTAGCATGGTAGAGAGATCCCACTTTCCTCGCAGAAGGCCTAGCAATGCCTTCGATGTATCTCTTCTAGCTCATGTTCCTTGTGAATGTTAAGCCGAGGAGTTTGAACGAAGTACTTTCAAATAATGTATTTTTAACCATAGCTATTGGTGGTTGAGAAGGTTTCTTATAATTATTAAAGGAAATGAGCTTAGTTTTGGCAGCATCGAACATTACCATCCATTTTTGTCCCCATTTCCCTACAGACTGGAGGTTTTCCTCTAGGGTTTCTGCCATTTCCTTGGATATGTTTTCATTCATTTTCCCCTTGTGTATATATATATATATATAGCGTGTGGTATTGTCAACAAACATGCCTATCTCAGAGACAATTTTATTAGGGAGGTTATGTATGAATATCAGAAATAATAAAGGTACAAGTATCGACTCCTGAGGTACACCTGTATCTATACCATATTGTTTTTACGTACGAGGACAATCTGGATTCTTCTCATATTTAATGGGGGTTGAATTATGTTAAGTATTCATCCAGTAATACCATAGGATCTGATTTTCATGAGAAGACCATCGTGCCATACCCTGTCAAAAGCCTTAGATATATCTAGGGCTAGTGTCCTCCCCTCCCCTGCCTTATCCAGTGCATGGTATGTACGTTCAAAGATTACAGTTAAGATATCTGCAGTAGAACTGCTTGCCTAAATCTATATTGATGGTCGGACAGAAGTTTAGCAGCTGTAAGGTGATGGACTAGGGCTTGATTAATTATGGACTGAAATATTTTGGCGAAAAGAGGAAGGACGATAATTTAATGGATCAGTTCTTTCGCCAGAATCCTTGTAAACTGGTGCCACACAAGCAGTTTTCCAACAGTCAGGGAAGCAAAATTTGATAAGGCATTTGTTGAAAAGTTTGGAGAGAACTGGAGCAACCTCAGCAGAGCAATTTTTTAATAGTACAGCTGGAATGAGATCAGATTCACATGCTTTTGAGGTGTCTATGTTTTTTATGATATCATGTACTTAAGAAGGGATGATTTTCAGATCATCAAGTGTGGTTTCTGTCCGCAAAGGAAAATCAGGGAGGGGGTGGTTTTCTGGGTTCAAAGTAGAGTTTGAGGCAAACTAACGAGCAAGCATGTTAGCTTTCTTTCTTGGTTGTTGTGCAAACAACTTTATGATTGCTGGATAGTGGAGGAATTGTTGATTGTCCATTATTTACTACATTGTTGTAGATTTTCCAGAACTCATTAGTTCCTAATTTCAGCGTTTTAGTGCATTTTATGGTGGTTTCCGTATATTTCCTCTCAGCTGTTGCTATTTCTTTCTTACAATTACTTCTAGTTTCTATAAACTTTTGTCTGTTTGTACTTGACTTATGCCGGATAAATCTGCAGTAAGGATGTTGCTTTTGAGCAATGGCAGCTGCACAAGTAGAGGTTAACCATTGGGGGAGGTGGAGTTTGCTATAGACCTTCCGTGTGGGAACATGAGCTTAAATTGCCGCTTTGAACCATTCAGTGGTCTCATTTGTGCACTGTTCCACAGGAAGAGAAAAAATATTTCCCCATAGGTCATCTCTGATGTGATATCTGATGGCATCCTAGTCAGCTTTATTGTAAGTACATTGTTCATAGCTCTTCAACTCGAGAGTTTAGAGTGATGTCTATCATTATCACAGCATGATCAGCATTCCTGAGTGGGCAATGGGAATTTGTTACACAATCCCCAGGAACTGTTATCAGAAATAGGTTCAGAAGTGAGACTTGCTGGTCCTGACCATCTGGAAAAAGGGTCGGGAACATTACTCTCTGTGTCAATGAATGGGATATAGAAAAGTTATAGATGATGCTACCAGCTGTGTCTGTGTAGTTAGAAAAGTCAAGATAATTACTGGGGTGGGCATAAAAGTCTCCAAATACATGTATTTGGGCGCGAGTCTCAAGTGTCAGAGACATGATTGATTAGCGTACAGGCTTAGGTCGAGGGAGAGCGATAAAGGAAATATAAGTAACTAATGCTATGTTATAAAATTAGTTTAAAGCACATGAAGGCCTGGTCATCTGATTCTAGTTTAAATTCCTTAGTCATGGGAAGGGTGGTACGAATGTAGACTCCAAGTCGGTGCATGTGTCTTTCAGTGTCCTTACGACAAACTGGAGGATAACCAAACATGTTAAAGTGGTTAGAGGGGATAGAGGAGTGCAACATAGTTTCACCTAGTGCTACAATATCCGAGGGGGTTTGTTAGGAGAAATGATTTTACCTCATCTAAGTTAGTTCTAAGTCCACAAATGTTTGTAAATGAGAGCCTCAAGAGAGAAGGCGAATCGTTGATTTGATCGTTATTTTGGATTTCATTTTATTTCATAATTTCAGTTTAGGATGGGAGGTGCTATACAAAGCGGGTGTGCATAGCCACCATCATGCAACACAAGTAGACCATCAGCCGACTCCTCATTCACAGGAATGTGGCCTTGGGAATGCCCACCAGAGATGAGGGCAGGGTTCCTTTTCATGCGCAACATCAAACGACAAACATCCTGATATATAATTGATGATAGAGCAACCGTTCTAAGCGCTACCAAAGAGTTAGGGCTTCTGTACTGTTAGTCGGAATACAGCAGCCAGACAAACTGTCAAATCGGCACCCTCAAACCTCTCAGACAAGAGTGGCCCAGTCCAATCATGTTAGCATACATGGTAAACAAGCACCCCAAAAATGCCCAGGTTGTGTGAAAAGGAATGGGGCGGATGTGGGGGACGGCATTTATTGCCCTAGTCAGGAAACAAGGCTAGGCATTGGGCGTCTCTAATGTGATCTGCGCCTGGATAATAGGCAAAGAAGAAGTATGTAAGCCAGGCGATAGGCAGATCCTATCTGCTCTTTAAGCAGTTTAGGTTTTGCAAACTGGTGATTTGATCGTCACCAGCTCTAGGGAGGTTATTGACAGGAACTGAGGAGGTCTCCCTCCCCCGTTTGGTATCAAGACATATGCAGTCAGTGGCACAGGTTTTTCATCAGATTTTTATCTTCTCCTAGATGGATGATCTGACCAGATCTACAGGTCCATCAGCACCGAGAGGGTTATCCCTGCGCCTGGTTTCAAAGACAGGCATTTCTACGCACCAGCATGGTTTGTTAGGATTAACTGAGTTAGTATCAAGGATAATTAGTATGTGCTTTGTAGTTACACTTCTCAAAACAGGATTAAGATTGGAAGACGTGGTTATTCACAAGTTATGAGTGGAAAGCCGAATGAGGGTATGCATGAGTATGGAGTGTAGATTTAAGGTTAATATCTACTAAAGTTCAACGAGGATTAAATATGATTTGTGGATTGATAAATACATTGGAAAAATTATAGTATAAAGAGTTAGGGTACGATTTGAAATGAGCTTCAAATGTTAGTTTTCATGTCAAGACAATCGTACTTAGGCCTATCTAAGGGAAAAGAAGGATTTTTAATCATTTTTAATCAGTTTAAAACGACTTTTTCCCCATCCAAATTAATACAAAATAGTGTGCCTGCTCCTCATGTTGATACAAAATTACATTATCGTATTTTATTGGGAGGGAGATTTACCCTTTTTTAACTTTAGAACCGGGAAGAACTTTCTCTCTTTAAAGCGAGAGGTAGAGATAGATAGAGGTAATTAATTTAATTTTACAAGTTACTCGTATCTCTCTTAACTATCTGTGTATTTATCTCTTTCTCTTCTTTCTTTGTGTTGATTCAACTGGACCTTAATATTTATTACAACCTCTATGAGTATTTAAAGAAATAGTGACTCTCTTTTCTCAATGTCATTATCTAATTTCAAATTGTTTGTCTGCCTACATTAATTTCCTTATGCAAGAAAATTTCAGATTAAACACAGTTAATATCTACTAGAGTTCAATGAGGATTAAATATGATTTGTGGATTAATAAATACACTGGAAACAATGATAAGTGCAATAAATAATGATAAGTGCAATACATAATGACTGCAACTCAATAGGCCACATCTACTTCTAGCAATAATTATACGAGTGTAATTCTGGCATTTTATTAATCAAATTGTGACTTTTTTCAATGGCCCCTGATCTCTCTCTCTCTCTTTCTTTCTTTCTTTCCTTCTCTCTCCGTCTCATTTTAACGTATCAGTCTTAAATACAAACGTTTAAAAGCCATCTGTATATTAGATGGCTGTGTGTTGACACTTTTCAAAATCTGTTAAAAGTCGATTCAGTGGAAATGAATGAAATTCCGTGTAAGGAAAAGCAAAATCTCGTCATGTTCATCGATTTTGATAATTTCTCTTCGAATGCTGAACACAAAAAAAAACAAATTTCTGATGCAGCTGTAATTCTTTTATTTTCAATCTCGAATAAATAGAAACGCCTTCCAACATTCACGGATATAAAATCAAACCTTAAATGAAATGTGAAGATTCGAAAATATACTTTTATTCAAATTTATTCGACCGAACAAAAATATACAGAAAACATCTGAAAATAATCAAACGGGAAGAAAAAAAAATGGAATACGATATTTTAAAAGAGTTTTTAAGAATATCAAAAAAGGAATTTGTTAGAAAACATAATAAAACGTGTAAATCTGTGATAAAGAAGACGGAGGCCAAGTGATTAACCGTCGGGTTATAACAGTTTTTGAATGGAAAAGTTTTGATCGTTTCTTTATCAGGCACTCGTTTGATTTGCGGAGAAATGATCTCTATCTCTTTCTCTCTCTCTCTCTCTCTATATATATATATATATATATATATATATATATATATATATATATATATATATATATATATAAATGTATATATATATATATATATATGTATATATATATATATATATATATATATATGTATATATATATATATATATATACATATATATATATATACATATATATATATTTCTATCTCTATCTCACTTTGCTGGCAGGTGCAGAAAAATCTATTAGCATCCCGACTATTATTTGATTGTCTACGCCTTAAAGACTCTGTTTCATCCGTCATCAAAAGAAGAAATGAAACGACATAATCGCTTTCGAATTTTCAGCCATTTTTCCCCTCTCTCCGCTTAACTAACATGACAGTTTTTTTGTTTTTTTTGGGGGGGGGGTTACTTATTATGCGCTATTGTAAAAGTGATCTTTTTTTTTTTCTTGCAATATTTTGATCATTAATTTATCGAATTATGTTTCTTGCGATGACGTTTTTTTGGCCAGTTCATTCACTGATTTGTCACGTGTAAGAATCCTACAAAAAAACAACTTACTTTCTTCTCATACATTGAAATGGTAACCAATCCAATTGTATATCTTTTACTAACAAGACCCTGAACCCTATCTTATCGGTTTGGGTTCTAGTTTTTTCACTTATATTACTTTCAATTTTCTAGAAATAAATAGTGTTCGACGATGTTTAGAATAATTCGACGCCAGCAGTTCTAACCCGACTCACTTCGGTGCGTTTATATGATATCCGCCGATGTTGGTCATATGCAGTAAAAAATGATGCGCAGATGTTGTCATACGTAGTAAAACAATAATGCGCCGATGTTGGTCATATGCAGTAAAAAAAATGATGCGCCGATGTTTGTCATATGCAGTAGAAAATGATGCGCCGATTTTGGTCATATGCAGTAAAAAATGATGAACCGATGTTGGTCATATACAGTAAACAATAATGCGCCGATGTTGGTCATATGCAGTAAAAAATAATGCCCAGATGTTTGTCATATGCAGTAAAAAATAATGCGCAGATGTTGGTCATAAGCAGTAAAAAATAATGCGCCGATGTTGGTCATATGCAGTAAAAAATAATGCGCAGATGTTGGTCATATGCAGTAAAAAATAATGCGCAGATGTTGGTCATATGCAGTAAAAAATAATGCGCCGATGTTGGTCATATACAGTAAAAAATAATGCGCCGATGTTTGTCATATACAGTAAAAAAAAAATGCGCCGATGTTTGTCATATGCAGTAAAAAATAATGCGCAGATGTTGGTCATAAGCAGTAAAAAATAATGCGCCGATGTTGGTCATATGCAGTAAAAAAATAATGCGCAGATGTTAGTCATATGCAGTAAAAAAAAATGCGCAGATGTTTGTCATATGCAGTAAAAAATAATGCGCCGATGTTGGTCATATACAGTAAACAAAATGAGCCGATGTTGGTCATAAGCAGTAAAAAATAATGCGCAGATGTTGGTCATATGCAGTAAAAAAGAAAATGCGCCGATGTTGGAATAAGCAGTAAAAAATAATGCGCCGATGTTGGTCATAGGCAGTAAAAAATAATGCGCAGATGTTGGTCATATGCAGCAAAAAATAATGCGCAGATGTTGGTCATATGCAGTAAAAAAATAATGCGCAGATGTTGGTCATATACAGTAAAAAAATAACGCGCAGATGTTGGTCATATACAGTAAAAAATAATGCGCAGATGTTGGTCATATACAGTAAAAAATAATGCGCCGATGTTGGTCATATACAGTAAAAAAAAATGCGCAGATGTTGATCATATACAGTAAAAAATAATGCGCAGATGTTGGTCATATGCAGTAAAAAATAATGTGCAGATGTTGGTCATATACAGTAAAAAAAAATGCGCAGATGTAGGTCATATACAGTAAAAAAATAATGCGCAGATGTTGGTCATATGAAGTCAAAAATAATGCGCAGATGTTGGTCATATGCAGTAAAAAATAATGCGCAGATGTTGCTCATATGCAGTAAAAAATAATGTGCAGATGTTGGTCATATGTAGTAAAAAATAATGCGCAGATGTTGGTAATATGCAGTAAAAAAAAGCGCAGATGTTGGTCATATGCAGTAAACAATAATGCGCAGATGTTGGTCGTATGCAGAAAAAATAATGCGCCGATTTTGGTCATATGCAGTAAAAAATAATGCGCCGATGTTGGTCATATGCAGTAAAAAATAATGCGCAGATGTTTGTCATATGCAGTAAAAAATAATGCGCAAATGTTGGTCATATACAGTAAAAAATAATACGCAGATGTTTGTCATATGCAGTAAAAAATAATGCGCAGATGATGGTCATATGCAGTAAAAAATAATGCGCCGATGTTGGTCATATGCAGTAAAAAAATGATGCGCCGATGTTTATCATATGCAGTAAAAAATAATGCGCAGATGTTGGTCATAAGCAGTAAACAATAATGCGCAGATGTTGGTGATATGCAGTAAAGAATAATGCGCAGATGTTTGTCATATGCAGTAAAAAATAATGCGCAGATGTTGGTAATATGCAGTAAAAAAAAATGCGCAGATGTTGGTCATATGCAGTAAAAAAAAATGCGCCGATGTTGGTCATATACAGTAAAAAATAATGCGCAGATATTCGTCATATGCAGTAAAAAAAAATGCGCCGATGTTTGTCATGTGCAGTAAAAAAAAATGCGCCGATGTTGGTCATGTGCAGTAAAAAAAAATGCGCCGATGTTTGTCATGTACAGTAAAAAAAAATGCCCAGATGTTTGTCTTGTGCAGTAAAATAAATGCGCAGATGTTGGTCATATACAGTAAAAAAAAAATGCGCCGATGTTGGTGATATGCAGTAAAAAATAATGCCCAGATGTTTGTCATGTGCAGTAAAATAAATGCGCAGATGTTGGTCATATGCAGTAAAAAAAAATGCGCCGATGTTTGTCATGTGCAGTAAAAAAAAATGCGCCGATGTTTGTCATGTGCAGTAAAAAAAAATGCGCCGATGTTGGTCATGTACAGTAAAAAAAAATGCCCAGATGTTTGTCATGTGCAGTAAAATAAATGCGCAGATGTTGGTCATATGCAGTAAAAAATAATGCGCCGATATTGGTAATATACAGTAAAAAATAATGCGCCGATGTTGGTCATAAGCAGTAAAAAATAATGCGCAGATGTTGGCCATATGCAGTAAAAAAAATGCACCGATGTTGGTCATAAGCATTAAAAAAAATGCGCAGATGTTGGTCATATGCAGTAAAAAATAATAAGCTGATGTTGGTCAAAAGCATTAAAAAATAATGCGCAGATGTTGGTCATATGCAGTAAAAAAAATGCGCCGATGTTGGTCATATGCAGTAAAAAATAATGCGCCGATGTTGGTCATAAGCAGTAAAAAATAATGCGCAGATGTTGGTCATATGCAGTAAAAAATAATGTGCAGATGTTGGTCATATGCAGTAAAAAAAATAATGCGCAGATGTTGGTCATATACAGTATAAAATGATGCGCAGATGTTGGTCCTATACAGTAAAAAATAATGCGCAGATGTTGGTCATATACAGTAAAAAATAATGCGCCGATGTTTGTCATATACAGTAAAAAATAATGCGCCGATGTTGGTCATATGCAGTAAAAAATAATGCGCCGATGTTGGTTATATGCAGTAAAAAAAATGCGCAGATGTTAGTCATATGCAGTAAAAAATAATGCGCAGATGTTTGTCATATACAGTAAAAAATAATGCGCAGATGTTGGTCATATTCAGTAAGAAATAATGCGCAGATGTTGGTTATATGCAGTAAAAAAATGCGCAGATGTTGGTCATATGCAGTAAAAATAATGCGCAGATGTTGGTCATATGCAGTAAAAATGATGCGCAGATGTTGGTCATATGCAGTAAAAATGATGCGCAGATGTTGGTCATATGCAGTAAAAAATAATGCGCAGATGTTGGTCATATGCCGTAAATAATAATGCGCAGATGTTGGTCATATGCAGTAAAAAATAATGCGCAGATGTTGGTCATATGCAGTAAAAAATAATGCGCCGATGTTTGTCATATGCAGTAAAAAAAAATTCGCAGATGTCGGTCATATGCAGTAAAAAAAATGCGCCGATGTTGGTCATAAGCCGTAAAAAATAATGCGCCGATGTTTGTCATATGCAGTAAAAAATAATGCGCAGATGTTGGTCATATGCAGTAAAAAAAAATGCGCATATGTTGGTCATATGCAGCAAAAAAAATGCGCAGATGTTGGTCATATACAGTAAAAAAAAATGCGCAGATGTTGGTCATATACAGTAAAAAATAATGCGCAGATGTTGGTCATATGCAGTAAACAATGATGCACCGATGTTGGTCATATGCAGTAAAAAATGATGCGCCGATGTTGGTCAAATGCAATAAAGAATCATGCGCCGATGTTTGTCATATGCAGTAAAAAATGATGCGCAGGTGTTGGTCATATGCAGTAAAAGAATGATGCGCCGATGTTGGTCATATGCAGTAAAAAATGATGCACCGATGTTTGTCATATGCTGTAAAAAATGATGCATCGATGTTGGTCATAAGTAGTAAAAAATGATGCACCGATGTTGGTAATATGCAGTAAAAAATGATGCGCCGATGTTGGTCATAAGAAGTAAAAAATGATGCGCAGATGTTTCTCATATGCAGTAAAAAATGATGCACCGATGTTGGTCATAAGTAGTAAAAAATAATGCGCCGATGATGGTGATAAGCAGTAAAAAATGATGCACCGATATTGGTCATATGCAGTAAAAAATGATGCGCCGATGTTGGTCATATGCAATAAAGAATTATGCGCCGATGTTTGTCATATGCAGTAAACAATGATACGCAGATGTTGTCATACATAGTACAAAAATAATGCGCCGATGTTGGTCATATGCAGTGAAAGAAATGATGCACCGATATTGGTCATATGCAGTAAAAAAAAATAATTCGCCAATGTTTGTCATCTGCAGTAAGAAATGATGCACAAATGTTGGTCATAAGTAGTAAAAAATGATGTGCCGATGTTGGTCAAAAGTAGTAAACAAATAATGCGCCGATGTTTGTCATATGCAGTAAAAAATGACGCGCAGATGTTGGTCATAATTAGTAAAAAATGATGCGCCGATGTTTGTCATATGCAGTAAAAAATTATGCACCGATGTTTGTCATATGCAGTAAAAAATGATGCGACGGTGTTTGTCATATGCAGTAAAAAATGATGCACCGGTGTTTGTCATATGCAGTAAAAAATGATGCGCCGACGTTGGTCATAAATAGTAAAAAATGATGCACTGATATTGGTCATAAGTAGTAAAACATGATGCGCCGGTGTTGGTCATAAGTAGTAAAAAATGATGCACCGATGTTTCTCATATGCAGTAAAAAATTATGCACCGATGTTTGTTATACGCAGTAAAAAATGATGCACCGGTGTTTGTCATATGCAGTAAAAAAAAATGCGCCGATGTTTGTCATATGCAGTAAAAAAAAATGCGCTGATGTTGGTCATATGTAGCAAAAAAATAATGCGCAGATGTTGGTCATATGCAGTAAAAAAAATTGCGCCGATGTTGGTCATATGCAGTAAAAAATAATACGCCGATGTTTGTCGTATGCAGTAAAAAAAATGCGCAGATTTTGGTCATAAGCAGTAAAAAATAATGCGCCGATGTTGGTCACATGCAGTAAAAAATAATGCGCCGATGTTGGTCATATGCAGTAAAAAAATGATGCGTCGATGTTGGTCATATGCAGTAAAAAATGATGCACCCTTGTTGGTCATATGCAGTAAAAAATCATGCGCCGATGTTTGTCATATGCAGTAAAAAATGATGCACCGATGTTGGTCATAAGTAGTAAAAAATGATGTGCCGAAAAGTACTAAAGAAATAATGCGCCGATTTTGGTCATATGCAGTAAAAAATGATGCGAAGATGTTGGTCATAAGTAGTAAAAAATGATGCGCCGATGTTTGTCGTATGCAGTAAAAAATTATGCACCGATTTTTGTTATATGCAGTAAAAAATGATGCGCCTGTGTTGGTTATATGCAGTAAAAAATGATGCACCAGTGTTTGTCATATGCAGTAAAAAATGATGCGCCGATGTTAGTCATAAGTAGTAAAAAATGATGTACCGATATTGGTCATAAGTAGTAAAAAATGATGCGCCGATTTTGGTCATAAGTAGTAAAAAATGATGCACCGATGTTTGTCATATGCAGTAAAAAATTATGCACCGATGTTTGTTATATGCAGTAAAAAATGATGCACCGGTGTTTGTCATATGCAGTAAAAAATAATGCGCCGGGGTTTGTCAAAAGTAGTAAAAAATGATGCACCGATGTTGGTCATATGCAGTAAAAAATGATGCACCGATGTTGGTCATATGCAGTAAAAAAAATGCGCCTATGTTTGTCATATGGAGTAAAAAAAGATTATGCACCGGTGTTTGTCATATGCATTAAAATATGATGCGCCGATGTTTGTCATATGCAGTAAACAATGATGCACCGATGTTTGTCATATGCAGTAAAAAATAATGCGCAGATGTTAGTCATATGCAGTAAAAAATAATGCGCCGATGTTGGTCATATGCAGTAAAAAAAAAATGATGCACCGACGTTGGTCATATGCATTAAAAAAAATAATTCGCCAATGTTTGTCATATGCAGTAAGAAATTATGCACCGATGTTGGTCATAAGTAGTACAAAATGATGTGCCGATGTTGGTCATAAGTAGTAAAAAAATAATGCGGCGATGTTTTTCATATGCAGTAAAAAATGACGCACAGATGTTGGTCATAAGTAGTAAAAAATGATGCGCCGATGTTTGTCATATGCAGTAAAAAATTATGCACCGATGTTGGTCATAAGTAGTAAAAAATGATGCGCCACCGTTGGTCATAAGTAGTAAAAAATGATGCACTGATATTGGTCATAAGTAGTAAAAAATGATGCGCCGGGGTTGGTCATAAGTAGTAAAAAATGATGCACCGATGTTTCTCATATGCAGTAAAAAATTATGCACCGATGTTTATATGCAGTAAAAAATAATGCACCGATGTTGTCATATTCAGTAAAAAATGATGCACCGATGTTGGTCATATGCAGTAAAAAATGATGCGCCGATGTTTGTCATATGCAGTAAAAAAAGATTATGCACCGGTGTTTGTCATATGCAGTAAAAAATGATGCGCCGATGTTTGTCATATGCAGTAAAAATTGATGCACCGATGTTTGTCATATGCAGTAAAAAATAATGCGCAGATGTTTGTCATATGCAGTATAAAATAATGCGCAGACGTTGGTCATATGCAGTAAAAAAAATGCGCCGATGTTTGTCATATGCAGTAAAAAATAATGCGCAGATGTTGGTCATATGCAGTAAAAAATAATGCGCAGATGTTGCTCATATGCAGTAAAAAATGATGCGCCGATGTTAATCATATGCAGTAAAAAAATAATGCGCCGATGTTTGTCATATGCAGTAAAAAATAATGCGCAGATGTTGGTCATATGCAGTCAAAAATAATGCGCAGATGTTGGTCATATGCAGTAAAAAATAATGCGCAGATGTTAGTCATATTCAGTAAAAAATAATGAACCGACATTGGTCATATGCAGTAAAAAATCATGCGCCGATGTTTGTCATATGCATTAAAAAAATAATGCGCTGATGTTGGTCATATGCAGTAAAAAATAATGCGCAGATGTTGGCCATATGCAGTAAAAAATAATGCGCCGATGTTGGTCATATGCAGTAAAAAAAAATACGCCGATGTTTGTCGTATGCAGTAAAAAAAAATGCGCAGATGTTGGTCATAAGCAGTAAAAAATGATGCACCGATGTTGGTCATATGCAGTAAAAAATGATCCGCCGATGTTTGTCATATGCAGTAAAAAAGATTATGCACCGGTGTTTGTCATATGCAGTAAAAAATGAAGCGCCGATGTTGGTCATAAGTAGTAAGAAATGATGCGCCGATGTTGGTCATATGCAGTAAAAATGATGCATCGAGTTTGGTTATAAGTAGTAAAAAATAATGCGCTGATGTTGGAAATATGCAGTAAAAAATGATGCGCCGATTTTGGTCATGAGTAGTAAAAAATGATGCGCCGATGTTGGTCATATGCAGTAAAAAATGATGAACCGATGTTGGTCATAAGTAGTAAAAATTATGCGCAGATGTTGGTCATAAGTAGTAAAAAATTATGCACCGATGTTTGTCATATGCAGTAAAAAAAGATGCACCGATGTTTGTCATAAGTAGTAAAAAATGATGCGCCGATGTTTGTCATAAGTAGTAAAAAAAGATGCGCTGATGTTGGAAATATGCAGTAAAAAATGATGCGCCGACGTTGGTCATAAGTAGTAAAAAATTATGCAGCGATGTTTGTCATAAGTAGTAAAAAACGATGCGCTGATGTTGGTCATAAGTCGTATAAAATCATGCGCATATGTTGTTCATATGCAGTAAAAATGATGCGCCGATGTTGGTTATAAGTAGTAAAAAATGATGCACAGATGTTGGTCATAAGTAGTAAAAAATGATGTGCCGATGTTGGTCATAAGTATTAAAAAATGATGCTCCGATGTTAGTCATAAGTAGTTAAAAATGATGCGCCGATGTTTGTTATATGCAGTAAGAAATTATGCACCGATGTTGGTCACAAGTAGAACAAAAAAAATGCGCCGATTTTTGTCATAAGTATTAAAAAATGATTTGCCGATGTTGGTCATAAGTAGTAAAAAATGATGCGGCGATGTTTGTTATATGCAGTAAAAAATGATGCGCCGATGTTGGTCATAAGTAGTAAAAAATAATGCGCCGATGTTGGTCATAAGTAGTAAAAAATGATGCACCGTTGTTGGTCATAAGTAGTAAAAAATGATGTGCCGATGTTGGTCATAAGTAGTAAAAAATGATGCGCCGATATTTGTATTATGCAGTAAACAATGATGCACCGATGTTGGTCATAAGTAGTAAAATATGATGCGCCGATGTTGGTCATATGCAGTAAAAAATAATGCGCCGATGTTGGTCATAAGTAGTAAAAAATGATACGTTGATGTTTATCATATGCAGTAAAAAATGATGCACCGATGTTTGTCATAAGTTGTAAACAATGATGCGCCGATGTTTGTCATATGCAGTAAAAAATTATGCACCGATGTTTGTTATATGCAGTAAAACATTATGCGCCGGTGTTTGTTATCTGCATTAAAACATGATGCACCGGTGTTTGTCATATGCAGTAAAAAATGATGCGCCGATGTTGATCATAAGTAGTAAAAAATGATGCACCGATGTTTGTCATAAGTAGTAAAAAATGATGCGCAGATGTTGGTCATAAGTAGTAAAAAATTATGCAGCGATGTTTGTCATATGCAGTAAAAAATGATGCACCGGTGTTTGTCATAAGTACTAAAAAATGATGCACCGATGTTGGTCATATGCAGTAAAAAATGATGCATCGATGTTGTTCATATGCAGTAAAAAATGATGCGCCGATGTTTGTCATATGCAGTAAAAAAAGATTATGCACCGGTGTTTGTCATATGCAGTAAAAAATGATGCGCCGATGTTGGTCACAAGTAGTAAAAAATGATGCGCCGATGTTGGTCATATGCAGTAAAAAATGATGCATCGATGTTGGTCATAAGTAGTAAAAAATGATGCGCTGATGTTGGAAATATGCAGTAAAAAATGATGCGCCGATTTAGGTAATAAGTAGTAAAAAATGATGCGCCGATGTTTGTCATATGCAGTAAAAAATGATGCACCGATGTTGGTCATAAGTAGTAAAAATTATGCGCAGATGTTGGTCATAAGTAGTAAAAAATTATGCGCCGATGTTTTTCATATGCAGTAAAAAATCATGCACCGATGTTGGTCATAAGTAGTAAAAAATGATGCGCTGATGTTGGTCATATGCAGTAAAAAATGATGCATCGATGTTGGTCATAAGTAGTAAAAAATGATGCACCGATGTTGGTCAAAAGTAGTAAAAAAATGATGCGCCGATGTTGGTCATAAGTAGTTAAAAATGTGCACCGATATTTGTGATATGCAGTAAAAAATTATGCACCGATGTTGGTAATAAGTAGTAAAAAAAATGCGCCGATTTTGGTCATAAGTAGTAAAAAATGATGTGCCGATGTTGGTCATAGGTAGGAAAAAATAATGCGCAGATGTTGGTCATATGAAGTAAAAAATGATGCGCCGATATTGGTCATAGGTAGTAAAAAATAATGCGCAGATGTTGGTCATATGAAGTAAAAAATAATGCGCAGATGTTGGTCATATGCAGTAAAAAAAAATGCGCCGATATTGGTCATATGCAGTAAAAAAAATGATGCGTCGATGTTGGTCATATGCAGTAAAAAATCATGCACCGATGTTGGTCATATGCAGTAAAAAAATGATGCGCCGATGTTGGTCATATGCAGTAAAAAATGATTCACCGATGTTGGTCATAAGTAGTAAAATTGATGCGACGATGTTGGTCATAAGTAGTAAAAAATGAAGCGCCGATGTTGGTCCTAAGTAGTAAAAAATGATGCGCGGATGTTCGTCATAAGTAGTAAAAAATGATGCGCAGATATTGGTCATATGCGGTAAAAAATGATGCACCGATGTTGGTCATATGCAGTCAAATATGATGAGCCGATGTTGGTCATATGTAATAAAGAATTAAGCGCCGATGTTTGTCATATGCAGTAAACAATGATGCGCAGATCTTGTCATACGTAGTAAAAAAATAATGCGCCGATGTTGGTCATATGCTGTAAAAAATGATGCGCCGATGTTTGTCATATGCAGTAAAAATTGATGCACCGATGTTTGTCATATGCAGTAAAAAATAATGCGCAGATGTTTGTCATATGCAGTATAAAATAATGCGCAGACGTTGGTCATATGCAGTAAAAAAAATGCGCCGATGTTTGTCATATGCAGTAAAAAATAATGCGCAGATGTTGGTCATATGCAGTAAAAAATAATGCGCAGATGTTGCTCATATGCAGTAAAAAATGATGCGCCGATGTTAATCATATGCAGTAAAAAAATAATGCGCCGATGTTTGTCATATGCAGTAAAAAATAATGCGCAGATGTTGGTCATATGCAGTCAAAAATAATGCGCAGATGTTGGTCATATGCAGTAAAAAATAATGCGCAGATGTTAGTCATATTCAGTAAAAAATAATGAACCGACATTGGTCATATGCAGTAAAAAATCATGCGCCGATGTTTGTCATATGCATTAAAAAAATAATGCGCTGATGTTGGTCATATGCAGTAAAAAATAATGCGCAGATGTTGGCCATATGCAGTAAAAAATAATGCGCCGATGTTGGTCATATGCAGTAAAAAAAAATACGCCGATGTTTGTCGTATGCAGTAAAAAAAAATGCGCAGATGTTGGTCATAAGCAGTAAAAAATGATGCACCGATGTTGGTCATATGCAGTAAAAAATGATCCGCCGATGTTTGTCATATGCAGTAAAAAAGATTATGCACCGGTGTTTGTCATATGCAGTAAAAAATGAAGCGCCGATGTTGGTCATAAGTAGTAAGAAATGATGCGCCGATGTTGGTCATATGCAGTAAAAATGATGCATCGAGTTTGGTTATAAGTAGTAAAAAATAATGCGCTGATGTTGGAAATATGCAGTAAAAAATGATGCGCCGATTTTGGTCATGAGTAGTAAAAAATGATGCGCCGATGTTGGTCATATGCAGTAAAAAATGATGAACCGATGTTGGTCATAAGTAGTAAAAATTATGCGCAGATGTTGGTCATAAGTAGTAAAAAATTATGCACCGATGTTTGTCATATGCAGTAAAAAAAGATGCACCGATGTTTGTCATAAGTAGTAAAAAATGATGCGCCGATGTTTGTCATAAGTAGTAAAAAAAGATGCGCTGATGTTGGAAATATGCAGTAAAAAATGATGCGCCGACGTTGGTCATAAGTAGTAAAAAATTATGCAGCGATGTTTGTCATAAGTAGTAAAAAACGATGCGCTGATGTTGGTCATAAGTCGTATAAAATCATGCGCATATGTTGTTCATATGCAGTAAAAATGATGCGCCGATGTTGGTTATAAGTAGTAAAAAATGATGCACAGATGTTGGTCATAAGTAGTAAAAAATGATGTGCCGATGTTGGTCATAAGTATTAAAAAATGATGCTCCGATGTTAGTCATAAGTAGTTAAAAATGATGCGCCGATGTTTGTTATATGCAGTAAGAAATTATGCACCGATGTTGGTCACAAGTAGAACAAAAAAAATGCGCCGATTTTTGTCATAAGTATTAAAAAATGATTTGCCGATGTTGGTCATAAGTAGTAAAAAATGATGCGGCGATGTTTGTTATATGCAGTAAAAAATGATGCGCCGATGTTGGTCATAAGTAGTAAAAAATAATGCGCCGATGTTGGTCATAAGTAGTAAAAAATGATGCACCGTTGTTGGTCATAAGTAGTAAAAAATGATGTGCCGATGTTGGTCATAAGTAGTAAAAAATGATGCGCCGATATTTGTATTATGCAGTAAACAATGATGCACCGATGTTGGTCATAAGTAGTAAAATATGATGCGCCGATGTTGGTCATATGCAGTAAAAAATAATGCGCCGATGTTGGTCATAAGTAGTAAAAAATGATACGTTGATGTTTATCATATGCAGTAAAAAATGATGCACCGATGTTTGTCATAAGTTGTAAACAATGATGCGCCGATGTTTGTCATATGCAGTAAAAAATTATGCACCGATGTTTGTTATATGCAGTAAAACATTATGCGCCGGTGTTTGTTATCTGCATTAAAACATGATGCACCGGTGTTTGTCATATGCAGTAAAAAATGATGCGCCGATGTTGATCATAAGTAGTAAAAAATGATGCACCGATGTTTGTCATAAGTAGTAAAAAATGATGCGCAGATGTTGGTCATAAGTAGTAAAAAATTATGCAGCGATGTTTGTCATATGCAGTAAAAAATGATGCACCGGTGTTTGTCATAAGTACTAAAAAATGATGCACCGATGTTGGTCATATGCAGTAAAAAATGATGCATCGATGTTGTTCATATGCAGTAAAAAATGATGCGCCGATGTTTGTCATATGCAGTAAAAAAAGATTATGCACCGGTGTTTGTCATATGCAGTAAAAAATGATGCGCCGATGTTGGTCACAAGTAGTAAAAAATGATGCGCCGATGTTGGTCATATGCAGTAAAAAATGATGCATCGATGTTGGTCATAAGTAGTAAAAAATGATGCGCTGATGTTGGAAATATGCAGTAAAAAATGATGCGCCGATTTAGGTAATAAGTAGTAAAAAATGATGCGCCGATGTTTGTCATATGCAGTAAAAAATGATGCACCGATGTTGGTCATAAGTAGTAAAAATTATGCGCAGATGTTGGTCATAAGTAGTAAAAAATTATGCGCCGATGTTTTTCATATGCAGTAAAAAATCATGCACCGATGTTGGTCATAAGTAGTAAAAAATGATGCGCTGATGTTGGTCATATGCAGTAAAAAATGATGCATCGATGTTGGTCATAAGTAGTAAAAAATGATGCACCGATGTTGGTCATAAGTAGTAAAAAAATGATGCGCCGATGTTGGTCATAAGTAGTTAAAAATGTGCACCGATATTTGTGATATGCAGTAAAAAATTATGCACCGATGTTGGTAATAAGTAGTAAAAAAAATGCGCCGATTTTGGTCATAAGTAGTAAAAAATGATGTGCCGATGTTGGTCATAGGTAGGAAAAAATAATGCGCAGATGTTGGTCATATGAAGTAAAAAATGATGCGCCGATATTGGTCATAGGTAGTAAAAAATAATGCGCAGATGTTGGTCATATGAAGTAAAAAATAATGCGCAGATGTTGGTCATATGCAGTAAAAAAAAATGCGCCGATATTGGTCATATGCAGTAAAAAAAATGATGCGTCGATGTTGGTCATATGCAGTAAAAAATCATGCACCGATGTTGGTCATATGCAGTAAAAAAATGATGCGCCGATGTTGGTCATATGCAGTAAAAAATGATTCACCGATGTTGGTCATAAGTAGTAAAATTGATGCGACGATGTTGGTCATAAGTAGTAAAAAATGAAGCGCCGATGTTGGTCCTAAGTAGTAAAAAATGATGCGCGGATGTTCGTCATAAGTAGTAAAAAATGATGCGCAGATATTGGTCATATGCGGTAAAAAATGATGCACCGATGTTGGTCATATGCAGTCAAATATGATGAGCCGATGTTGGTCATATGTAATAAAGAATTAAGCGCCGATGTTTGTCATATGCAGTAAACAATGATGCGCAGATCTTGTCATACGTAGTAAAAAAATAATGCGCCGATGTTGGTCATATGCTGTAAAAAACATTATGCACCGATGTTGGTCATATGCAGTAAAAAAAAAGGTGCGCCAATGTTTATCATATGCAGTAAAAAATGATGCACCGATGTTGGTCATAAGTAGTAAAAAAATAGGTGACGATGTTGGTCATAAGTACTAAAAAAATAATGCGCCGATGTCTGTCATATGCAGTAGAAAATGATGCGAAGATGATGGTCATAAGTAGTAAAAAATGATGCGCCGATGTTTGTCATATGCAATAAACAATTATGCACCGATGTTTGTTATATGCAGTTAAAAATGATGCGCCGGTGTTTGTTATATGCAGTAAAAAATGATGCACCGGTGTTTGTCATATGCAGTAAAAAATGATACGCCGATGTTAGTCATAAGTAGTAAAAAATGTACCTATATTTGTCATAAGTAGTAAAAAATGATGCGCCGATGTTGGTCACAGGTAGTAAAAAATGATGCACCGATGTTTGTCATATGCAGTAAAAAATTATGCACCGATGTTTGTTATATGCAGTAAAAAATGATGCGCCGATCTTTGTCATAAGTAGTAAACAATGACGCACAGATGTTGGTCATATACAGTAAAAAATGATGCACCGATGTTGGTCATATGCAGTAAAATATGCGCCGATGTTTGTCATATGCAGTAAAAAAAGATTATGCACCGGTGTTTGTCATATGCAGTAAAATATGATGCGCCGATGTTTGTCATATGCAGTAAACAATGATGCACCGATGTTTGTCATGTGCAGTAAAAAATAATGCGCAGATGTTGGTTATATGCAGTAACCAAAAACGCGCAGATGTTGGTCATATGCAGTAAAATATAATGCGCAGATGTTGGTCATATGCAGTAAAAAATAATGCGCCGATGTTGGTCATATACAGTAAAAAAAAAGCGTTGATGTTGGTCATATACAGTAAAACATAATGCGCCGATGTTGGTAATATGCAGTAAAACATAATGCGAAGATGTTGGGCATATACAGTAAAAAATAATGCGCAGATGTTGGTAATGTACAGTAAAAAATATCCCGCCGATTTTGGTCATATGCAGTAAATAATAATACGCCGATGTTTGTCATATGCATTACAAAATAATGCGCAGATGTTGGTCTTAAGTAGTAAAAAATAATGCGAAGATGTTGGTCATATGCAGTAAAAAATAATGCGCCGATGTTGGTCATATGCAGTAAAAAATAATGCGCCGATGTTGGTCATATGCAGTAAAAAAAATGCGCCGATGTTTGTCATATGCAGTAAAAAATAATGCGCAGATGTTGGTCATATGCAGTAAAAAATTATGCGCAGATGTTAGGCATATGCAGTAAAAAATAATGCGCCGATGTTTGTCATATGCAGTAAAAAATAATAAGCTGATGTTGGTCATATACAGTAAAAAATGATGCGCCGATGTTGGTCATATGCAGTAAAAAATAATGCGCAGATGTTGGTCATGTGCTGAAAAAAATAATGCGCCGATGTTTGTCATATGCAGTAAAAAAAAATGATGCGCCGATGTTTGTCATATGCAGTAAAAAATGATGCGCAGATGTTTGTCATATACAGTAAAAAAGGATGCGCCGATGTTTGTCATATGCAGTAAAAAAAAATAAGCAGATGTTGGTCATATACAGTAAAAAATGATGTGCCGATGTTGATCATATGCAGTAAAAAATGATGCGCAGATGTTGGTTATATGCAGTAAAAAAATGATGCGCCGATGTTTGTCATATGCAGTAAAAAATGATGCGCCGATGTTTGTCATATGCAGTAAAAAATGATGCGCAGATTTTGGTCGTATACAATAAAAAATAAGGCGCCGATGTTGGTCATATGCAGTAAAAAATAATGCGCAGATGTTGGTCATATACAGTAAAAAATGATGCGCCGATGTTGGTCATATACAGTAAACAATGATGCGCAGAGTTTGGTCATATGCAGTAAAAAAATGATGCGCCGATGTTTGTCATATTCAGTAAAAAATGATGCGCCGATTTTGGTCATATGTAGTAGAAAATGATGCGCCGATGTTGGTCATATGCAGTAAAAAATGCTGCGCAGATGTTGGTCATATGCAGTAAAAAAAATGATGCGCCCATGTTGGTCATATACAGTAAACAATGATGCGCAGAGTTTGGTCATATGCAGTAAAAAAATGATGCGCCGATGTTTGTCATATTCAGTAAAAAATGATGCGCCGATTTTGGTCATATGTAGTAGAAAATGATGCGCCGATGTTGGTCATATGCAGTAAAAAATGCTGCGCAGATGTTGGTCATATGCAGTAAAAAAAATGATGCGCCCATGTTGGTCATATACAGTAAAAAATAATGCGCCGATGTTGGTCATATGCAGTAAAAGAATGATGCACCGATGTTGGTCATATGCAGTAAAAAATGATGCACCGATGTTGGTCATATGCAATAAAATAAAATGCGCCGAAGTTTGTCATATGCTGTAAAAAATGATGCATCGATTTTGGTCATAAGTAGTAACAAATGATGCACCGATGTTGGTAATATTCAGTAAAAAATGATGCACCCATGTTGTCATATGCAATAAAGACTTATGCGCCGATGTTTGTCATATGCAGTAAAAAATGATGCGCCGATGTTGGTCATATGCAGTAAAAAACGATGAACCGATGTTGGTCATAAGTAGAGAAAAATGATGCGCCGACGTGTGTCATAAGTAGTAAAAAATGATGCACCGATTTGGTCCTAAGTAGTAAAAACTGATGTGCCGATGTTGGTAATAAGTAGTCAAAAATGATGCGCAGATGTTGGTCATATGCAGTAAAAAATGATGCACCGATGTTTGTCATAAGTAGTAAAAAATGATGCGCCGATGTTTGTCATATGCAGTAAAAAATGATACACCGATGTTGATCATATGCAGTGAACAATGATGCGCCGATGCTGGTCATATGCAATAAAGTATTATGCGCCGATGTTTGTCATATGCAGTAAAAAAAATGATGCGCAGATGTTGTCATACGTAGTAAAAAAATGATGCGACGATGTAGGTCATATGCAGTAAAAAAAATGATGCACCGATGTTAGTCATATGCAGTAAAAAAATGATGCGCCAATGTTTGTCATATGCAGTAAAAAATGATGCACCGATGTTGGTCACAAGTAGTAAAAAATGATGTGCCGATGTTGGTCATAAGTAGTAAAAAAATAATGCGCCGATGTTTGTCATATGCAGTAATAAATGATGCGCAGATGTTGGTCATAAGTAGTAAAAAATGATGCGCCGATGTTTGTCATATGCAGTAAAAAATTATGCACCGATGTTTGTTATATGCAGTAAAACATTATGCGCCGGTGTTTGTTATCTGCATTAAAAAATGATGCACCGGTGTTTGTCATATCCAGTAAAAAATGATGCGCCGATGTTGGTCATAAGTAGTAAAAAATGAAGCACCGATGTTTGTCATAAGTAGTAAAAAATGATGCGCAGATGTTGGTCATAAGTAGTAAAAAATGATGCACCGATGTTTGTCATATGCAGTAAAAAATTATGCACCGGTGTTTGTCATATGCAGTTAAAAATGATGCGCTGATGTTGGTCATAAGTAGTAAAAAATGATGCACCGATGTTGGTCATATGCAGTACAAAATGATGCACCGATGTTGGTCATATGCAGTAAAAAATGATCCGCCGATGTTTGTCATATGCAGTAAAAAAAGATTATGCACCGGTGTTTGTCATATGCAGTAAAAAATGAAGCGCCGATGTTGGTCATAATAGTAAAAAAATGATGCGCCCATGTTGGTCATATGCAGTAAAAAATGATGCATCGATGTTGGTCATAAGTTGTAAAAAAAAATGCGCTGATGTTGGAAATATGCAGTAAAAAATGATGCGCCGATTTTGGTCATAAGTAGTAAAAAATGATGCGCCGATATTGGTCATATGCAGTAAAAAATGATGCACCGATGTTGGTCATAAGTAGTAAAAATTATGCGCAGATGTTGGTCATAAGTAGTAAAAAATTATGCGCCGATGTTTGTCATATGCAGTAAAAAATGATGCACCGATGTTGGTCATAAGTAGTAAAAAATGATGCGCCGATGTTGGTCATAAGTAGTAAAAAATGATGCGCTGATGTTGGAAATATGCAGTAAAAAAATGATGCGCCGACGTTGGTCATAAGTAGTAAAAAATTATGCACCGATGTTTGTCATAAGTAGTAAAAAACGATGCGCCGATGTTGGTCATAAGTCGTAAAAAATCATGCGCATATGTTGTTCATATGCAGTAAAAAATGATGCGCCGATGTTGGTCATAAGTAGTAAAAAATGATGCACAGATGTTGGTCATAAGTAGTAAAAAATGATGTGCCGATGTTGGTCATAAGTAGTAAAAAATGATGCGCCGATGTTGGTCATAAGTAGTAAAAAATGATGCGTCGATGTTTGTTATATGCAGTAAAAAATGATGCACCGATGTTGGTCATAAGTAGTAAAAAATAATGCGCCGATGTTTGTCATAAGTAGTAAAAATGATGCACCGATGTTTGTCATAAGTAGTAAAAAATGATGCGCCGATGTTGGTTAAGTAGTACAAAATGATGCGCCGATGTTTGTATTATGCAGTAAAAAATGATGCGTCGATGTTGGTCATAAGTAGTAAAAATGATGTGCCGATGTTGGTCATAAGTAGTAAAAAATGATGCGCCGATGTTGGTCATAAGCAGTAAAAAATTACGTGCCCATGTTTGCCATATGCAGTAAAAAATGATGCACCGATGTTGGTCATAAGTAGTAAAATATGATGCGCCGATGTTGGTTATATGCAGTAAAAAATGATGCGCCGATGTTGGTCATAAGTAGTAAAAAATGATACGTTGATGTTTATCATATGCAGTAAAAAATGATGCACCGATGTTTGTCATAAGTTGTAAACAATGATGCGCCGATGTTTGTCATATGCAGTAAAAAATTATGCACCGATGTTTGTTATATGCGGTAAAACATTATGCGCCGGTGTTTGTTATCTGCATTAAAACATGATGCACCGGTGTTTGTCACATGCAGTTAAAATGATGCGCCGATGTTGGTCATAAGTAGTAAAAAATGATGCACCGATGTTGGTCATATGCAGTAAAAAATGATGCACCGATGTTGGTCATATGCAGTGAAAAATGATGCGCCGATGTTTGTCATATGCAGTAAAAAAAGATTATGCACCGGTGTTTGTCATATGCAGTTAAAAATGATGCGCCGATGTTGGTCACAAGTAGTAAAAAATGATGCGCCGATGTTGGTCATATGCAGTAACAAATGATGCATCGATGTGGGTCATCAGTAGTAAAAAATGATGCGCTGATGTTGGAAATATGCAGTAAAAAATGATGCGCCGATTTTGGTAATAAGTAGTAAAAAATGATGCACCGATGTTGGTAATAAGTAGTAAAAATTATGCGCAGATGTTGGTCATAAGTAGTAAAAAATTATGCGCCGATGTTTGTCATATGCAGTAAAAAATGATGCACCGATGTTGGTCATAAGTAGTAAAAAATGATGCGCCGATGTTGGTCATAAGTAGTAAAAAATGATGCGCTGATGTTGGAAATATGCAGTAAAAAAATGATGCGCCGACGTTGGTCATAAGTAGTAAAAAATTATGCACCGATGTTTGTCATAAGTAGTAAAAAACGATGCGCCGATGTTGGTCATAAGTCGTAAAAAATCATGCGCATATGTTGTTCATATGCAGTAAAAAATGATGCGCCGATGTTGGTCATAAGTAGTAAAAAATGATGCACAGATGTTGGTCATAAGTAGTAAAAAATGATGTGCCGATGTTGGTCATAAGTAGTAAAAAATGATGCGCCGATGTTGGTCATAAGTAGTAAAAAATGATGCGTCGATGTTTGTTATATGCAGTAAAAAATGATGCACCGATGTTGGTCATAAGTAGTAAAAAATAATGCGCCGATGTTTGTCATAAGTAGTAAAAATGATGCACCGATGTTTGTCATAAGTAGTAAAAAATGATGCGCCGATGTTGGTTAAGTAGTACAAAATGATGCGCCGATGTTTGTATTATGCAGTAAAAAATGATGCGTCGATGTTGGTCATAAGTAGTAAAAATGATGTGCCGATGTTGGTCATAAGTAGTAAAAAATGATGCGCCGATGTTGGTCATAAGCAGTAAAAAATTACGTGCCCATGTTTGCCATATGCAGTAAAAAATGATGCACCGATGTTGGTCATAAGTAGTAAAATATGATGCGCCGATGTTGGTTATATGCAGTAAAAAATGATGCGCCGATGTTGGTCATAAGTAGTAAAAAATGATACGTTGATGTTTATCATATGCAGTAAAAAATGATGCACCGATGTTTGTCATAAGTTGTAAACAATGATGCGCCGATGTTTGTCATATGCAGTAAAAAATTATGCACCGATGTTTGTTATATGCGGTAAAACATTATGCGCCGGTGTTTGTTATCTGCATTAAAACATGATGCACCGGTGTTTGTCACATGCAGTTAAAATGATGCGCCGATGTTGGTCATAAGTAGTAAAAAATGATGCACCGATGTTGGTCATATGCAGTAAAAAATGATGCACCGATGTTGGTCATATGCAGTGAAAAATGATGCGCCGATGTTTGTCATATGCAGTAAAAAAAGATTATGCACCGGTGTTTGTCATATGCAGTTAAAAATGATGCGCCGATGTTGGTCACAAGTAGTAAAAAATGATGCGCCGATGTTGGTCATATGCAGTAACAAATGATGCATCGATGTGGGTCATCAGTAGTAAAAAATGATGCGCTGATGTTGGAAATATGCAGTAAAAAATGATGCGCCGATTTTGGTAATAAGTAGTAAAAAATGATGCACCGATGTTGGTAATAAGTAGTAAAAATTATGCGCAGATGTTGGTCATAAGTATAAAAAAATTATGCGCCGATGTTTGTCATATGCAGTAAAAAATGATGCACCGATGTTGGTCATAAGTAGTAAAAAATGATGCGCCGATGTTAGTCATATGCAGTAAAAAATGATGCATCGATGTTGGTCATAAGTAGTAAACAATGATGCGCTGAAGTTGGACATATGCAGTAAAAAATGATGCGCCGACGTTGGTCATAAGTAGTAAAAAATTATGCACCGATGTTTGTCATAAGTAGTAAAAAACGATGCGCCGATGTTCGTCATAAGTAGTAAAACATGATGCGCCGATGTTGTTCATATGCAGTGAAAAATGATGCGCCGAGTTTGGTCATAAGTAGTAAAAAATTATGCACCGATGTTGGTCATAAGTAGTAAAAAAAATGATGTGCCGATGTTGGTCATAAGTAGTAAAAAATGATGCGCCGATGTTGGTCATAAGTAGTTAAAAATGTGCGCCGATGTTTGTGATATGCAGTACAAAATTATGCACCGATGTTGGTAATAAGTAGTAAAAAAAATGCGCCGATTTTGGTCATATTCAGTAAAAAATGATGTGCCGATGTTGGTCATAAGTAGTAAAAAATGATGCGCCGATGTTTGTTATATGCAGTAAAAAATGATGCGCCGACGTTGGTCATAAGTAGTAAAAAATAATGCGCCGATGTTGGTCATAAGTAGTAAAAAATGATGCACCGATTTTGGTCATAAGTAGTAAAAAATAATGTGGAGATGTTGGTCATAAGTAGTAAAAAATGATGCGCCGATGTTGGTATTATGCAGTAAAAAATGATGCGTCGATGTTGGTCATAAGTAGTAAAAAATGATGTGCCGATGTTGGTCATAAGTAGTAAAAAATGATGCGCCGATGTTGATCATAAGCAGTAAAAAATGACGTGCCGATGTTTGTCATATGCAGTAAACAATGATGCACCGATGTTTGTTATATGCAGTAAAACATTATGCGCCGGTGTTTGTTATCTGCATTAAAAAATGATGCACCGGTGTTTGTCATATGCAGTAAAAAATGATGCGCCGATGTTGGTCATAAGTAGTAAAAAATGATGTACGAAGGTTTGTCATAAGTAGTCACAAATGATGCGCAGATGTTTGTCATAAGTAGTAAAAAATGATGCAGCGATGTTTGTCATATGCAGTAAAATATTATGCACCGGTGTTTGTAATATGCAGTAAAAAATGATGCACCGGTGTTTGTCATATGCAGTTAAAAATGATGCGCCGATGTTAGTAATAAGTAGTAAAAAATGATGCACCGATGTTGGTCATATGCAGTCAAATATGATGAGCCGATGTTGGTCATATGCAGTAAAAAATGATGCGATGATGTTTGTCATATGCAGTAAAAAAAGATTATTCACCGGTGTTTGTCATATGCAGTAAAAAATGATGCGCCGATGTTGGTCATAAGTAGTAAAAAATGATTCGCCGATGTTGGTCATATGCAGTAAAAAATGATGCATCGATGTTGGGTATAAGTAGTAAAAAATGATGCGCTGATGGTCGAAATATGCAGTAAAAAATGATGCGCCGATTTTGGTCATAAGTAGTAAAAAATGATGCGCCGATGTTGGTCATAAGCAGTAAAAAATGACGTGCCCATGTTTGCCATATGCAGTAAAAAATGATGCACCGATGTTGGTCATAAGTAGTAAAATATGATGCGCCGATGTTGGTTATATGCAGTAAAAAATGATGCGCCGATGTTGGTCATAAGTAGTAAAAAATGATACGTTGATGTTTATCATATGCAGTAAAAAATGATGCACCGATGTTTGTCATAAGTTGTAAACAATGATGCGCCGATGTTTGTCATATGCAGTAAAAAATTATGCACCGATGTTTGTTATATGCGGTAAAACATTATGCGCCGGTGTTTGTTATCTGCATTAAAACATGATGCACCGGTGTTTGTCACATGCAGTTAAAATGATGCGCCGATGTTGGTCATAAGTAGTAAAAAATGATGCACCGATGTTGGTCATATGCAGTAAAAAATGATGCACCGATGTTGGTCATAAGCAGTGAAAAATGATGCGCCGATGTTTGTCATATGCATTAAAAAAAGATTATGCACCGGTGTTTGTCATATGCAGTAAAAAATTATGCGTTGATGTTGGTCACAAGTAGTAAAAAATGATGCGCCGATGTTGGTCATATACAGTAACAAATGATGCATCGATGTGGGTCATCAGTAGTAAAAAATGATGCGCTGATGTTGGAAATATGCAGTAAAAAATTATGCGCCGATTTTGGTAATAAGTAGTAAAAAATGATGCACCGATGTTGGTCACAAGTAGTAAAAATTATGCGCAGATGTTGGTCATAAGTATTAAAAAATGATGCGCCGATGTTTGTCATATGCAGTAAAAAATGATGCACCGATGTTGGTCATAAGTAGTAAAAAATGATGCGCCGATGTTGGTCATATGCAGTAAAAAATGATGCATCGATGTTGGTCATAAGTAGTAAACAATGATGCGCTGAAGTTGGACATATGCAGTAAAAAATGATGCGCCGACGTTGGTCATAAGTAGTAAAAAATTATGCACCGATGTTTGTCATAAGTAGTAAAAAACGATGCGCCGATGTTCGTCATAAGTAGTAAAAAATGATGCGCCGATGTTGGTCATAAGTAGTAAAAAATGATGCACCGATTTTGGTCATAAGTAGTAAAAAAAATGATGTGCCGATGTTGGTCATAAGTAGTAAAAAATGATGCGCCGATGTTGGTCATAAGTAGTTAAAAATGTGCGCCGATGTTTGTGATATGCAGTACAAAATTATGCACCGATGTTGGTAATAAGTAGTAAAAAAAATGCGCCGATTTTGGTCATATGCAGTAAAAAAATGATGTGCCGATGTTGATCATAAGTAGTAAAAAATGATGCGGCGATGTTTGTTATATGCAGTAAAAAATGATGCGCCGATGTTGGTCATAAGTAGTAAAAAATAATGCGCCGATGTTGGTCATAAGTAGTAAAAAATGATGCACCAATGTTGGTCATAAGTAGTAAAAAATGATGTCGAGATGTTGGTCATAAGTAGTAAAAAATGATGCGCCGATGTTGGTATTATGCAGTAAAAAATGATGCGTCGATGTTGGTCATAAGTAGTAAAAATTGATGTGCCGATGTTGGTCATAAGTAGTAAAAAATGATGCGCCGATGTTTTTCATATGCAGTAAAAAATGATGCACCGATGTTGGTCATAAGTAGTAAAAAATGATGCGCCGATGTTGGTCATATGCAGTAAAAAATGATGCATCAATGTTGGTCATAAGTAGTAAAAAATGATGCGCTGATGTTGGAAATATGCAGTACAAAATGATGCGCCGACGTTGGTCATAAGTAGTAAAAAATTATGCACCGATGTTGGTCATAAGTAGTAAAAAACGATGCGCCGATGTTCGTCATAAGTAGTACAAAATGATGCGCCGATGTTGTTCATATGCAGTAAAAAATGATGCGCCGATGTTGGTAAAAGATAGTAAAAAATGATGCACCGATGTTGGTCATAAGTAGTAAAAAATGATGTGCCGATGTTGGTCATAAGTAGTAAAAAATGATGCGCCGATGTTGGTCATACGTAGTTAAAAATGATGCGCAGATGTTTGTTATATGCAGTAAAAAATTATGCACCGATGTTGGTCATAAGCAGTAAAAAAAATGCGCCGATTTTGGTTATAAGTAGAAAAAAATGATGTGCCGATGTTGGTCCTAAGTAGTAAAAAATGATGCGCCGATGTTTGTTATATGCAGTAAAAAATGATGCGCCGATGTTGGTCATAAGTAGTACAAAATAATGCGCCGATGTTGGTCATAAGTAGTAAAAAATGATGCACCGATGTTGGCCATAAGTAGTAAAAAATGATGTGCCGATGTTGGTCATAAGTAGTAAAAAATGATGCGCCGATGTTGGTATTATGCAGTAAACAATAATGCGTCGATGTTGGTAATTAGTAGTAAAAAATGATGTGCCGATGTTGGTCATAAGTAGTAAAATATGACGCGCCGATGTTGGTCATAAGCAGTAAAAAATGACGTGCCGATGTTTGTCATATGCAGTAAACAATGATGCACCGATGTTTGTCATAAGTAGTAAAATATGATGCGCCGATGTTGGTCATATGCAGTAAAAAATAATGCGCCGATGTTGGTCATAAGTAGTAAAAAATGATACGTTGATGTTTATCATATGCAGTAAAAAATGATGCACCGATGTTTGTCATAAGTAGTAAACAATGATTCGCCGACGTTTGTCATATGCAGTAAAAAATTATGCACCGATGTTTGTTATATGCAGTAAAACATTATGCGCCGGTGTTTGTTATCTGCATTAAAAAATGATGCACCGGTGTTTGTAAAATTCAGTAAAAAATGATGCGCCGATGTTGGTCATAAGTAGTAAAAAATGATGTACGAAGGTTTGTCATAAGTAGTCACAAATGATGCGCAGATGTTGGTCATAAGTAGTAAAAAATGATGCAGCGATGTTTGTCATATGCAGTAAAATATTATGCACCGGTGTTTGTAATATGCAGTAAAAAATGATGCACCGGTGTTTGTCATATGCAGTTAAAAATGATGCGCCGATGTTAGTAATAAGTAGTAAAAAATGATGCACCGATGTTGGTCATATGCAGTAAAAAATGATGCGATGATGTTTGTCATATGCAGTAAAAAAAGATTATTCACCGGTGTTTGTCATATGCAGTAAAAAATGATGCGCCGATGTTGGTCATAAGTAGTAAAAAATGATTCGCCGATGTTGGTCATATGCAGTAAAAAATGATGCATCGATGTTGGGTATAAGTAGTAAAAAATGATGCGCTGATGGTCGAAATATGCAGTAAAAAATGATGCGCCGATTTTGGTCATAAGTAGTAAAAAATGATGCGCCGATGTTGGTCATAAGCAGTAAAAAATGACGTGCCCATGTTTGCCATATGCAGTAAAAAATGATGCACCGATGTTGGTCATAAGTAGTAAAATATGATGCACCGATGTTGGTTATATGCAGTAAAAAATGATGCGCCGATGTTGGTCATAAGTAGTAAAAAATGATACGTTGATGTTTATCATATGCAGTAAAAAATGATGCACCGATGTTTGTCATAAGTTGTAAACAATGATGCGCCGATGTTTGTCATATGCAGTAAAAAATTATGCACCGATGTTTGTTATATGCGGTAAAACATTATGCGCCGGTGTTTGTTATCTGCATTAAAACATGATGCACCGGTGTTTGTCACATGCAGTTAAAATGATGCGCCGATGTTGGTCATAAGTAGTAAAAAATGATGCACCGATGTTGGTCATATGCAGTAAAAAATGATGCACCGATGTTGGTCATAAGCAGTGAAAAATGATGCGCCGATGTTTGTCATATGCATTAAAAAAAGATTATGCACCGGTGTTTGTCATATGCAGTAAAAAATTATGCGCCGATGTTGGTCACAAGTAGTAAAAAATGATGCGCCGATGTTGGTCATATACAGTAACAAATGATGCATCGATGTGGGTCATCAGTAGTAAAAAATGATGCGCTGATGTTGGAAATATGCAGTAAAAAATGATGCGCCGATTTTGGTAATAAGTAGTAAAAAATGATGCACCGATGTTGGTCATAAGTAGTAAAAATTATGCGCAGATGTTGGTCATAAGTATTAAAAAATGATGCGCCGATGTTTGTCATATGCAGTAAAAAATGATGCACCGATGTTGGTCATAAGTAGTAAAAAATGATGCGCCGATGTTGGTCATATGCAGTAAAAAATGATGCATCGATGTTGGTCATAAGTAGTAAACAATGATGCGCTGAAGTTGGACATATGCAGTAAAAAATGATGCGCCGACGTTGGTCATAAGTAGTAAAAAATTATGCACCGATGTTTGTCATAAGTAGTAAAAAACGATGCGCCGATGTTCGTCATAAGTAGTAAAAAATGATGCGCCGATGTTGTTCATATGCAGTGAAAAATGATGCGCCGATGTTGGTCATAAGTAGTAAAAAATGATGCACCGATTTTGGTCATAAGTAGTAAAAAAAATGATGTGCCGATGTTGGTCATAAATAGTAAAAAATGATGCGCCGATGTTGGTCATAAGTAGTTAAAAATGTGCGCCGATGTTTGTGATATGCAGTACAAAATTATGCACCGATGTTGGTAATAAGTAGTAAAAAAAATGCGCCGATTTTGGTTATAAGTAGAAAAAAATGATGTGCCGATGTTGGTCCTAAGTAGTAAAAAATGATGCGCCGATGTTTGTTATATGCAGTAAAAAATGATGCGCCGATGTTGGTCATAAGTAGTACAAAATAATGCGCCGATGTTGGTCATAAGTAGTAAAAAATGATGCACCGATGTTGGCCATAAGTAGTAAAAAATGATGTGCCGATGTTGGTCATAAGTAGTAAAAAATGATGCGCCGATGTTGGTATTATGCAGTAAACAATAATGCGTCGATGTTGCTTATTAGTAGTAAAAAATGATGTGCCGATGTTGGTCATAAGTAGTAAAAAATGACGCGCCGATGTTGGTCATAAGCAGTAAAAAATGACGTGCCGATGTTTGTCATATGCAGTAAACAATGATGCACCGATGTTTGTCATAAGTAGTAAAATATGATGCGCCGATGTTGGTCATATGCAGTAAAAAATAATGCGCCGATGTTGGTCATAAGTAGTAAAAAATGATACGTTGATGTTTATCATATGCAGTAAAAAATGATGCACCGATGTTTGTCATAAGTAGTAAACAATGATTCGCCGACGTTTGTCATATGCAGTAAAAAATTATGCACCGATGTTTGTTATATGCGGTAAAACATTATGCGCCGGTGTTTGTTATCTGCATTAAAACATGATGCACCGGTGTTTGTCACATGCAGTTAAAATGATGCGCCGATGTTAGTAATAAGTAGTAAGAAATGATGCACCGATGTTGGTCATATGCAGTAAAAAATGATGCACCGATGTTGGTCATATGCAATGAAAAATGATGCGCCGATGTTTGTCATATGCAGTAAAAAAAGATTATGCACCGGTGTTTGTCATATGCAGTAAAAAATTATGCGCCGATGTTGGTCACAAGTAGTAAAAAATGATGCGCCGATGTTGGTCATATGCAGTAACAAATGATGCATCGATGTGGGTCATCAGTAGTAAAAAATGATGCGCTGATGTTGGAAATATGCAGTAAAAAATGATGTGCCGATTTTGTTAATAAGTAGTAAAAAATGATGCACCGATGTTGGTCATAAGTAGTAAAAATTATGCGCAGATGTTGGTCATAAGTATTAAAAAATGATGCGCCGATGTTTGTCATATGCAGTAAAAAATGATGCACCGATGTTGGTCATAAGTAGTAAAAAATGATGCGCCGATGTTGGTCATATGCAGTAAAAAATGATGCATCGATGTTGGTCATAAGTAGTAAACAATGATGCGCTGAAGTTGGACATATGCAGTAAAAAATGATGCGCCGACGTTGGTCATAAGTAGTAAAAAATTATGCACCGATGTTTGTCATAAGTAGTAAAAAACGATGCGCCGATGTTCGTCATAAGTAGTAAAAAATGATGCGCCGATGTTGTTCATATGCAGTGAAAAATGATGCGCCGATGTTGGTCATAAGTAGTAAAAAATGATGCACCGATGTTGGTCATAAGTAGTAAAAAATGATGTGCCGATGTTGGTCATAAGTAGTAAAAAATGATGCGCCGATGTTGGTCATAAGTAGTTAAAAATGTGCGCCGATGTTTGTGATATGCAGTACAAAATTATGCACCGATGTTGGTAATAAGTAGTAAAAAAAATGCGCCGATTTTGGTCATATGCAGTAAAAAATGATGTGCCGATGTTGGTCATAAGTAGTAAAAAATGATGCGCCGATGTTTGTTATATGCAGTAAAAAATGATGCGCCGATGTTGGTCATAAGTAGTAAAAAATAATGCGCCGATGTTGGTCATAAGTAGTAAAAAATGATGCACCGATGTTGGTCATAAGTAGTAAAAAATGATGTGGAGATGTTGGTCATAAGTAGTAAAAAATGATGCGCCGATGTTGGTATTATGCAGTAAAAAATGATGCGTCGATGTTGGTCATAAGTAGTGAAAAATGATGTGCCGATGTTGGTCATAAGAAGTAAAAAATGATGCGCCGATGTTGATCATAAGCAGTAAAAAATGACGTGCCGATGTTTGTCATATGCAGTAAACAATGATGCACCGATGTTGGTCATAAGTAGTAAAATATGATGCGCCGATGTTTTTCATATGCAGTAAAAAATGATGCACCGATGTTGGTCATAAGTAGTAAAAAATGATGCGCCGATGTTGGTCATATGCAGTAAAAAATGATGCATCAATGTTGGTCATAAGTAGTAAAAAATGATGCGCTGATGTTGGAAATATGCAGTACAAAATGATGCGCCGACGTTGGTCATAAGTAGTAAAAAATTATGCACCGATGTTTGTCATAAGTAGTAAAAAACGATGCGCCGATGTTCGTCATAAGTAGTACAAAATGATGCGCCGATGTTTTTCATATGCAGTAAAAGATGATGCGCCGATGTTTGTAAAAGGTAGTAAAAAATGATGCACCGATGTTGGTCATAAGTAGTACAAAATAATGCGCCGATGTTGGTCATAAGTTGTAAAAAATGATGCACCGATGTTGGCCATAAGTAGTAAAAAATGATGTGCCGATGTTGGTCATAAGTAGTAAAAAATGATGCGCCGATGTTGGTATTATGCAGTAAACAATAATGCGTCGATGTTGGTAATTAGTAGTAAAAAATGATGTGCCGATGTTGCTCATAAGTAGTAAAAAATGATGCGCCGATGTTGGTCATAAGCAGTTAAAAATGACGTGCCGATGTTTGTCATATGCAGTAAACAATGATGCACCGATGTTTGTCATAAGTAGTAAAATATGATGCGCCGATGTTGGTCATATGCAGTAAAAAATAATGCGCCGATGTTGGTCATAAGTAGTAAAAAATGATACGTTGATGTTTATCATATGCAGTAAAAAATGATGCACCGATGTTTGTCATAAGTAGTAAACAATGATTCGCCGACGTTTGTCATATGCAGTAAAAAATTATGCACCGATGTTTGTTATATGCAGTAAAACATTATGCGCCGGTGTTTGTTATCTGCATTAAAAAATGATGCACAGGTGTTTGTCATATGCAGTAAAAAATGATGCGCCGATGTTGGTCATAAGTAGTAAAAAATGATTTACGAAGGTTTGTCATAAGTAGTCACAAATGATGCGCAGATGTTGGTCATAAGTAGTAAAAAATGATGCAGCGATGTTTGTCATATGCAGTAAAATATTATGCACCGGTGTTTGTAATATGCAGTAACAAATGATGCACCGGTGTTTGTCATATGCAGTTAAAAATGATGCGCCGATGTTAGTAATAAGTAGTAAAAAATGATGCACCGATGTTGGTCATATGCAGTAAAAAATGATGCACCGATGTTGGTCATATGCAGTAAAAAATGATGCGATGATGTTTGTTATATGCAGTAAACAAAGATTATTCACCGGTGTTTGTCATATGCAGTAAAAAATGATCCGCCGATGTTTGTCATAAGTAGTAAAAAATGATGCGCCGATGTTGGTCATATGCAGTAAAAAATGATGCATCGATGTTGGGTATAAGTAGTAAAAAATGATGCGCTGATGTTGGAAATATGCAGTAAAAAATGATGCGCCGATTTTGGTCATAAGTAGTAAAAAATGATGCGCAGATGTTGGTCATATGCAGTAAAAAATGATGCACCGATGTTGGTCATAAGTAGTAATAATCATGAGCAGATGTTGGTCATAAGTAGTAAAAAATTATGCGCTGATGTTTGTCATATGCAGTAAAAAATGATGCACCGATGTTGGTCATAAGTAGTAAACAATGATGCGCCGATGTTGGTCATATGCAGTAAAAAAGGATGCATCGATGTTGGTCATAAGTAGTAAAAAATGATGCACTGATGTTGGAAATATGCAGTAAAAAATGATGCGCCGACGTTGGTCATGAGTAGTAAAAAATTATGCACCGATGTTTGTCATAAGTAGTAAAAAATCATGCGCCGATGTTGTTCATATGCAGTAAAAAATGATGCGCCGATGTTGGTCATAAGTAGTAAAAAATGATGCACCGATGTTGGTCATAAGTAGTAAACAATGATGTGCCGATGTTGGTCATGAGTAGTAAAAAATGATGCGCCGATATTGGTCATAAGTAGTTAAAAATGATGCGCCGATGTTTGTTATATGCAGTAAAAAATTATGCACCGATGTTGGTCATAAGTAGTAAAAAAATGCGCCGATTTTGGTCATAAGTAGTAAAAAATGATGTGCCGATGTTGGTCATAAGTAGTAAAAAATGATGCGCCGATGTTTGTTATATGCAGTAAAAAATGATGGGCCGATGTTGGTCATAAGTAGTAAAAAATAATGCGCCGATGTTGGTCATAAGTAGTAAAAAATGATGCACCGATGTTGGTCATAAGTAGTAAAAAATGATGTGCCGATGTTGATTATAAGTAGTAAAAAATGATGCGCCGATGTTGGTATTATGCAGTAAAAAATGATGCGTCGATGTTGGTCATAAGTAGTAAAAAATGATGTGCCGATGTTGGTCATAAGTAGTAAAAAATGATGCGCCGATGTTTGTCATAAGCAGTAAAAAATGACGTGCCGATGTTTGTCATATGCAGTAAACAATGATGCACCGATGTTTGTCATAAGTAGTAAAATATGATGCGCCGATGTTGGTCATATGCAGTAAAAAATAATGCGCCGATGTTGGTCATAAGTAGTAAAAAATGATACGTTGATCTTTATCATATGCAGTAAAAAATGATGCACCGATTTTTGTCATAAGTAGTAAAAAATGATGCACGGATGTTGGTCATAAGTAGTAAAAAATTATGCGCCGATGTGGGTCATATGTACTAAACAATTATTCGCCGATGTTGGTCATATGCAGTAAAAAAAAATGCGTCGATGTTGGTCATAAGTAGTAAAACATGATTTGGCGATGTTGGTCATAAGTAGTAAAAAATTATGCGCCGATGTTGGTCATAAGTAGTAAAAAATAATGTGCCGATGTTGGTCATAAGTAGTAAGAAATAATGCGCCGATGTTTGTCATAAGTAGTAAAAAATTATGCGCCGATGTTGGTCATATGCAGTAAAAAATGATGCACCGATATTGGTCATAAATAGTAAAAAATGATGTGTCGATGTTGGTCATGAGTAGTAAAATAATAATGCGCCGATGTTGGTCATATGCAGTAATAAATCATGCGCCGATGTTTGTCATAAGTAGTAAAAAATGATGTGCCAATGTTGGTCATAAGTAGTAAAAAATAATGCGCCGATATTGGTCATATGCAGTAAAAAATGATGCACCGATGTTGGTCATAAGTAGTAAAAAATGATGTGTCGATGTTGGTCATAAGTAGTAAAAAATAATGCGCCGATGTTGGTCATATGCAGTAAAAAATTATGCGCCGATGTTGGTCATAAGTAGGTAAAAATTATGTGCCGATGTTGGTCATAAGTAGTAAAAAATAAGGCGCCGATGTTGGTCATACGCAGTAAAAAATGATGTGCCGATGTTGGTCATTAGTAGTAAAAAATTATGTGCCTATGTTGGTCATAAGTAGTAAAAAATGATGCGCCGTTGTTAGTCATAAGTAGTAAAAAATTATGTGCCGATGTTTGTCATATGCAGTAAAAAATGATGAACCGATGTTCGTCATAAGTAGTAAAAAATGATGTGTCGATGTTGGTCATGAGTAGTAAAAAATAATGCGCCGATGTTGGTCATATGCAGTAAAAAATGATGCGCCGATGTTGGTCATAAGTAGTAAAAAACGATGTGCCAATGTTGGTCATAAGTAGTAAAAAATAATGCGCCGATATTGGTAATATGCAGTAAAAAATTATGCACCGATGTTGATCATAAGTAGTAAAAAATGATGTGTCGATGTTGGTCATAAGTAGTAAAAAATAATGTTCCGATGTTGGTCATATGCAGTAAAAAATGATGCGCCGATGTTGGTCATAAGTAGTAAAAAATGATGTGCCGATGTTCGTCATAAGTAGTAAAAAATAATGCGCCGATGTTGGTCATATGCAGTAAAAAATGATGTGCCGATGTTGGTCATGAGTAGTAAAAAATGATGTGCCGATGTTGGGCATAAGTAGTAAAAAATGATGCGCCGATGTTAGTCATAAGTAGTAAAAAATTATGTGCCGATGTTTGTCATATGCAGTAAAAAATGATGCGCAGATGTTGGTCATTAGTAGTAAAAAATAATGCCCTGATGTTGGTCATAAGTAGTAAAAAATGATGCGCAGATGTTGGTCATAAGTAGTAAAAAATGATGCACCGATGTTGGTCATAAGTAGTAAAAAATGATGCGCCGATGTTGGTCATAAGTAGTAAAAAATGATGCGCCGATGTTGGTCATGTGCAGTAAAAAATGATGCACCGATATTGGTCATAAGTAGTTAAAAATGAGTCGCCGATGTTGGTCATAAGTAGTAGAAAATGATTCGCCGATGTTTGTCATATGCAGTAAAAAATGATCAACCGATGTAGGTCATAAGTAGTAAAAAATGATGCGCCGATGTTCGTCATAAGTAGTAAAAAATGATGCACCGATGTTGGTCATATGCAGTAAAAAATGATGCGCCGATGTTGGTCATGAGTAGTAAAAAATGATGCACCGATGTTGGTAATATGCAGTAAAAAATGATGCGCCGATGTTGGTCATAAGTAGTAAAAAATTATGCACCGATGTTGGTCATAAGTAGTAAAAAATGATGTGCCGATGTTGCTCATAAGTAGTAAAAAATGATGCGCCGATGTTGGTCATAAGTAGTAAAAAATGATGCGCCGATGTTGGTCATAAGTAGTAAAAAATGATGCGCCGATGTTGGTCATAAGTAGTAAAAAAATTATGTGCCGATGTTTGCCATAAGTAGTAAAAAATGATGCACCGATGTTGGTCATAAGTAGTAAAAAAATGATGCGCCCGATGTTTGTCATAAGTAGTAAAAAATGATGTGCCGATGTTGGTCATAAGTAGTAAAAAATGATGCGCCGATGTTGGTCATAAGTAGTAAAAAATGATGTGCCGATGTAGTCATAAGTAGTAAAAAATGATGTGCCGATGTTGGTCATAAGTAGTAAAAAATGATGTGCCGATGTTGGTCATAAGTAGTAAAAAATGATGTGCCGATGTTGGTCATAAGTAGTAAAAAATGATGTGCCGATGTTGGTCATAAGTAGTAAAAAATGATGCACCGATGTTGGTCATAAGTAGTAAAAAATGATGTGCCGATGTTGGTCATAAGTAGTAAAAAATGATGTGCCGATGTTGGTCATAAGTAGTAAAAAATGATGCGCCGATGTTTGTCAAAAGTAGTAAAAAATGATGCACCGAGGTTGGTCATAAGTAGTAAAAAAAATGATGCCCCGATGTTTGTCATAAGTAGTAAAAAATGAGGCACCGATGTTGGTCATAAGTAGTAAAAAATGATCCACAGATGTTGGTCATATGCAATAAAGAATTATGCGCCGATGTTTGTCATATGCAGTAAACAATGATGCGCAGATTTTGTCATACGTAGTAAAACAATAATGCGCCGATGTGTGTCATATGCAGTTAAAAAAATGATTCGCCGATGTTTGTCATATGCAGTAAAAAATGATGCGCTGATGTTGGTCATATGCAGTAAAAAATGATACGCCGATGTTGGTCATATGCAGTAAAAAATTATGCGCCGATGTTGGTCATAAGTAGTAAAAAATGATGCACCGATGTTGGTCATAAGTAGTAAAAAATGATGTCCCGATGTTGGTCATAAGTAGTAAAAAATGATGCGCCGATGTTGGTCATAAGTAGTTAAAAATGATGCGCCGATGTTGGTCATAAGTAGTAAAAAAATGATCCGCCGATGTTTGTCATATTAGTAAAAAATGATGCACCGATGTTGGTCATATGCAGTAAAAAATGATGCGCCGATGTTGGTCATAAGCAGTAAAAAATGATGCACCGATGTTTGTCATATGCAGTAAGAAAAAGTGATGCGCCGATGTTTGTCATATGCAGTAAAAATCCACCTAGGTCCATCTCGTTTTTGGTTCAACAAGAAACTAGTTCCGTGCAACTTTATAATATTGTTAATTTAATGTTTATTTCGTTGTAACGTAGTGGGTAATAATTAACTTTTAATTCATTTTTAAATCTAAATTTAGAGAGAATCATTTTTGCCAATGACATAATCAAAATTTTAAAAACATTCTAATTATAGACTTTTAGTTTTCATTTGTTTATTCATCGAAAACAATAACAATATATACATTTGCTAAATATGAGTGAGAAAGTATTTTAACTCCCAGGTCTCGAGATGTCCGTCAATCAAAAGTTTCTCATCTTTTAAAAAATAATGTCTTCATTTGCTTCACTATAGATGCACATAAACGTATAGTTATTTCTCTTTAGTGTAAAAATCATACAAGTGCTACTCTTTATTTTTCATTTAATGTTTTAAAATAAAACACTTTAATGTTGTTTTTTATGTGCAATTAACAAATCAAGACATCACTAATTAAATGAGTTACATCAAATAAATTTTATAGTTATTTAATCTAAGATATGTAGTTTGTTTTTTTACATCTTAAGTTTTGTTTGTCATTTTTTAATGAAAATGTTTTTCTGTGACTAAATTGCGTTTTTTTTTCTGTAAAATCCTTTTTACTTTTCGTAAAAAAGATTATCTCGACACGAATCATCTTCTCTCCCATTTTATTACACCATATAAGTTTTCATAAGTGAATTGTGAGTTCTCTTCTAGGTAATTGATATATGTTCCGATCTCCCAACTGAACCAGATCCCTGTGTTGGAATCTACAAAAGAACATTGCTGGCAAGTTCGCTCTTAACCATCGAGTGGTGATAAAGAAGCTTGTTCTCTCTGATTCGAGGAAAGTGTCTGTAGCATTGCTTCCTCGTGGACTGCTGCTTCCAGGACATGTTAAAAGCAGCTCTTAGTATTCTGGTATACATCCTGTCAACTTTCTTGGCCAATATTTTGGTACAAGTTGAAGTGCTACTTCCATGTAGAACATATCGATGCAATAATGGCTTCAAAAATGTCACCTTCCATTGCAGTAGTTATTTTGCATATTTAGTTCTCTGTGCAATCTTGCTTCGCAACTTTACTGCCTAGATAAGTAAACAAGATATGTAACTACTGCCAAGATAGGTAAACTATCGACATTTTTAGACAAGTCCAATTCAGGAAAGAAATATTTTCATGTTCATAAAAATGTGCTTTGTTTGACCGTTCTCAATGTAATTCGCAAATAATTATTTTGCATATTTTAATTATCTTATTGGCTTTTTAATTTTTTCTTTTTCTGAAATTTTGTATTTGATTTTTTGTTCATTTCCATAAAAAGAAATGTTTATTTTATTTTACACTTTTTACTAAATTTATTTTTTGTTCATTTCCATAAAAAGAAATGTTTATTTTATTTTACACTTTTTACTAAATTAATTTTTTGTTCATTTCCATAAAAAGAAATGTTTATTTTATTTTACACTTTTTACTAAATTAATTTTTTGTTCATTTCCATAAAAAGAAATGTTTATTTTATTTTACACTTTTTACTAAATAAATTTTTTGTTCATTTCCATAAAAAGAAATGTTTATTTTATTTTACACTTATTAATTAATTTTCCATTTAAATATCCACGTTTTATCTTTTCTTATATTTTTGTCATTTTTTCGATATATTTCCTGTTTCAACATTTTATCTCTTATCATTTTAATTGCCTTTATTCATTCATCGTTTATTTTTTCCATAATTTTTTAAATCATTTAATTTTTAGAATTACACAAAAAATATCCTGATAATGTTTAATTTTTCCGAATTTCGCCGCTTTTTTATAATTCAAAATTTTAGTTAGATTTGTCATAAAAAACTGACATTCTTTTCATTCATAAAGTATCATTACAAATCCTTAGTTAAATAAATATTTTTCGATTACTAAAAGCATTTTAATTGAATTAATCAAAATGCTTTTAGTAATGCGAAAATATGCTAAATAGAAGAAACCGCAAAATGCACAATCTAATCTTAAACTTATCATTTTAAGCAGGACAAATATACGTACAAATTGTTTTCTCTAATAAAAGAAACTAATGTAGTCAATAAAACTCTGGTATTTTAAGCTACCAAGCATTTAATTGTTTACATTTAAATTTCTGATTATTTATTATCACTTGATACCAAGAGTTGCCTTTATATTTATCTGCACCTTTAGGCTGTTATCTTATTTATTTATTTATTTTTGTAGATTAGTGTGTTATCTTATTTATTCATTTATTTTTGTAGATTAGTGTGTTATCTTATTTATTCATTTATTTTTGTAGATTGGTGTGTTATCTTATTTATTCATTTATTTTTGTAGATTAGTGTGTTATCTTATTTATTCATTTATTTTTGTAGATTAGTGTGTTATCTTATTTATTCATTTATTTTTGTAGATTAGTGTGTTATCTTATTTATTCATTTATTTTTGTAGATTGGTGTGTTATCTTATTTATTCATTTATTCTTGTAGATTAGTGTGTTATCTTATTTATTTATTTATTTTTGTAGATTAGTGTGTTATCTTATTTATTCATTTATTTTTGTAGATTGGTGTGTTATCTTATTTATTCATTTATTTTTGTAGATTAGTGTGTTATCTTATTTATTCATTTATTTTTGTAGATTAGTGTGTTATCTTATTTATTCATTTATTTTTGTAGATTAGTGTGTTATCTTATTTATTCATTTATTTTTGTAGATTAGTGTGTTATCTTATTTAGTCATTTATTTTTGTAGATTGGTGTGTTATCTTATTTATTCATTTATTTTTGTAGATTAGTGTGTTATCTTATTTATTTATTTATTTTTGTAGATTAGTGTGTTATCTTATTTATTTATTTATTTTTGTAGATTAGTGTGTTATCTTATTTATTCATTTATTTTTGTAGATTGGTGTGTTATCTTATTTATTCATTTATTTTTGTACATTAGTGTGTTATCTTATTTATTCATTTATTTTTGTAGATTAGTGTGTTATCTTATTTATTCATTTATTTTTGTAGATTAGTGTGTTATCTTATTTATTCATTTATTTTTGTAGATTAGTGTGTTATCTTATTTAGTCATTTATTTTTGTAGATTGGTGTGTTATCTTATTTATTCATTTATTTTTGTACATTAGTGTGTTATCTTATTTATTTATTTATTTTTGTAGATTAGTGTGTTATCTTATTTATTCTTTTATTTTTGTAGATTGGTGTGTTATCTTATTTATTCATTTATTTTTGTAGATTAGTGTGTTATCTTATTTATTCATTTATTTTTGTAGATTAGTGTGTTATCTTATTTATTCATTTATTTTTGTAGATTGGTGTGTTATCTTATTTATTCATTTATTTTTGTAGATTAGTGTGTTATCTTATTTATTCATTTATTTTTGTAGATTGGTGTGTTATCTTATTTATTCATTTATTTTTGTAGATTAGTGTGTTATCTTATTTATTCATTTATTTTTGTAGATTAGTGTGTTATCTTATTTATTCATTTATTTTTGTAGATTAGTGTGTTATCTTATTTATTCATTTATTTTTGTAGATTAGTGTGTTATCTTATTTATTCATTTATTTTTGTAGATTAGTGTGTTATCTTATTTATTCATTTATTTTTGTAGATTAGTGTGTTATCTTATTTATTCATTTATTTTTGTAGATTAGTGTGTTATCTTATTTATTCATTTATTTTTGTAGATTTCGTTTCGGCTATGCAGTCAGAACCTATTAACTAAAAATAGGTATATTAATAATTGCGATTGACCATGAATTAATTATTTATCTTGCATCAATTTATCCTATTATTTGACATTATTGGAATTTAAATACTATAAGATAATAGTGGTTTTAGTATAACCTATAAGATTGGGGATTAATATACTCCTCAAATAATAATTGAATCAATCCTGCAAAACAAGTTTTTTTTCTATTCTCTTAGCCTAAGATATAAAATAAATCTGCATTCTAAGACTATTATTGAATCAGTTCGTAAACATATGTACATGTAGATAAGTTAAATCTCTTTTTGGGTTGGTTTTATTTTCATATTAGAAATATGAAGTTTAATTGGAGTTTAACTAGGTGATTCAGTAAATATAAACATTTGATTTAATTAATTCTAGTAGAAATTGAAATGAAATTTAGTTTAAAGATTTCCATTAATGTTTACTAGTTAGGTTTGCATTTCGCAGCGGTTATTCTGAAACCTTGAAAGAATAGCTAATAATTTCTGTAATATGAACATCTGTTTTCTCTGTTCTTTTCAGCATTTCATCTAACATGGATATTTTATTCTAATTAACTATGGCTTTTTTATTGTTTCAGTGTGCTATCTATACTAAATCATGTGTTTCAGTTGGTTTTTTTGTTTTTCAGAAAATGCTTACTCTGGATAGGAATGTTTTGGACTCGTGACATTTCCATTTGGTTAATCTACTTTGAATAAAATAAATAAACAGCAACAACAACAACAACAACAAAAACAACAACAATAATAATAATAATAATAATAATAATAATAATAATAATAATAATAATAATAATAATAATAAAAAAATAATGATAATGATAATAATAATCCATTTTTTTTTTTTAGTTATTTAAAACAAATAAAAATAAAACTGCATGTAAGGTAGTAGGATGTTGCTTGAATTTCTTTTCATTTTACAATTTTCTAATCCAGATATGATTGACTGTTCAGATTTTTAGTTTTATTTGCATATGATCAGATTAGGCAAACATTCTGATGTAAGCTGCATTTATTTTTCCATCATCGTTGTTAAATTCATCGCACGTTGAAGTTAATAATATCTCATCTCAAAATAATGTCATTTATTATACGACATTCCAAATCAAATAATAAAATAAAAATGCATTTTAAGTATTTTATCTTTAATTAACAAAAAAACATGAACCATTGTAAAAATCGCTAATTTGTTTTGGCTTTCCTGCCAACCATTTTGAATATTAAGTGATATATATACATATATATTTTTTTTTACATGGAGGTCACCACATATCCAGGCCCAGAAATCACTCGGGGATAAGGGTTATTGCGTGTACAGTAATCAATGGGATAGTGTTGTAGTATTCGTTAGTATTGGAGATTTGATAAAGTGTCATTACTTAAGGGGACAGTTCATCAGGAATTTGTTTGTGTTGGATTTGAAGACATCCAAGTTGAAGTCAGGTGGGAAACAGGCAAGCAGTAGAGAGTTCCACAGGCGTGCAGTTTTAAGAAAGAAGCTTTGTTCACGGAATCTACATTTAGGTTTAGGCACAGATAAAGACTAGGGAAAATTATTGGCAGTGGTTTCAGCTAGACGGGTGTTTATCATGAAAGTGGTGAGGAGGGACAAGAGATTGGAGCTCAGACGAGCACTTGCAATGGAAATACGATAAAATAAAGATAGGCTCGCAACGTCTCTTCTGTGGGAGAGAGGTTGCAGGGAAGGGTAAAGGGCATCCTCCACTAAGTCTATTTTGTACTCTGTCAAGGCAGGATAGGCGGTTTCAGATGTGGCAGCAGTATTCCATCCTTGGACGTACTTGGCTTTTATATAGATAGAGAATTGCATCAGTAGTGAGATATCTTTTGGAGCGGTAGAAGGACCCCACCATTTTCCCAGCGACCTTGGCAACAGACTTGATGTACGTGTTCCATTTAAGATCAGGAGTAAAGGTCAAACCCAGAAGCTTGTCAAAACATGGGGCCTCCCCTAAACGAGAGCTATCCATTTCAATTGATGCCAGATGGGGATCAGAGTGTTGATGATGTAAGGATAGGAGCTTGGTTTTAGATGTATTAAAAGTAACCAGCCACCTCTTCCCCCACTGTACCACGCACTCAAGATCAGGGGAGAGAGAATCAGAGAGAACTTTGCCATTTACGGCCTTTGATGTGTTGTCATAGATGGTCGTGTCATCAGCATAGATGTCACGGAATGATTTAAGTATGTGTTTTGAGAGATCATTGATGTAGATCAGGAAGAGAGTTGGGCCCAGGATGGACCCCTGAGGGACTCCAGCATTAATACTGCGGGTCTCTGATTTCTGCCCATCAACCACTATTCTTATGAACCTATCAGAGAGAAATGATTTAATGATTGAGAAAACATTTCCAGTTATATCGTAGCTGGAAATATTATGAAGTAGGCCTTTATGCCATACCTTACTAAAGGGCTTTGATATGTCAAGAGCAATTACCCTAAAAAGGAAACCTTTGTCGAGAGATTCGCTAATTCTCTGAGATATCACCGTTAGCACATCTGCTGTGGATTTAGCAGAAAGGAAAACATATTGCATGTCACTAAGAAGGTTATTTCTGCTGAGGTGGTTCACTACTTCTTCATTTAATATGGATTCCAGCAACTTACTCTTGACACACAGAAGACTTATTGGTCTGTACTGAGAGGGAAACGACTTATCACCTAAATTCTTAAATACAGGGCATACTGATGAGGTTTTCCAGGGTATTGGAAAGCACTTCTCCTTAAGGCAAGGCTTAAACAGTTTTGTAAGTATGGGGGAAGTTCTGAATGAAGTTTTTTTAACACTATAATGGGAATGCCGTCAGGGCCAGTTGCTTTACTGGAATCAAGGTTCTTGATAAGCTTAGCGACCTCATGCACAGATATTTGTATGTTGCATAGCGTGTTGTCTGTTATAGGAGGAAATATGGGGAGTTGATGGTCTTTGTTGCATAGGGTAGAATTAGCTGCAAAGTTCTTGGCAAATAGTTTGGCCTTGCCTGATGCTGACAAGATGACCTCAGGTCCATTGATAATGGTTGGGATAGAACGCACACTTCTGTTCAGGATCCTATTTGTTATTTGCCAAAACTGGTGGGAACCAAGCTGCTGCTCAGCTACTTTAGATTTAACGGACTGAGCATATAGCTCTCTTGCATTTTTTATTACTCTTTTACAGTGGTTGCTGGCGTTCCTGAAAGCAGCTTTAGTCTCAGTGCATCTATTACGTTGGTAGCTATGGAAAAAGTGATTTCTGTGCGCACTGGCAGCAGCACATTCTGGGGAGAACCATGGATGGCTGTTAGGTTTTTGTTGGAATTTTTTGGATGGTATGAATCGGTCTATGCCTACAATTAACCATTCGGTCAGGTCTGATACTATAGAGGACACATCCTTTTTAAACATGGAATGGAGATGTAGATCAGATATGAATGTATGAATGTATAAAGCTATCCCAGTCAGCCATAGAGTATCGGTATACAGTATGGTGGAGAGGTGCGTCTGAAGACTTATTACATTTCATTTTTATCTTAACTGATACAACGGAGTGGTCGGAGGATCCCAGAGGCGATAGAACGGAACATGAACATAGCTCAGGGGAAGTTGTGAGAAAAAGGTCTAGAAGGCTTGCATACTTACCGGTAGTATCGAGCACACGGGGGGGGGGGCTCGTGAACAATCTGAGTGAGATCATAGGTAATGGCAAAATCATGACAGAACCTTCCCTCATCATCTGTCTCATTTGAGTGGGTCAGCCATTCCACGTGATGGACATTGAATTCACCGCAAATGTGAATGTTAGCCGAGGGATCAGCAGACAGGATGTGGTCAATTTTCTCAGATATACTCTTAAAGATAGTAACTCTGCTGTTGTGGGGGCGATAGAGGGCAAATATAAATGTGGTGATGTAAGCAAGTGCAACCCGGAAGCACATATAAAGTAAATTAGGATCTTCTCTGGAGATATCGCTGCCACACGGGAAGCCATCTTTAATGTATCTTGACGATCTTGGTGGTCAGATTTAGATGTTAAGTTAGAGTATCCTTTAATTATGAACTCATCTAGGGAAGTGGTTGTCGGCCCAATTCCTGTGTCGCTTAGAAAGAATATGGCCTTATTAACACTTCACTAGCCTTTTACTTTGGAATTAAATTATTTTTTATTCATTTTTATTATTGTTATATTTATTATCATTTATTCATTATTCTTATCATATATTATAATATATTTTACTTATTATCGTTATTAAAATTAGAGAAGCTATACAAAATTAAATTGGATGTAAGTTTAGTGTGGTTTCAATCTCGTTCCTATATGCTTCTAGAAAGAGTTATTGTATAATTTCCGTGTGATTCATTGCTTTTTGTTTTTGATTATTTTGTTTTCTGTAGGTTTTTTTATATGAATATATAAAATGTCATAATCATAATTTCGTTTTTATTGAAATGTGAAAAGATTGGGAAATAATTGGAAAGTATATGCACTTATATACACCTTTCGGATATTTTTGTTTACATTAAATATTTTATGTGTCTAAATAACGATTTTAACAGAACAAATTGAAATTTTTAACTTGTTACCATTTTGTTTAATAAAAATGTAATAATCAAATAATAACGCGACAATTTTATTGAACTTTATAAATCAATTTAAAAAAAATACTAAATGCATAGATTGCAAAATGCATTACAAACATGAAAATATAAGTAGCAGGTCGATATAGGTGAATGAAAACAAAACCAAAAGCTTGTACATAATATGTGTAATATTAATCTTTAGCATTATGTATTTATTTCTCAATAAATCGTTCACAAACAATATGTGTGTGCGTTTGTAAACAGATATACTTATAGTGTATATATCCAATAAAGTTATTCAAAAGTGCCACAATTAACTTCCAGAAAAAAAAAAACATTCCAATGTTACAGAAGCATTCACTTAATTCATTAAATTATCGTCCCATTAGCCTCCTCCCACTTTTTGCCAAAATATTTGAGACCTTAATTAACCATGCTCCAGTCCATCACCTTACAGATGCTAAACTTATTTAGACAAGTCCGTTCCACAGTAGACATCATAACTGTAATCTCTGAATGTATATACCCTTCACTGGAGAAAGCGGGGGAGGTCAGAGCAGTAGCTCTAAATATATCTAAGGCTTTTGACAGGGTATGGCATGAGGGTCTCCTCAGGAAAATTAGATCATACGGTATCACTGGTAGAATACTTAACATAATTAAATCCTTCTTAGATAAGAGAAAAATCCAGGTTGTCCTCGACGGTTGTACATCGAAACAATATGATATAAATGCGGGAGTTCCCCAGGGGTCTATCCTTGGACCTCTACTGTTCCTGATATTCATAAATGACCTCCCCGACAAAATTGCCTCTGAGATGGGTATATATGCTGATGACACCACACTCTATAACAGGCACGACAGGAAAACAAATGAACACATATCTAAAGAAATGGCAGAAACACAAGAGGATGACCTCCAGTCTGTAGTGGAATGGGGACAAAAATGGATGGTCATGTTCAATGCTGCCAAGACTAAACTAGTTTCATTCAATAATTACAAGAAACCTTCTCTATCACCTATAGCAATGGCCAACGACTCTTTATCTGAGAGTACATCTTTCAAACACCTTGGCCTAAAGTTCACAGGAAATATGAGTTGGAACAATTACATTGAAGGCATCGCCAGGGCCGCTGCAAGGAAGGTGGGCACTCTCTACCGTGCTAGAAAACTACTAACACCCGAAAGTATCTTATACCTCTATGAGGCCACCATTCGCCCATGTATGGAGTATTGCAGTCATATTTGGGCTGGTGCATCTGCTACTAGTCTCTCGCTCCTTGACAAGGTTCAAAAGAGAGTCGCAAATCCGATAGGCCCTGAACTGGCATCTAAACTTCAGCCTCTGTCCCATCGACCAAACGTTGCATCCCTCTGCCTGTTCTACAAGTATTTTAATGGTGAATGCTCTGACGAACTGCAAGCACTTGTGCCCCACGACGTGAACACCCTCGACAAATCCGACAGGCTGCTAAATCCCACCCCCACACAGTAGAAATCCCTAGATGTAAAAGATCTTTCTACTCCAATAGTTTCTTCCCCAGAACCACTAGACTTTGGAATTCCATTCCAGGTCCCTGCTTCCCCAACTGTACTGACGTGCAGAAGTTCAAGTGTAACGTGAACCGACATCTTGCTGCCCAAATCCCTACATAGTACCCCAGTAGTTGTTGCCCCTGATAGTAGCCCCTAAACCAAAGTGGCAATGTGCCTTGTTTGGGGTGAAAATGTAATAAAAAAAAAAATATTGTTTTCTTACTGCGTCTTACACATGTTTCATTGAATGGCATGAATATACGAAACAAATCAACAGAGCCTTACATGACTTTTTCAGGAAAAGTATATAGTTTTTTCCCTTGGACTGAAAGGATAGATAATGTTTCAGAAATCAGAAGAGAAAAACAAAAAGCTAAAAAAAAAATAAGAAGTCTTACTTCTTTCAAGTTGGTTTCAATATTTTCTATGATAATAACAAGACTTATTATTGTTTTTGTTTAGGTTACTATGCATTTTGTTTTCTCTTATGATTGTTCTAAGTTTTTTTGTTTTGTGTTTTACATAGGAGTCACCACTTATCATGGCCCGGAGACCACTCGAGGATAAGGGTTAATGAATGCACAGTAGTCAATGAGACAATATCGTAGTAATCGTTAGTAGTGGAAATTTGGTAAATTGGATTACTTAAGGGGACGGCTCATCAAGAATTTGTTTATGTTGGATTTGAAGACGACCAAATTGTAATCTGCTAGAAAGCAAGTAAACGGAAAAGGGTTCCACAGGCATGCAGTTCTAAGAAAGAAGCTTTGTTCATGGAATCTATGTTTAGGTTTAGGCACAGATAAAGAGTGGGGGAAATTATTGATAGTGGTTTCAGCTAGAGGAGTGTTTTCGTGAAAGTTTGGCAAGGGGAAAACATAGATTGGAGCTCAGACAAGCACTTGTCATGAAAATAACGATAAAACAGTGACAGGCTCGCAACGTCTCTTCTGTGAGAAAAGGGCATCCCCCACTAGGCTGCGAAGTCTATTTTGAACTCTGTCAAGGCAGGATAAGGTATTTCTAGCAGCTCCTGCCCAGATGTGGCAACGGTACTCCATCCTTGGACGTGCCTGGCTCTTATATAGTTTCCAATTCATTTTAACATTGTTTATCCTTTTCAATCCAAGAGAAAAAACTGTATATTTTTTCCTGAATAACTCATGTAAGTATCTGGTGGTTTGCTTGGTATATTCATGTTATTCAATAAAACATGTGTAAAACAATATGGATGTGAATTAAGTGAATACTTCTGTGACCTTAGAATGTTTAATAAAATTTATGTATATATACACTTGTGCCCGATATTATTCATACCCCACCTTGAAAATTGAGTTTATTATGTGTAACTTTGTAAGAATTTATTGTTTACATCCATATCGATACATATTCTTAATACACCTCTTCTGATCATTTTCGTCATTTTAAAATCTCGGGATACTTGTAATAAAAGAAATATACAGCTATTTATAAAATCTGCAATGTTCAAAAATAATCATACCCCCTTATTTTTTCAGTATTAATCGAATTTCTGACTGTTTGTTTCCTGCTTGATTCTTATTTTGAATGCTTTTATACAACCTTTGATTAATTTCATTTCGTTTTTTGCATTTTTCAGAAATTAAAATGATATCAACTGAAAACCAATGAAAGAATAAAAATTATTAGAATGGGGAAGAAAAAAGAGCTTAGTAATGATCTTAGGACTAAAATTGCGAATTCACATAAGGATGGTTTAGGTTACAAGTCAATTTCCAAGAAATTTGAGGTCCCTACAGCAACAGTACAGAGCATCATCAAAAAATTCCAGAGCCACCACACAACAAACAACTTGATTGGTAGAGGAAGGAAAAGGAAACTGTCTGCTAGAGCCACCAGGAATATTGTAAGAAGTGTTAATGCAAATCCAACCACCACTACTAAGGACATTTTAGAAAATCTGGAGTCTTCTGGCATAAAAATATCAAGGCAAACATTGCAAAGGACTCTGCATGAAAATGGTCTGAAAGGAAGAAGACCAAGAAGGACTCCATTGCACACCGGAAAACACCTTGCAGCACGTCTAAAGTTTGCTAGGACCCATGTAAATTCTCCAGAGTCCGTTTTCTCAAGTATTTTGTGGACTGACGAAACAAAAATTGAATTGTTTGGCCATATGGATGCTTCTTACGTTTGGAGGAAGAAAGGAGAAGCTTACAACCCAAAGAACACCATACCCACGATGAAACATGGTGGTGGTAGCCTAATGTTTTGGGGCTCCTTTTCGGCTAGTGGTCCAGGTAGTTTGGTCAAGATAGATGGAACCATGAAGAAGGAGCAATATTTGGAGATACTCCAGAAAAACATTAGACAGGATGCGGAGAATCTCCATTTAGGACCAAACTGGGTCCTTCAACAGGATAATGATCCAAAACATACTGCCAAAATAGTCAAGAAATGGTTTGAGGATAATCAAATTAATGTTTTGGAATGGCCTTGCCAGGGTCCCGACCTGAACCCTATCGAAAACCTCTGGCACATATTGAAAACTGAGGTTAAAAAGCGGAAACCTAGAAATTTGAGGGATTTGGAGAACTACTGCATTGAAGAATGGTCAAAAATCAGTGTTGATGCTTGTAAAAACCTTGTTGATAAATATCCAAAACGGTTACAGGCAGTTATTAAGAATAAAGGGCATGCTATTGACTATTAGTAAGAGAGGTATGAATAATTTTGAACTAGTGCCATTATTGTTTTTCTTTGTATAATGTTTCAAACTTGGATAATTTATTTATTTGTTGAGTTTAAATTAAATGCCTATGCTTGATTTATTGTCTGAAATCCCTTTAATATTGTCTACCTTCTGGTTTGAGCAATATTCTTATAGAAATCTCAAAGATCCGAGGGGTATGAATAATATCGGGCACAAGTGTATATATAAAATATATTTTAGTCATCGACATACAGACCTGTTTCGTTGTTTCACAACTCATCAGTGCCGCTAGACTAACACCTCTCCCAAGCCGAGGATCGAACCTAGAACCGTCGTGATGACAGTCGGCAGTCCTACCCCCTGACTACGGAATCGGTGGCCGAAATTAAATTGTCCGAACGTCTATTTAAATAAACATCCGTCCGCTACTCGTAGAGGGCTCAAACGTTTGTTTGTAAACAAATCGTGAGCTTCGCATTATTTCAGCTAAATTAAGTAGCGAGTAAGATAATTTATGAGAGTGCTCTACCGAAGAGGGGAGCTTTATAAAATATATTTTAGTCATCGACATACAGACCTGTTTCGTTGTTTCACAACTCATCAGTGCCGCTAGACTAACACCTCTCCCAAGCCGAGGATCGAACCTAGAACCGTCGTGATGACAGTCGGCAGTCCTACCCCCTGACTACGGAATCGGTGGCCGAAATTAAATTGTCCGAACGTCTATTTAAATAAACATCCGTCCGCTACTCGTAGAGGGCTCAAACGTTTGTTTGTAAACAAATCGCGAGCTTCGCATTATATATATACTAGCAGGACCCGTGTGCCAGTGTGGCTCTGTGGAAGCATATCACAAAGACAGAACAAATTCGGTAAAGAAACCCTACCCTCAAAAAAAAACAAATTAAACTATGGTTGTCAGTGGAGGTCATAGTAGTGCTGTTTTGGGAAGATTACTTGTGTTTACTGGTGATCACTGGATGCATCTGCAACTGGAACTCACTGGATACCATGATAAGCATAAGCCACTATTGTAAGTATAACACGATCAGCCGGTCACTGAGGTGTGGCTGGCTTCACATGTTATACTAAATGTCTTAGAGTGGTCTCGAGAAGACGTAAAGATGGCCGTCATTATGGTCTGTGTAAGAAGAAAAGCATACCTGAGATGTTGGATGTGCTGTGTGGCTCCTTTTTCTCCCAAGATGACTTCTTCACCCTGGTGGCATTCTGGTTGGAATTTTCTTTCTTCATTCTCCAGACCGCTTCGTTGTTTCAATGAAGGCATTTATGACAGACACAAAAAAAACGACATGTGACACAATTGCAATATATATGAAACATAACTATTTTATTTTACATTATGGATACAATATATATTACAAAAACTTTTACAATTTTCTTAAAAACTAAACTAACTAGCCTTACTAGTATTGAGGAAGGGGGGGAGCACCCCCATTTATGGAAAGAAAGAATCATGTGTGCTCACCTCATAATGGTCTGTACAGAAAGAGGGCGATCTAGAAAGGTAATTATGGGAATGCATTTCTTTGTATATCTACGCTCATGGCCAAATCACCACTCGGCCATGCTGTAGAGTGTGTTAGAAATCGTGGCACTGAGAAATAGTGCCACATCCCTCCCTATTTATTGAGATTGTCGGACTGACGTCCTCATCTTGGTTATTATAGTCACAACATTTCGGCCGTTTTGCCCCCCAGCCTTCATCAGGTGTTTTGTATCGAACTGGAGAACTGTTTGTTAGGAGTCTCGAACCCAACCCTTTATTATTATTATGAGGGTACAGTGTTCGGACTCCAGCTAGGCTCTGGGACATAGTTGCTTATTCTCTGTTTTGAATGTTACTTTTCACTGCCTTCATTCAGGATTGAACTCAGCACCTTTGGGTAACTGTAAACTTTGATACAACGTCTAGGACCACTCGGCCATATGTCACTAGGACATATGGCCGTTGTGACTATAACAACCAAGATGAGGAAGTCAGTCCGACAATCTCAATAAATGAAAACACCTCATCTCAAAAATACAGACAATTACTATCCCTCCCTATGCAATCCGAAATTTATGAGTATTCATAAATTTCAGAAGTCCCTAATTCTTCTGTGGATGGTGCGTCAACCGGCCATCAGCAATCAATGTCCACATGCTCTTCGTTCCGTCAGGAACTCAGTGAAGCAATTTATTTTTTTCCGCCAGGCCCCTGGTAGACTGGTATACTGCTTCAAATACCAGAGAGGGTAATCATCCTTGCTCTCCATCGAGGCAATGAAGAAAAATGATGGAGGAATTCCAACCTCCTAGCATAATGTAACTTACACCCTCAGGTCCTCATGATGTCAGTTACTGGATTTACGCTCTCTTCAGCAACCAGTATAATATATTTTAACCAAGCCGGAGTTTACGTGAGTTCATCACGCCGACCTATACGTATTTCAATTTATAATGTATTTTAACCAAGCCGGAGTTTACGTGAGTTAATCACGCCGATCTATACGTATTTCAAGTTATTATTTCAGTAACTGGATTTACGCTCCCTTCAACAACCAGTATAATGTATTTTAAATAAGTCGGGGTTACGTGAGTTAGTTAAACCTCGGTCTTCAGAGGTTCTAATCTAATTTAATTCTGTTAGAGCAAGGAGTCTGCCGCTGAAATACTAATAGAAACTATCCACCACGGAATATTTATTAATTATTCGTTTTTTTTCTCTAATTACAATAATATTGTTCAAGAATTAATTGAAGAAGGGCACTCAGCCTTCATACTCAATTAAGGCAAAAAAAATTCACAAAATAAGCAATTCAGAAACCTGGTATACATTAAATCAATGAAATAGGGTGTTAAAAAAATTTTTCTTAAAAACAGAAAACACTTCTTAAAAAATCATTTCAGAGTACCTCGGTCACAATTAGAATTTGTTTACACAATGAAAACGCATTTCAAGTTATTACATTCATAATTAACTTTTTCCCAAATTTCAGAGTACATTTAAAAAGTATGTTTTTTTTTTTCAAAACAACATTCTTTACAAAAGATCATTAAAATTTCATTCCAAGTAATTCATTTATTATTAAAAGCAATCTTCTCAAAAGATCATAAATTTCGAATCAACCCACTTTTCACAATGAAATTCAGAGATATCCAAAAAAAAATTTCATTTCGTCATTATTATTTTTAAAATTCAGTGTACATTTAAAGTTATTTAATTTATTCTTAAAAATCATTTCTTCTTATAGACCATTATCAAGGTCATTTCGAATTCAGAAACCCTTTACGTTAATTAATTTTTTTTCAAAGTAATTAGTTTATTATTTAAAAGCAACTCTCTTCCTAAAAGATCACTTACAAAGATTATTTCGAATTAATCAATCCTGCCACACCTGGGAGTTATATTAATTAACGACCAGTTCTGTATAGGTAACAGCTTGAGAAAATTAAAGTTTCAATTAAAGAGAGATCTTTCTAGACTGAGGAATTTTTTTTCTTAAGAATTAATTTAACTTTTCGTAAATACTCGTCAGTCAATATTTCAGGGACCCCTATCATACGGTCCAATTTCAATTAAAGAATTCACTCAAATAATTCTTCTTTAATCATCTAGAATTTAGGAAAATTTCTTTCGTTAGTCAAATAATATTTCTTTGGAAATTATAAAAAAATTCAGAGAATATTCGAAATTTAATAGCATAATTTTTCTTTAAAAACTATGAAAATTTCAGAGTACTCTTAATTCGTTATTACATGGGGGTTTAGCTATACAAGCACTAAAAGCAAGAGAAGAGAGTGTGTGGGGGGGGGGGCGAAGCCTTCACTAACTTCCCGCCGCAACATCACGCATTAAGAGGTCATCTCCACTCATCTCTCCCATGTGCGCCCATTGTTTTAAAAATATGATTGACAGCTAAGCCTGCTGGATTTAAACATTATAACGAGTTTTTAAAAAATAATAATAAAATAGAAAAAATCTTATTTGGATCAATTTTGTAAAAGGCATTCTCGCACAAAAAAAGTTCACATTATGTAATCCAAATTTTTAGCAATACATTTTCTTTTATTTCCTTTTCTTCAAACAGACAAATGAAAATCAATAAAAAAACATTATCAAATCAAAAAGGCCCCTTATGTTTCAGCGATAATTGTAATCTAACCTGAAAAAGCCACATGAAACAGTTCAGAGTGCATTGTTCATGATTTCTTTCTATAGTTCATAAAAGAAAAGTGTTGAAGCGAAAGTTCTACTTTTTTAAAATCTGAATCTAACACCTGCAAAGTCAACAAGTCGACAATAGTCCTATATTTTCTCAACCTGAAATAAGGATCAAATTAAAAAATGTTAGGTATTCTTTTTTTCTTTCTTTTAAATTTATTTTTCGAGCATTGTTTGAAGGATTTTTTCTCTTTTTTTTCATGTAACACAAATATGCATATACATACACACACATATAGATATATATCGAGAGAGAGAGAGAGAGAGAGAGAGAGAGAGAGAGAGAGAGGGAGAGAGAGAGAGTGAGAGAGAAAGAGATATTGATATATCTTTTTGCATAATCTAGAGACACTTTTTTTTCGTCTCTGTTTTTGTTTTTTTAATCGAAGGGTTATTTTGCGTGGATGTAGGAAGGGTGAACTTTTTTTTTAATCGATCTTTTGTATGTAACTTTTTTTTGTTTATTCGTAGGTGCAAAACAAATTTTTTTTCAGGTTCTGAATTATTTTTTTAATGTGTTTTTTTTTGGGGGGGGTTGTTTTTTTTTGCGTTTGTGCGCTCATGTGTTGTGTGTTCCATTGGGTCTGCCATTTTTTTAATTTTTGCCTGAAATATTTCTTCAGTTCGTTCAGTTTTTAAAAACCGTGGACCCTTTTTTACTTTATTTGTCTAGTGGTTATTATTTTTGGTTGTGCCGTGGGGTTTTTTGTTTGTTTGTTTGTTTGTTTTTTCAGGGTCAAACTTTCGTCTGACAGCAACATTTAAACAGGTGGTGCCGTAATCGATTTAAAATCTGGCAGGGTCCAAATTATTTCCATGCTAGAAAATAACATGTCCTGCTCATAGTGCACCATTTATAACACGATCAGCTGGTCACTGAGGTGTGACTGGCTTCACATGTTATACTAAATGTCTTAGAATGGTCTCGGGAAGACGTAAAGATGGTCGTCATTAGGGTCTGTGTAAGAAGAAAAGCATACCTGAGATGTTGGATGTGCTGTGTGGCTCCTTTTTCTCCCAATATGACTTCTTCACCCTACTGGCGTTCTGGTTGAGATTTTCTTTCTTCATCCTCCGGACCGCTTCGTTGTTTCAATGAAGGAATTTATGACAGACACAAAAAACGACACGCGACACAATTGCAATATATATGAAACATAACTAACTATTTTATTTTACATTATGGATACAATATATATTACAAAAACTTTTACAATTTACATATCTTCAAAACTAAACTAACTAGCCTTACTAGTGTTGAGGGAGAGACAAAATCATGTGTGCTCACCTTATAATGGTCTGTGCAGAAAGAGACAGAGCTAGAAAGGGAATTATAGGAATGCATTTCTTTGTATCTCTACGCTCATGGCCAAATCACCACTCGGCCATGCTGTAGAGTGTGTTAGAAATCGTGGCACTGAGAAATAGTGCCACATAAGGAAATGATGATCACCGGTAGTTAGTGCTGTATAGAGGCGTGTACTGGTGGAGCTTGACTGTCAATGCAACTGTAACTGTCGGTTCCTGGTGTACAGTTTCAATCTCTAGTGGGCATGAGCTGTATCGGCGTCCACTTGATGTCAGTTAATGCTGTATTGAGGCGTTTACCGGCGGACCTTAACTCTCAGTATAACTGTCACAGACAGTTCCCGGCATACAGTGTCTGTCACTGGTTGCTATGAGCCTTTTCTATTTTCAAATTGACTGCTCTTAAATGAAGTTGTTACACATAATAGCGTTTGCACTGGGTTCCTCTGTAAATGCCGATCATGACCAGTGTCAGGCTTCAGTTAACTATGAAATAAAATCGACTGACGGATACCGGTGAGCACTGTGAAAGAAATTGATTGTCTGCAAATATCGATCACGTCATACAATGGCAGGCACTTTCGTCCGTGTCTTTGGAGGTAGTTACTGTCAGTTCATAAAATGGGCGGTGTGTTCCAATTAAATGTAACTATATATGTTATAATAAAAATACTAATGATAATAATAATAAGAAAAATAGTCATAGTAATAAGAATATTAGTGGCGGCCATGATTATTTTCTACTTACATTAGGGCGCTCTTAAATCAACTTGTGGTGGGTAATTGCGTTTGTTCCTCTGTAAATCTCGATCATAACCAGGATCGGGCTTCAGAGAACTACTCTGTAATGAAATCGACTGTGGTTACTGTCACTTCATAGCACTAGCGCGCATTGTTGGGCAAATCGATTGTCTTCAAATGTATGTCATCTATGGTCATCATTGTGCTTTTAACGTAGGTATTGTCATTTTATGGCATGGGTGGTGTCTTCCAGTTTCATGTAATTGTATACATTATTATTTTTATTATTGTCTCATAAGGAGCTTTCGTACAGGTGATAAAAGATTTCTCATTGAGAACAACCTGTGGTGTTCCCTGGAAGCTGAGTGAAAACAAGTTTCCTCAGATTTACAGTACTCTTCACCTCTTTCGATAACATTTGCAAATGAATTTGCATTATCGCAACAGCCGCTTACCATTGATTTCTCGCTAGCAGCTGCCATTGCTCTCCACTGGAATTTGAGTGGCAATAAGCCTCCCCAAGGCCCCAGTTCTCTCCAGTGGAGGACTGGTCAGCACTCTCCCTTCAGTCTTTCCATCCTCCACGACCCTTCTCGGCTATTTTGGGGGGGGATAATGGGAGGTGATGGGGAGGAGATAGTGAGCTTATGGGTATGCTGCTTCATTGTTCTTGGTTCCATGTAACACTTTATGTTTTGTCTCTGCAGCAGCTCGTCTGGTCCGCGCATGGTCTCCACATTTCAGGTTTTCTTTAATATTTCAGCTGTTTTCATTATTGTTATTCGTTGTATCTTTCCAGTCATTTCTCTGATTCCAATTTCTCCCATTCTTTTTTAAAAACTTTTGGAATTGTTCCTAGTGCTCCTATTATTATAGGTACTATCTTGATTTTTTTTTTTGTCATAACCAGTTCTCTGGTTAGCTCTGTGTATTTGCTCCGTTTTTCCTTTTCTTTGATATTTATCCTGTGGTCAGCTGGAACAGCAAAGTCTACGATTTGGCAGGACTTTTCTTTCTTGTTAATTATTACGACATCCGGTCTTCTTGATTGGATGGGTTTATCCGTTTGTATGTCCATGTCCCATAGGATTTTGTGATTCTTGTTTTCAGTTACTGTTGCTGGCTTATACTTGTACCATTTGTCTGTACGTTCGAGTTTGCTACATTTACTTACTATATGGTTTATCGTTTCGACTCTTTGTCCACAGAATTTGCATTTGCTGTTTTTTTTTTTGTTTGTTTTTTTTGCATTTTGTCAATCTTTGCTTTTGTGTGGTTGGTTCTTATCGAGTTATCTTGTGCTGCAGTTATTAGGTATTCAGTTTCTCGGTTTGCATGTCCTTTTCGCATGATTCTCATCTTTTGTCATCCTTATGAATCTTCCATGTAGTTGTTTCTCTCTCCATTTTTCTTTTCTTGTCTTATCCTTTGTCTCTCTGTTTTCTTTTATGTTGATTTTTTTCCGTGTCTCTTGCTGCCATGATTATCCTTTCAGTATTTTGCATTATGTATTTTTCAAGTTCTTTTTTAGTGTCATTTACATAGTTTTCTATACAAACCAGTCCCCTGTCACCGTCTTCCTTTTTCACATAGAGTCAGTCAACATTGTCCTTTGGGTGTAGTGTGTTGTGCATGGTCATGAGTTTCCTGGTTTTTTGATCGAGCTGTCTCAGTTCTTCTTTGGTCCATCCTATGAACGATCCAGAGTATCTTACTAGTGATATTGTCCATTCATTTATGCCTTTTATTAGGTTTCTGCTATATAATTTAGTTTCCAGAAGTTTTCTTGTTCCCCTGAGGTATTCCTTTCCAATTCTCTCTTTCATTTCTGTTGGTTTGATGGTGGTGCTTCCAGAATTCCTAAGTATTTATAGGGGTGTTGTTGCCCTAGTGCCCTCATTTCTGTTTGGTTAGGTAGTTCCATGCCTTCTGTCGTCTCCAGTTTTCCTTTTCTTATAACTAGTAGTGCGCACTTTTCTATACCAAACTCCATTTGGATATCCTGAATAAAGATTTTGGTAGTGTTTATTAGTGTCTCTAGTTCATTTTCTGTCTTTCCGAAAAGTTTCAGATGTTTCGTGTACATCAAGTGGTTCATCTTTTTTCCTCCGTGTTTACTTATTTGCTTTATTAAAAAATGTAGAATGACTCGGAAATGGGGATCATTTTACATTAAATTTTAATTCGATAAAGCTTCTCCGCCATAAAATTCTAAAATACTTTATTTGAGCCAAGAGTGTTATATGATAATTTATTTAGTTAGTTTAGTTTGTGTGGGGGATAAACATGTCTTTATTCATTGAAATTATTTTTAAGCAATAATACTTTTAGTGTAACAAAAAAAACTTTTAAACATGACTGCTAGCGAACTGAGACAAAAACAGAAACTTGGTATTGGAATCGGAACAATGTTACATTAGTAAATTATTTTCAACTGGCACCGGTTTTGTTTGTCCATGCTTTCGTAACGCCGATAAAAGAAAAGAAAATAGCGTAATGTATTTTCTAAGAAATTTATTTTTATAATACTAAAACTGATCCAAACCAATGAAAAACATCTTTTTCGTATATCAGTTTATATCCTTTAATATCTACATGATATATTTATTTTTAAGTATTCGAACATAAAAAAACGAATATTATTTCTTTTTCGTATATCAGTTTATATCCTTTAATATCTACATGATATATTTATTTTTAAGTATTCGAACATAAAAAAACGAATATTATTTCTTTTTCGTATATCAGTTTATATCCTTTAATATCTACATGATATATTTATTTTTAAGTATTCGAACATAAAAAAACGAATATTATTTCTTTTTCGTATATCAGTTTTTATCCTTTCATATCTACATGATATATTTATTTTTAAGTATTCGAACATAAAAAAACGAATATTATTTCTTTTTCGTATATCAGTTTATATCCTTTCATATCTACATGATATATTTATTTTTAAGTATTCGAACATAAAAATCGAATATTATTTCTTTTCCGTATATCAGTTTTTATCCTTTAATATCTACATGATATATTTATTTTTAAGTATTCGAACATAAAAAACGAATATCAGTCCTTGCGTGAAAGAGCAGGACACAAAATGTTTTAAATAATAATAATAATAGAATAACAATAACAAAGACTTTCACTGGCGAGGACTACTATTGACCTTAACCAGTTATACAATCCTTTTGAAATTTTCATCTCTATTTTTCTCATTATGTACTGAATATTTGTAAATGAAACCTATATGAAATATGTTCCTTATTAAATTTTAAAGATTTTCTATTCTGAAAAATTTTTTAAAAATTTAATCTAAAAAAGTTATTTTAAATTTTTGTTTTAAAAAATTCAGATTTTCTCATTATTCAGATCTGTATTATAAAAAGGGGGTTGCAAAGATGAAAGATAATGTTTTTAAATTGCAACAACATGTACATTACATAAAATAAATCCAAGGTAATTTTGTAATTCAATTTAAATTGAATTTTTATACCTTACTTTGTAAAATTTATAAAAGTGCACTTTGAAGATAAATAAATTTCAAATTGAATCTTGTACCTTTATTTTTAAAGCCTATAGTAAAATCATTTTATTTATTTATATATATTTGTCTAAGATTCTTAGCCTATGTCATTGCATACCAATCTGTTTATTAAACGTTAAGGTTCACTGTAAACACATATGTTGCACCAAAATAAAAACGCTTCAGATAATGTCTTGATATTCAATTCAGTTTCTCACATGACATCTTATGAAGTCAGTAGAAATGTTACAGATTTTTGAATCTCAAACACTTTCAATACTGTGCACTGATATTTTCTTTTTTGGAATATAAGCACATTCATGATTTTTTTTTACAAACGTTAAAAAATTTCACATTGTGTAGCAATGTACTGAAACAATTATAAAAATATTTGTTTTTATTTTGGATGATGCAGGGCATCCGAAGAGAGATTTTTCTAACAAAATGAAAGTATAATTTTTAGCAATAGGTATCTAGGAAAAGGCCACTACATATGTTATAAATTCCAAATTTCCACAACCTGGCAAATACTGGTACACGCTAGCAAATTTAGATTTGCAATTACAGAATATGATTCTAATTTTTTCCTTTGCTCTTTATTCTAACACTACACTAAGTTTACTGTTTTGTTTCGCTACAGTTGATATTGTGTAGAACAATAAGAAAATCATAGTGAACAATGCATTCAACAAAATTTCACACACATTTCTAGATACCTATATCTAATAAGTTCAAAAGAAAGGACACACTTAGGGAGGTATTTTGGTGGTGAAGTCACTAAATAGAGATTAGCTGGTTTCCCGGCATAGCCCAGGATGTAATATAGATTGACTGAAATACATGTTCTAGCTGGTTTCTAGGCGTTACCAGGGATGTAATATTGACACATTATGTTGTATATTACCTGTTCTCTTCTCCCTAAGGTAAAACAATTTCATATACATGCTGTAAATTACCTATGCTAGGGATAAAACGTGAACAATACCAGTCCTAGGGTAGATAAAACAAATAATACATAGAGATGAAAGATTCCTCTCCCCTAAGAATAAAACATATGTTCAATATCTGCTTTTGTTTTTTCATTGTTTATACGGTCCCGAGCAACGCCGGGTAGCCCTGCTAGTAAATAAATAAAACTGAATATAATTAAAAAGAAATCAGTGTACGCTTTTAGCGTCCCAATTTGTGTAAAACGAATTTTATTTGTATGTTCATGGAAAAATGGGATGCTAACATAAATAAAACGAAGGCACAGAAATAAATAAGACAGAAGCTAATAAAAAGAAGAAACCTTGTACGTTTTTAGTGTCCAAATTTGCTATAAACGATTTTTAATAGTATTTTAATGGCCAAATGGAATCGTTGTCAAATAAAACCAAACAAATATAATGTTCTTATATGAAAAAATAAAAACAAATGTAAACTACGTGATTACTTAACAGGAAGGTTTTGTATAAGTTGTATGTTTTGATCCATATATTCATTTGATATGGAGTTGAGCTTGATTAGAAATAAGACTTGTATACTCTCCTAATCGGTAACACATTCATTTGAAGTAATACTTTTGTGCGTATCTACTTTATTTTATTTATTTTAAAGTTGTTCTGACTGCTTTAGATTCTGTAATTGACAGTTTTAAGACGTTAAAAATACTTGCATATGTATTAAGATACAAAGAGTAAATATGTAAATGGGAGCGTAGGAATTATTAAATAATAAGGTCTTTACCTGTGTAAGAATGAGTGTAGTTCGGTGTAGTTGATTGTAGCGGAACTGTAGCAAAGTATTAATTAGGTTGGTGAAAAAATAATGTCGTTTTTAACGTTAACTTCAAAAGCTCATAACTTCTTTCATAACAAACTTTATTCATCGAAATAAGAACCATTGGAATTGACACATTTTTGCCAACAAGAAACGAGTTCATTTATCTCATTAACATAGAAATCCGGAATTCTGGTAACGATGAAGTCATTGAAGGCCGATTCGGCATCATCTTTTCTTTTGAAGCATTTTTTGCGCAGGAAATTGTCGAGATGTTTAAAAAAGTGATAATCAGTGGGCGAGAGGTCGATGAATATGGCAGATGAGGCAGAGTCTTGTAGCCCAATTGGTTCAACTTCTGCAGGGTCAGTTGAGCAATATGCGGGCGAGCATTGTCATGGAGAGAATTGGTCCCTTCATATTGACCAATCTCGGGCACATACGTTGGAGCTTCTGGTGCATTTTGTCAATTTGTCGGCAGTACTTCTTCACCATAATCGTTTGCCCAGATTCAAGAAGCTGTGATGGATGAGACCGGCCGCAGACCACCAAACAATCACCATAACCTTTTTTGGTGCAATTTCGGCTTCAGGAAATGCAGCGGAGCCTCTCCGGCACCTAATCACTATGCCAAACGTCTCCAGTTGTCATAGAGGATTCACTTCTCATCACATGTCACAATCCGCTCGAGAAATGGATCGTTTTTGTTGCACAGAATGAGCGTAGAAGACGCCTCAAAACGAGGATTTTTTTTATTATCGGCACTCATTTACCCAACTTTTTTAACTTTCCTGTTTGCTTTAAATGGCGAACGACTGTTGAGTGATCGACCTCGAGTTCAACACTTGTCGTGTGATTTTGTGAGGATCGGCTTCAATTATCAACCGCAGTTGGCTGGCCGCAACTGTCTTCATCTTCGAGTCTCTTGTCACAATTACGAACTTTCTTTAAAACATAATTATTTATTAATAAGAAAACAAATCAAATGAAAACAAAATAATATATAAGCCAAGACAAATAATAACATACGGTAATACTACAAATGATTAATAGTAAAAGTACCAATGCTATACACAAAGAAAAATAAAAAGAACTAAATGAATATAAAATAAAGATAAATATGGGAAAGACAAAAAGAAAACGAAAATGAATAAAAAAAAAATAATAATATATAAAATAACGAATTTGGGAAGAGGGCGTAATTGTGCAGCTATATTAAAACGGGTGTAGTAGGAGGTAGTGTCAAGAATGTTGGAGGAAGAGTGTAGGTTAAATGGGAGATTAATTGCATACACACACACATACACACACACACAAACACACACACACACACAAAACACACGCGCACACACACACACACAAAACACACACACAAAACACACGCACACACACATATATAATATAATAAAGATGAGAATAATAGTCCGAAATAAAAATAAATTAATATATAATGCTCATCTCAAAAAATGAATTCCAATTAAGGAATTAGATATATACCAATCGGTACGGACCCGACTATGGAAGATCAGATGAATAAACGTGGATTTATAAGATCAAAGAATCCAACCTTGATCGCCCTTCGGGGCCCGTGGCGCAGTTGATAGAGACGTTGAATCTCTACAGTTCCAGATGAACATTGTCTGAAGATAGCAGTTTCAATCCCACCCAAAGCGTGCCAGAGGTTAATTGGCCAAAATGTGGTGAGACGACAACAACTACGGATGGCAGTGATGGCTGAGAATGCAGTTAGGAGATTCGAAATTCCTATCCGTCGCGGTTACCACCTGATGAAGGCCAGAGGAATAGTTGGCCGAAACGTTGTGAATAAACAAAACCAATAAAAGATCAAAAACAACAACTAATAAAGATGAGAATAATAGTCCGAAATAAAAATAAATTAATACATAATGCTCATCTCAAAAATGAATTCCAATTAAGGAATATATATATATATATATATATATATATATATATATGCAGACATGCATACAGATCCGAGAAATTAAGCAATTGGTCATGGAGCAGGTTTCTAGTATGTTGGTTTTGTGTTTTTTGGAGAGGTGTTGTTGTAAGGAGCTACTAGTATGGATGTGGTGGATGTCTAGTTTCTCAGTATGAATGGTCTTGTGGAGTGCAGTGGAGATCCTGTCATTGAGGAAAAATAGTTTGAGAGAGCAGGTTTTAAAGAGAGTGTGGTGTCTGTGTCTTTTTTATTGTTGAGGCTAGATATGGCTAAAATAGAGTAATCATTGACAAAGAGGGTTTTGATCGAAGTTGATGGTGTGATTGATTTTGTCAGCGATGGTGTCGAATTTATTCCATATGTCTTGTCTTTAAGTGTCAGGCTGAGCCTGAAGTTGATGAAAAGGTTCCTACGGGCAGGTTTCTGTAAAAGTATATGTCAGTAAGTAAATGTGTTTCAATGAGTTGGCAGAATGTTGATAATTTACTGTTCTTAGTGAAGAAGGGAAGGGTCGTTTTGACACGAATTTTGGACCATGCACTGTTGACGGAATTTTGTATTTGTGTGGCCGAGATGTTGTAGGCTGGTGTGTATAGAGTAGGGTTGTTAAGGTGTTCGAATGCAAGGGTGTTATATGAATCCTGAGGGATGATGCAGATTTTTTTTTTTTACCTGTGTTAGAGGGCAAGTATACAAGGTTTCTGTTTTTGAGGTTTCTTAAGCTGAAGTGTTCAGATCCAAAGATGTTAAATTAGGATATTAAAACAGTAAATTCATATTTGCTGATTTTTTTGTGATGTTTTTTAAATAAATGGATATAAGAAGAAAAACTATGTGTGTCTATTTCTTCATGCGTCACATCACTTCAACACCCGATTTCATGCATCATTGCTATAGCTCTTCCACACACACACACACACACGCAAACATGTGTGTGTGTGTGTGTGTGTGTGTGTGTGTGTGTGTGTGTGTGTGTGTGTGTGTGTGTGTGTGTGTGTTTGACAAAACGAAAACAACCCACGGTAAAAATTTCTCGTAAATTAAATGCAAGTAGTCAAATTTAAGTAGTTAACGAGATAGATATTAATATTTTTACACATTACTTTTCTATTTCTTTTCTTCCATAAAACGAGTATAATTATCGTTTTTACAAATCATGTTCAAATTTATTTTACTGTGAGCTAAAAGCAATATTAAAATGATATTTTGAAAGTTAAAAAACTTGATCAATTGGAAAATATTTAAAACTATCAGGACTCGTGGAAATTCCATGGAAGTAATATTGTGCTACATAGTTCAATACAAAAAAAAAGAAAATAATAAATTTACATTGTAAGAGACGATCTTTAATTTACTTCCTTATTCCAGCACCTCTTGGTGTGTTTTTTTCTTTTGCTTGTTTCTTTCGAATGTTCCCTTTTTATGTAATGGTTCACTGACTTCTTCTTTGGTAAAAAACCGCCGTCCGTCGAAATTAATACAAGTTACATCATTATATATTATTATGATGAAGTTTTAAAACGAGGTTATATCAAAAGAGGATTACTCTCATATTCTTGTTCAGAATAGCCAGATTGATCTTATTAACAAGGAAAAAGGAAAAGAATGCACAGATAACTGATAATTATTAGATATTAAACGTTGCTTGGATTTTGAAATGCTATTCTTATAAAAACTTATGAGGAACATTTTTCTTAGAGCCTACAAAAATAAATGTAATCGTTATAAACATAAATCCTTGCAGAATTTAACTATTAATAATTCTGAAACAAAATACCAAATGAAAATAAAATACCCAAATCTAAAATGTGCAAAATAGTTTAATCAATTTTATACTACAAACAATATTGTGCCATGAAAAGAAATTATCTGAAAAAATATTTTTGGAAGTTTTATTTTTTATTTTTTATTTAATTTATATCTATACTAGCAGGGAGGGGGTACCCGGCGTTGCCCGGCGTTGCCCTGGTTTTTAGAGGCGCGTGTGGTTTGGAGGGGGGGGGAGATAAAATGAAAACAAAGCGAAGTCATAACCCTGTTTAATATTACAAAAACAAACAATGATAAAATTATTTTAAAAGATCGTGTAAAAAAAAGAACAATTAAAAAAGTGAATGTGATGCAATACGAACGGTCCGGTGGCGCCCGTGTGTTTGAAAAATCCCAAAAAAGTTTGAAAGGGGGGAGTTCAAACTCGATTCATTGAAGCAGAAGCGCCAAAAAAAAAACGGGATGAATTAACTAAAAAGCGAATTAGGTCAAATATCAATTCCGCAGTGAAGTTTGTTTTGGTTTAGTTTCAGTAGTCACATCACACTCGAATTCTAAATGAATTTATTTGTTTTAATTTTAATGTAAGTGTAATGAAAGTGAATTCACGATTTCGTTGCGTTGTAATCTTTGTGTAAAAATAAATGTCGAGTTGAAAGTACTAATAAATAAAGGCCATAGTTAGATTTCACGGTTAGAGTCGTTAAAACCGGAAGTAAAATCCGGTTAGTCTCGCAGATTGCGTCTTACACTAACGAAAAAAAAGCAAAAAGAAAACAATAATAGTAGTCGCGTTTTCGCGAATTTTTGTTAATTTTTTTTTTTTTTTTTTTTTTGTAGTTCTATTTTATTATGGAAAAAACAGAAAGCATAAATCAGGGTAAAAAGATTTAAAAAAAAAAAAAAAAAACGACATAAGTAACCTAGTACGATTCCAAACCGGTGTGTTTCCTCGAACTGTTCCTTGTGAACTGTTCCTGCGGTGTAAATGGGGAGAGGGAAAAGGAGGGATCTAATAGAGAGAAAATTTGTTGCAACTTCCATTGAATTTAAGCGATTTTGGCAGTGGACTCTCACCGGAAAAAATATAGGAATGTACCATTGTTGAGGAACTGTAGAGGTAATAGGCCTATAATAATCCTCAGATAACGTGATAGAGTCTGTACGCATTACATTTGCATGTAATGTCATGGTTTTTAATCCTATTAAGGTCAAAGGCGGGGGGGGGGAATATATAGAAATATCTAATAATAATAATAATAATAATAATAATAATAATAAAAAAAAAATAAAAAAAAAAATAATAAATATAATATAATATATATATAATATAATAATATATATATATAAGATAGAAAGATAGAAGAAGAAGAAGAAGAAGAAGAAGAAGAAGAAGAAGATAGAATAGAAGATATAATAGAAGATAGATAGATAGATAGATAGACAGAATAGAAGAAGAAAGAAGAAAGATAGAAGATAGAATAGACAGAAGATAATTATTAAACCGTGGACCTTGCTTGTTTGCATCTTATCTTCAACGATTGGGCCATTCAATCTTTTAAAAAAGTGATAATGGGTGAATTTATATATATATATATGTGTGTGTGTGTGTGTGTGTGTGTGTGTGTGTGTGTGTGTGTGTGTGTGTGTGTGTGTGTGTGTCTTTACCGACTGTAATCGTAACTCCCTGCGCTGATGATTCCCGAAAGGATGAAACACGAGTGTCTGTAGGTATCAAAATAATTATAGTAATAATTATGTCAACCTCTTTAAGAACTCGGTTCTTATTGTTGAGCACTCTAAATTGAAATAAGTCAGTCACTTAAGCTTACATGCACAGATCATGATATTATAATTGTAAGATCACTATCGCTGTCAAATGATATTTACGCTTTATATAAATGTAAATTTCAACTGTATTTCTCACGGCTAATGTTGGCCGTATGGTTTGTTCCTTGCTAATGGGGACAGAAATTGCTTTGTGGCCAGGTTAAAATCTCCCGGCCGACTGCAAGTGTAACTTCCTGCAATGATGATTCCTGAAAGGGTTAGGGTTTTACTGTAGAGGTCTTCACATGCCAGAATATGTGTCAATATGCGCTTATGTGTGCCTGTATATCTGTGTACGTATGCATATGTATGTATTTCTGGATATGTATGTGTGTGTTTATTTATTTAGTAGTATTTACCTCCTCAAATGGATTTGAAGTAACTCTTATTTTTTATTTTAGTGAATTTCTATTTTAAATATTTGTGTTAATTTGTTCATATATACGTGTATGTAAATATATGTGTGTGTTTCGTGTGTATGTGTGTGTATTTATATATATATATATATATATATATATATATATTATATATAGTATGTGTTGTGTGTGTATGTTGTTTGCTCCTTTGTCTCATATGTACGTTTATTCATGTATGTGTGTACGTACATATAATGATGTACGATTTAAAATAACGTCTCTTATCAAAGAGTGCGCCAAAGTCAAGAACATTTCCCATCTGACGCTGTTGACTGCAACTTGCTAGTACAACGTGTGTGTGTGTGTGTGTGTGTGTGTGTGTGTGTGTGTGTGTGTGTGTGTGTGTGTGTGTGTGTGTGTTCTTTATTGTCTTTTTTATTTTTTATTTTTTGCCTTTTGGGTTCTTTTTTTTCTTCTTTTTTTGCATTATTTTAATGAACACATAATGATTTGTTTTCTAAACCGTTTATTTTGAAGACAAGAATAACAAAGAACTAGTAGTTTTGTTTTAAAGAGGGAGGAGTCAAACTTGAAAAGAGATCGTATAAAAACGTAAAGAGTCAATTGTAGAATTATGAGAAGAACTTGGACGAAATGGAATTTAATCTGCATTTGATTCTAATATTATTATAGATTACAATCATTTTTTTTTTAATGTTTAACTAATTCTAAAGCATTTTTGTTCACAATAGTTTAAAATTAAAAATATTTATTGCATTATACTTTTCAAGAGACGATAACTCTTATAACAGTTTCAGGGGAGGTAACTTTTATTAGTTTTTTTTTTTTTTTTTTTTAGTGCTTTAATACAATTTTAGAATGCCTTTATAGTAGGGCTAAAGTTTGAATATGTTTAAAAATTAGTTTCTCAGACGGTAACCAACAGTTCAACGACAATGTACAATCAATCAAATAAAGTAATAAATAAGAACTACCAAGCCCGAAAAATGTTTAGAATACTTCAATTTTTTTTTTCACTTTTGAAGTTTTATTTTTAATGGCAAGTTATTTTACATACAAACAATTTAAAAACGATTTGAACACTGTTCATGTATAGAAAGAAAGCCTCATTATTAGAGATGAACAATCGAAAGAAAAATTATTATATGAATAAAATATACTTTTCATCAGTAAGAAAACAGTTTTAGGTGTTTGAAAAGATTAATATTTAAATCGATAGTTTTTAACCATTTCCGATGACCTGTCAAACAAAACTTTAGATCTAGGTATAAAAATCTCGCCAAAGTAAATTAATATAAATAGAAGATATGTATTTTAAAAAATTCTTTACTAAATTATTAATTAAATAAAATTTTATGTCCTTGCTTACTAATTGAAAACTTTTTTTTTTTTAATGTATCTGTATCTCCGGTGTTAAATTGTTATGTAGGTATTAACGTTTATTCATAAAAACTTATAAAAGATATTTTTTTAAAATTCAAATTGATTATTGGAGGATTCTATTGTGTTAATTTTAAATGAATGTAATAGATTCTTTTAAAAAGTTAAAATTATTATTTGTTTATTGTGCGATTCGTAATAAATATTTACTTCTAATGTTTTCTTTTGTTTTTTTTTTGTTGTTGTTTTTTTTTAAGTTAAACCTATTTCAAACTGATTATTGCACAGTAAATAAAATTAAATTAAAATAAAAAAATAATTTGGATGTTTGTGCATCTATGTTACTGCGCTATTTTTATAGTATTTACAAGTTAATTTTTACGATATTTTAGTTTATTAAATTGTTAGGTGAAAGTACAAAATAGTTACAAAACACCCTCCCCATGTTAAGAATAACTTTCTAAATAATGATTCCAGTGCATAAGTAGCATCATTTTTTTTTTTTTTTCGAATTATTTACTCAAGAAAAATCCCATGAAAAAGTCCAACTTTGATGGAATATCCTTTTGAATTCGTAGTAATTGACTTTGTTTTTTGTTTTGTTTTTTTTTTGTTACCTATTTCGTAGTGATATGAATGCCAAGTAAAAATAATGAAATTAAAAAATATATATTTTTTCTTATTTCGAATGATTTAATCAAGTAAAAATTCCATTTTTATTTTTACTTGATTACTAAATAATAAAAAAAAAGAACTGGTGATTTTACAATTGACTTTGGGTGGGAGGGGGGTAAAGCAGATAATTAGACCCCAAAATTAAATAAATCCATAAAAAAGCTTATATGATGAATAAAAAGTAAACATCTATATATTAATACGCTTGTCCGTACATCCGGTGTCAAAAAAAAAACATCAACATCACAAACATTAATTAATGAGAAACGAATTACGTCTTTGTATAGTTATTCTGTATTAGTTAAAAACATTAGAACCATTCCCTTTCCGAATTTTTTTTCATTATCAGTATTACCTACTTACATATGTTCAAATTAGTACAAATTCTAACGCATTTGAAGTCAAACAATAATTACCTACTAAAGTAATATATAAAAATAAGTAATAGCATATACTGCTTTTGTTGATTAGGGATCTTCTAAATCTACGCATTTCAGGTGAAAACATTATTACCTATTTACATGTCATGTTGAAATTATTACAAATTCCAACGCATTTCAAGTGAAAACTATATTATTTACTTACATGTCATGTTGAAATTATTACAAAGTTTTCTGTAAATACGGAAAACCAGACCTATTCCTTACATACACATGTAATCCAAGATGTCCTGAAATAGTAAACAACTTGGGGCCATCAGAACTTATACAAAATCAACCTGACTTAATAGCACGTGTCTTATTCACGTCTAGCTTAACTTTCGAAAGACATTAAAGACAGACATGTACTGGGAGTTCTATTTGCAAATTTTTATGTTATTGAATTTCAAAAAGGAGGGCTACCACACTGTCACATGATCCTAATGTTGCGAGATCAGGATAAGATCAGAACAGTTCATCAAATTGATGCAATTGATAGCAGAGATACCAGGACCTGAAGATTCAGAGCTTCGTGATTTAGTTAAGTGCATGGGCCAATGACAATGTAATTGTTTGATTATGTGATAAGATGTTTCTTACTGATGTGTTTTTAATTTTCAACTACCGTGGAATTTCCACATGTTCTGTTAATCTTGTATTTATTATTTTTACTTAAAGAATTTTTTTTCATCAAATTACTTCAACTCCTTTTATTTCTAAAAATGAATATAATGAAATAAAGTGAATCAAGAGATTAAAAATAATTATATTTTATATTGCCAGTCTGACTTTTTTGAAAAATAAATCAAAGAAGAACATTATTTTCAATTCAAAAGATTAGAAAGATGAAAAAGACAAATAAAAAATGCATATTATTTGGATTCTTCAGACTACTGTTCTCAGCTTGATTATTTTCACAACGTTTCGATCGATGTACCTTCTGATCAGGTGTATCTTGTCAAACTCGGGAATCTGCTCGAAATTTCGAATGGCACACTTTATTTCATCCATGGGGATAACTATGTTAGCCACGACTGCGTAGAAGTTCTAAATAATTCGCAATTGTAGTTTGTGTCACTCGCACTGAAGATGAAATTTCCAACATATAGTAGACAACTTATTTTACCAAGTACTTTATCCATTACACTACGGGCCCTTGTGAAGAATCGAAATAATACGAATAGTCAATCATCGTCTCAAAAGTTTCGACCGTTCAAGGGAAGTAATTCATAACACTTTTTAGTAAGATTTATCTCCCGTTAATTATTTATACAACATACTTTTATTTCTTGTTTTGCATCATCATCATCATCATCATCATCATCATCATCATTATTGTTGTTGTTGTTGTTGTTTCTTTTCTAAAATCTTATTGGTTTTTCTACCTCCCTGTCTTTCCCTGATAATTATCGATTAAAGTGATGAACGTTGAGTAATATTATTTTTAGAGTGTGTTCATTTACGAAGCAACAACCGGTGTTAAAATTTGAAATTAAGATTAGTTTGAAATACGGTTTTATCTAGGGAGGGGAAGGGCATAACTAGCATAAGGTAATAAGGTTATTTTGTTGCAGATAATTTAGGACGCTGAAATAATCAGTAACACTTTTTTTTTCCGAATTCTAAAATATACAAAAAAATTCCATTTGTCAGGATGCTAAAATAATGAATTAATTTTTTATGAGTGCTGGGGGGGAGAAATTCTTTTAGACTGGGGTAATTTTATTCTATTCAAATTCTACACTAAGTAGCAATTTCAAAATTACAAAATTGCATATGTTTTGTTGACGGTAACTTAGGACACCAAAAGTATCAGTAATACAATGAAAAATGTTATGATACAAAGAAATTGTAATGAAAATAAATTGAGCAATAATGATCAATTAATAAAAAGTGAAAAAATCAAAAAATGAAATAGTAAAAATTAAAATGAAAATGAAAAAAAATTTATATCAAAATTTAAAAATTAAATGAAATATCGATTGCACGAATACGTGATCAATGATAAACAAGTGAAATAAAAATTTTGAATAAAAATTAAACATTAAAGTAAATTTTTAACTTAAAGAAAATAATAAAAAGGGTAAATAAACTATAGCAATAAAACAGTGTTAATTAACTAAACAATGTAAACTACATAATGTTAATTAACTAAGCAATGTTAATTAACTAAGCAATGTTAATTAACTAAAAGATGTTAAGTAAATAATGTTAATTAACTAAACAATCTTAATTAACGAAAGAATATTATTAACTAAATAATGTAAATATTCGTCAAAATTTAATATTTAAAAATATTATTTTAAAAATATATTAATTGTCGCTGAAGTTAATGTTTTAAAGAATAAATATTGAATTGTCTTAAAAACGCACACAGACCCCCCCCCCAAAAAAAAAAAAACTAAATATATATTTTTTTTTTAATTGCTGCCGAATATTCGAGCATGTTTGCTATTTGACGTGTTTACAAACAACCGACGCCATGTGCTTGTGCCAATGTCAAGGACGAATCACCGGTGTTAGTTGAAATGTGTGCCAGGCACCGCCAGGCGGCGTCGTCTGCTACAAGGTATCTATTCTTTACTTGGTCCGTATAAACAATCGAGATTTAAAACATATTTTTATTCGCATACCTTTCATATCTTTTATTTTTATAAAAACGAAGTGTAGTATCACATGATACAAATCTTTTTATAATTTTTATTTTTATTTAAAAAAAAAATAGCTCTAGCTCTTTGCTTTCTTCTCTACAGGGGAAAATTAAATGCAAGTAAGTTTTTAATGTAACAAAATGTAAACAAAATACATTTAAATAAATGGATGTTGTGCAGGAATTGTATCACACAATTTGAAAAATGTATTATCTCAGTGTCTTTCATGCCACAGGAATTCCTTCAGAAAGGAATCAAGTGAGATATTTTACAACCCAGCATTAATTTGATATATCGTTTATGGCGATTCTAATTGTTTTCTATTGTCTGTGTATTAGATACTTGGTTGTTTGGGTTCACAAAATAACATGAATGATGTTGGAATTTTTTTTTTTTTGTACCAATAATGGTGCATCCCCCCTGTTTACATTTATTATTGTTTATCTGGTTCTTATATATGATTTTTTGTATTTTGTATCCATTATGATTTTAGTTTCGTATATTTTGGGTTTGTACGAAACTCCCTTTAATTTGGAGAAAAGAGAAATGCTAGCTCTTTAATGACGTCACGAGCTGAGCGCGTATTTCACTCTCTTTTGAAATTCTGCGGACGAGGAGAGTGAACGTATTCATTGCCCCGCGCTGAAAATGGAATTTTGACGAGCCCTCCTTCAAAGAAGTAAACCCGGCAAGAAATTAATACCCGGCTGTGACGAGACAGACTTCTGGAAACTATTTACGTGACTACGGTTCTGCACGTATTTTACGGGGAGTGGAATTTAAAGAAAATACCTTTTACGTGACAAGGTATTATGGAATTTCCTATCTAGACAAGCGACGAGGTCTTGCTCCTGTAATACATGTGTGTCTACGGTTTTCATGCAACATGGAAGGAAGGAAAATTCTGAAAGAACTTTAAACAAAAAAAAGAAAAAGGCACGTGCCTAACAGGCTTTTAATTGTGAGTACGCTCCTAAAATTATTTCATATGCGAGTGTGATTAGGAGATACTACTATTTTGTATATTCTTGTTGTATTCGTTAATGGATACACACAACTTCTTTATAAGAACCAGCAGTGTTGTTATTTTTTCATTACATGTTACTTTTTTCATATGCTACCTTGGCGTTTAAGTTTAATGCCCGCAAAGGGAAAAATTTGCAACTTATTGTAAATAAAGTTTCTTCTTCGTTTCAAATCAAGACATTTATATTTTATTCTTTACCCCCTCCTCCTCCTTTGTTTCATGGGTTTTTTTTCAGCTTAGTTACTTTAGCGTCGAATTTATCTGGAAGCAGGATAAATTCCGACAATGATTCACAGTGTAATAGGGAAATCCCAAATCAGTCTCGATCGTATTATATGATTTCCATTATTATAATATGATTTCCTTTCATCGCTATGAATTGTCGTTCCTGGTAAAACAATGTTTTTTTTATTTTGGGTAATAAGATTTCTTTATTCCTTTTTTCGACTATCTCCATATATCCTACCGCTGGCTTACTGCTTTTATCAACCAAGCCAAACACCCATAATGGCTTGTGAGTACCACTTCCACGATGATGCTTTGGTCTGTGGCAAAAACATCTATCAGGACGATTGTTCCAAGCCCACCAAGTCTTATAGGATTATCAATAAAATATTTCATACATATTGCGCGAAATGCAATATATATATATCATTGGCCATGGGTTTCGATATATTCAGTTGTATCATGGATTTGGGGGGGGGGTCTTCTTCTTGGACTCCATAGATATATTGCTGAAATTAATTTCTGTAAGAATAACTTAGACTTTAAAAAAAAATTACTTTTATCGTGTAGATGTTCTGTTTTTATATTTTTTACACAATTTTATTTTAGCATTTCCAAACATAGTTATCCAATGCTATTGAATGTTTCGTCCAATTCATACGGACATTACAGCATTCACAATTCATTTCATTTGCATGCTGTTTCATCCATTCAATTATGGATAGATGGTCTCTAGAAATCAACGGACACACATCTTTAAAAATGGCTCTATCCATTTGTTACAGTATTTAAAAAAAAAATGTCCAAATATTAACTTTTTTAATACCTCGTAAAATGTTGGCTTCTTCGACTTTTGGATTTTTCGTCATTTAATAAATTGATCACGTGAGGGTTATCATGAGATTAAATTAAAATTTAATATTTTAAAAGATTATTTTTAAAATATTAATTGTCGCTAAGTTAACGTTTTAAAGAATAATTAAATAAATATTGAATTGTATTAAAAACGCACAAAGAAAGGAAAAAACACACTGTACATAAAAATCAATCTTGGTCGCAAAAATCCGCGAAACATTCGCAAAAATCCGAACAAGTCAGTTATTTTATATTTGTTTATGCTATTAAAAAGTTTGGTTTAAATAATTTTACTTTTTAAAATTATGTAGTTTTTAATAGATAGGAGAGATCAGCGTCCAAAATTCTTAATATAACGTCGGTTTTTAATGTTTTGTAATGAATATAGCTAATTTTATTTATTTATTTTTATTATAATTATAATAATTACACTGTGCAACACTAAAAAAAGTACAGGATATCTGCAGCAATTTTTGTATACCTAGTAACGTGGAAATTTTATTTCTAGCTTTCTTTTTGTTGAATTAGGTATAATTTGTGCAAAATTGCCACAGTCGTAAATTTCAGTAAAAACGTCAAAAATGGGTTACTGACGACTTTGCAGTCATATATTATGTGCATTAAATTATAAATCTTAAGAGAAAAACACAGTTTAATGTACACATATTATGTACATTATTTGTTAAATCATTTATTTGAATCATGTATTTGCTAAAGTCAGCCGAAATGAGCTATTTTTCCAGATTTAAGAGAGCTAGATGACAGAGCTATCCTGGTTAGCATAATATTTTCTAGACCAAGGGCTAATTTTTTCAAAAGTAAAAACATAATGCTGTAGCACATGGTTTGATGTTCACCACCTTCCGAAAAGCCATGGTATTCGTCAAGAAAAGCATTTTTTAACGTAGGCTAAAAAAATCAAGGAAAAGAAGCTAAAACCTGCCGCAGAACCTTATTTGTAGGGCACGGGAAAAAATCTGAGGGTTAAAAATAGATATCCATTTAATGAAGTATTTTTTAACTAAAAACTACAATAAAGACCGGATTATTGTGTATTTTAATGTTTTAAACATAAAGGGGCATTTTATACATTCTTTTCTGAAAATTTACTTACTGTGAAACCACTAGACAAGCATTCCTTGGCATTTGCATATCTTGCAGAAAAGTTTCCTTCATTAAGTCGAACTAAAATAAAAGAAGGTATCTTCATAGGTCCCCAAATTCGAAAAATTGTTCTTGGTGAAACTTTTAACACACATCTCACGAGAAAAGAAAAATGTGCCTTTGAGTCATTCAAGAAAGTTTGTGATAACTTCCTGGGAAAACATCGTTCAGAAGACTATGTGCAAGTTGTGAATGATCTATTCCATCATTTTCATGATATGGGATGTAACATGTCTCTAAAAGTTCATGTGCTCCACTCTCATTTGGATTTTTTTGCTGAGAATCTTGGCCATGTGAGTGATGAACATGGCGAAAGGTTCCATCAAGATATTTCATTAATAGAAAAACGTTTTAAAGGAAAATGGAACACTGGTATGTTGGCAGACTACTGCTGGAATTTAAAAAAAGGATGATGACACTCTACACAAGAGAGTTAAGAGGACAAATGTTGTTTAAACTGGTGAATTCGGTGTTTTTTTTCCAAAATAATTAATAATAAAGTACATGAAAATGGTATCTAATCCAGAGAAATAAATGTCAGATTTGGAATCAGCATACTTTTCTTACACCGAAACAGGTCTTATATGTCTTGTACTTTTTTTTCAATTCAAATTTGTTGCACAGTGTTATTAGTAGTAGTTTTATTAAAAAGTTCTGTAAATATATTAAAATACCGCACTCAGAAAGAAAATATATTTTGCTTAAATTCGTTCGTTTTGTTACTTACATTAAAAAGCTTTGTGTAAATAGAAAAAATCTTTTAGTTTTGTAAATATTTAATATTTTAAAAAATGTTTTGTAAATATATATGTTTTCTTTTAAGTATTAAAAATGTTGTAAATATATTTTTAAAAAATTGCTATTCTTTACTCGGTCCGAATTATTTTATCTAAATTTAATAACGACAACGATATTTTGTAATCATAAAAAACGCTTACAATTAATTTAATATCTATTGTAAAAACGTGATTATTCACTTTAAAAAGTTATCCAAATAACTTGGTAAATTTATTTCGTCTGAATAGCTATAAATAGTTATCGGTTCAAATTCTGTAGAAGCACTAAAATATTTATTTGGATAACTTTTTAAAGTGATGTTGATTAACTTGTTTAATTTTTCGATCGCTTTTACAGATTTTGAACCGCACAAAACACGACCGTCGTAATATATGTCATTAAGGCCCGTCATCGCGCTGAGGTCCTAGCAAACAACATCTGTTGAATGTCGGTAATGAATCAAGACATTTTACAAAAATCATTAGAAAAATTAAAAATTGCACAAAAAAAAAACCCGAAAAATAAGGAACATGATTTGTACTGAAACTCATTCAATATATAAAAAAAAGAATTGAAAACGAAAAAGTTGTGTGTTTATACGTTAAAAGTAATTGAACATTTTTTGTGCCATAGATTTTAAATACAAAAATCCGTTCATTATTTACTTAGTCACATTTACAAAGTAAAAAAAGAAACACGATTCGATTTATAGTAAAACTGTACTTTATTCAATATATAAAAAAGTATGTATGTAAAATTACATATGTTTCAAGCAGAAGACAAATGTTGCAAAACATTAAATATAAATTTTGGGGCGCTTTTGGATAATCCGACACTGTTCTGATGGAGATAACTCCATTTTAGTAAGAGATCCATTCATATATATATATATATATATATATATATATATATATATATATATATATATATATATATATATATATATATATATATATATACACACGACAATTTGAGACGCTAAAACCAATGCAAAACAATTACCATTACAAAAACATAACAAAAGGATGCTGATATTTGAGCTTGACAATGAATGCCCTGGAAAAGTTACTTCTGACTTATTGTAAGAAAAGTGTTGTTGTTTTTTTAATTATTTTATTTAATGTAACAAAGTTTTAACATTACAAAAATACCCCGAAAAATTCACCTCTGATTAATTACAAAACTGCACCTAATTGAGTGTGAGAAAAATTTGTTTTTCAACTGTTTTATTTAATGTAAGAAAAAACATTAATAACAAAAAAGAAAATGCAACGCTAAAGAAATTGTCACTTTTTAATAAACAAAACAAACATACTTTATTTCATGTAACAAAGTTTTAACATTAAAACAATGGAAAAAATATATTGTAACGACATTTTGTATTTTATATAAAACAATATTGCCCTCTGATACAATTCACTATTATTGAGAATATTTATCCAGTTGATCTTCTCCACAAGAACTCCATCAGATGCAAATGAAGCGTTCTATTGTACCCAACAATCGCCTTACGTGTGTTTTTGCATGCGACCACAAACCTTATTATTTTTATTATGTTAATATTTTTTTATATTTATTTCAATTACTTTTAAACGTACTTAAATCTTTAATGATGAACCACATTTTGTTGTTAATTATTTGTAAACGTTTTAAAATAAAACTAAATCATCACAGTTTTCCCCATGAACATTTAAAAAATCAGAAGTGACTTTTCCAGAGCATTTCTGTGAGGTTAAAATTTTGGTACATTGAATAAAATAGTTGAAAACAAAACATATTTATTGTAATCAATGACTTTCCCACGTCATTTTTGTCAAATTAAATTTGCTTGATAAAAGAAACAAGTTGAAAAACAAATCATTTTTTTTTTTTGCAATTATTAAGAAGTGACTTTTTGCAGAACATTTTTGTAATTATTAAGAAGTCACTTTTTTGCAGTACATTTTTGTAATTAATCAGAAGTGACTTTTTTTTTAAGAAGATTTTGTAATCAATCAGAAGTGAAACTTTTTGCAGAACATTTTGTAATTAATCAGAAGTGACTTTTTTGCAGAACATTTTTGTAATTAATCAAAAGTGACTTTTTTTACAGAACATTTTTGTAATTAATCAAAAGTGACTTTTTTTGCAGAATATTTTTGTAATTAATCAGAAGTCACTTTTTTTGCAGAACATAGTTGTAATTAATCAAAAGTGACTTTTTTTGCAGAACATTTTTGTAATTATTAAGAAGTGACTTTTTTTGCAGAACATTTTTGTAATTAATCAGAAGTCACTTTTTTTGCAGAAAATTTTTGTAATTATTAAGAAGTGACTTTTTTTGCAGAACATTTTTGTAATTAATCAGAAGTGACTTTTTTGCAGAACATTTTTGTAATTAATCAGAAATTACTTTTTTTTGCAGAACATTTTTGTAATTAATAAGAAGTGACTTTTTGCTGAACATGTTTGTAATTAATCAGAAGTCACTTTTTTGCAGAATATTTTTGTAATTAATCAGAAGTGACTTTTTGCAGAAAATTTTTGTAATTAATCAGAAGTCACTTTTTTTGCAGAACATTTTTGTAATTAATCAAGTGACTTTTTTTGCAGAACATTTTTGTAATTATTAAGAAGTGACTTTTTTGCAGAACATTTTTGTAATTAATCAGAAGTGACTTTTTTTGCAGAACATTTTTGTAATCAAGCAAAAGTGACTTTTCGAACGCATTACGTCAAGTTTCTATTTTGTTATTAATGTTCTTTTATAATTTTATATCAGTTTGAAAATTTTTTTAAAATTTTCTTTTGTTTTAGCGTCTCAAATTCATGTATGAAAAAAATTAATGGATCTCTTAGCAAAATGAACTTATTTCCCTCAGACACTTTGATGAATTATCCAAAAGTGCCAATTTAGGCAATTTTAATTAAACAACTTTAACTTTAACGATAAACATTTTAATTAAAACTAACAACAATAAATATGTTTTAAATCCAAACGGACAACAATAGTTTTCAAATCAAAACGAACGATATTTTTAAGATCAAAACCAATAAATAATTTTTAACACGAGCGATAAATTAGTTTATCTGAAAAGTAGATGATAAGTTACCAAAAATAAAAACAAATTAAACAAATAATGTTAATATAAACAAAATGGCAATGTTTTACAGTCTGTCACTTTGCAGAGGGAGACAACTCCCGTTTACTAAAAGATTCATTCATTTTTTCATCTCATAATTTAGGACGCGATATTTTTATTAAATCAAAACTAAAAAAAAGATTCATTCATTTTTTTTCATGTCATAATTTAGCACGCGATATTTTTATTAAATCAAAACTAAAAAAAGATCCATTCATTTTTTCATCTCATAATTTAGGACGCGATATTTTTATTAAATCAAAACTAAAAAAAAGATTCATTCATTTTTTCATCTCATAATTTAGGACGCGATATTTTTATTAAATCAAAACTAAAAAAAGATCCATTCATTTTTTCATCTCATAATTTAGAACGCGATATTTTTATTAAATCAAAACTAAAAAAAAGATTTATTCATTTTTTCATCTCATAATTTAGGACGCGATATTTTTATTAAATCAAAACATTAAAAAAAAAAGAAAGCTGTGATGATTTTTTTATGAATGTAACAAAGTTGATACCATTAATAATACAAAATATAGTCTCTACACAACTATTAAGAGAATAGTTTTTGTTTTCATATCATAATTTACGATGTTAAAACCAACGAATGCACAATATTTGCACTAACATTTCAAAATAAAGCTGCGGTAACTTTTTTTAATTATAAAGCAAATGCTATGGAAAGGTTTATTAAAAATAGTTTTTAACCTTTAAAAAATACAAAAGAAACTTTTAAAGATAAGGCGACTTTTTTCTACTTTAACAATGAAAATGCAACGATAGTTGTAGAGGAATTGCAAACAAAGTTGATAACATTAATAATACAAAATGTTGTCTTTATAACTTTTTTTACATTTTTTACAACTTATATACAATAGGAAATTATAATTTTTTTACAACAATAGGAAATTATAATTTTTTCAATCAAAACTTTTTAATAAAACTAGGATAAAATATGAAAACAAGGTTGTGGCGGCTTTTTTTTTTTACTGAACAAATCTTATAATAATATTATAATATCATATGATAATATGATATTATAATATCATATGATAATATAATATAATATTATCGTATCATATCATAATATAATACAAGGTGTTTCAAAAGTCTTGGGAACATAACGAGATATACGCATTTGTAATGTTCCCAAGACTTTTGAAACACTCTGTATTATAATATCATATCATATCATAATATAAAATAATATGATATAATATTATAATATCATATCATAATATAATATCATATCATAATATAATATAATATTATAATATCATATCGTAATATAATATAATATTATAATATCATATCGTAATATAATATAATATTATGATGTCATATCGTAATATAATATAATATCATATCGTAATATAATATAATATCATATCAAAATATTATAATATAATATTATAATATCATATCATAATATAATATTATTATATCATATCATAATATCATATCATAATATTATAATATAATATTATATCATAATATCATATCATAATATTATAATACCATATCATAATATCATAATATAATATTATAATATCATATCATAATATCAGATCATAATATAATATAATATAATATAATATTATAATATATTATAATATACATGACATAAAAAGTTGCCGCATTAAAATCTTACATATAAAATTATGCGAAATCTTTAATTGAAAAAAAGGAAAAATATTTTTTGCAATTATAATTTTTTGTGTGTGAAAATATTAAATAAACAATGGTTCGAGAAATTAATTTTTCTTCGAGTTATATCGAATTCATTAATAGGGAATTTTGAGGCTTTTTTCGTAATGTTCCTCTAAAAATTACACATTTGTTTTTAATTGTTACAATTTACGATGCTTTATTTTCATATAAAAAAAAGTAAAAATAAATCCATTCTTTTTTTTTATTTATTTTTTTTTTTTACTAATGAAAACCATAACTTTAGTAAAGGTATTTTTTGTTTAAACAAAATAATACATTTTCATTAAGATTTGAATAAAAAAAATTTAAAATATGCATTTATTATATTCTGTGATCATTATTTGATAAATACTGAAAATTTCATTAAAATTTGTTAATTTTCTGATTTGTGGTGATTTTTTAAGTAAACGGAGTGAGTGCTCAAAATGTTTATACATTTTGAGCATCGGCATTCATTTTGCACGTACCTAATAAAGACATATTTTACAAAGGTCGTGCGTGCACTAGGGCACCGTGACCGAAAATATTCTGTTTCCTTATCACAATTCTTTTAAAGATGTGAATGTGTTACAGCATTGTTTCTAGATAGGTTTCATTTTATTCATTTATTTATTTATTTATTTTATCTGACGCCTTAGTATTATAAAGGGAAATAATTCTTTCATTAGAACCTTACAGTTACTTCCCTTAGAATTAACTTTTTTACATATAAGAATTTTCAAACTTAGGCTTTTATAATCAAGACTTCAAATATAAAATTATTTTATTATTATTATTATTATTATTATTATTATTATTATTTACTAATAGTTTTCACACAGACAGGCTATCATCAAAGAATTCCCTTTGAGAACAGTCTATGGCATTCCCTAAAATCTGAGTGACAAGTCTCCCCAGATTTCCAGTACTCTGCACCTCTTTCGATAACTTTTGCAAATTAATGTGCATTATCACAACAGCCGTTTGCTATTGATTTCTCGTTCGCAGCGACTATTGGTCTTCACTGGAATTTGGGTGGCAATAGGTCTCTCCAATGTCCCAGTTCTCTTCGCACTCATCCAGTGGAGGTCTGGCTAGTGCATTTTTCTGCTTGATCTTCCCATCTGCTTTGACCTTCCTTCATCATTTGTTGGGATATTGGTTGACCTGACACTTTTATGGTTTCTTTTTATCTGTTTTCTTGATTCTATGCACTCTAACTCTTTGTGCTTTACTTCTGTAGCAGTTTCTACATGTCTGGCTGGCACCTGTAGTTCATGTGTATTAGTCTCTGCATTTCAAGGGTTTTCTTAATAGTTCAGCAGTTTTCAGTATTGTTATCCGTTGTATCTTCTCAGCAATTCCTCTGATTCCAATCTGCCATTCTTTTTTTTTTTTCAAAGACTTTCGAGATTGTTCCTAGTGTAATAGTAGAAACTATTATTTGTTTTGACTTTCTTTATCTTCCATATTTCTTTCAGCTCTCAGGTTAGTTCTGTGTATTTGATTAATTTATCTTAATTATCACTCTGTGATATGCTGGATTAACGAAATCTACGATCTCGCAAGACTTTTCCATTTTGTTATTATGATATTTTAACTATTTATAAATTAATTATTATGATATTTTAACTATTTATAAATTAATTATTATGATATTTTAACTATTTATAAATTAATTATTATATTTTAACTATTTATAAATTAATTATTATGATATCCAGCCTTCTTGCTTGGATGGGTTTATTTGTTTTTACGTTCATGTATCATGAGATTTTGTGATTTTCGTTTTCAAGTATTGTTTCTTGTTTATTCTTGTATCATTTGCCTGCGTTTTCTCGATGCAATTGTTTGCATAATTTCCAATGTACTGCTTTTCCCACTTGACCGTGTCTTTTTTTATTTTTTTTATTTATTTTTTTTTTTTATTTTTTTTTTATTAGTTTGCTGAATTTGCTTATTATTGTTTTGTCTCTTTGTCCACATTTGTCATTTTCTTGTGTCTTGTCAATTTTGGCTTTGATGTTGGTTTCTAATCGTGTTATCTTGTGCAGCTGTTATTATGGATTCAGTTTTTCTGTTTGCGTTTCCTTTTCATAACCACGTCCAAGTGTTTTTGTTAGTTTCATCTTATATCATCCTAATAAATCGTCCGTGTTTCTTTTCCAATTTTTTTTTCTTGTCTTATCACTTGCCTTTCTGTTTTCTGTTCTGTTTTTTTTATTTTTTTTTTTCACTGTCTCTTGCTGCGGTAATTATCCTTTTGGTGTTCTGTATTATGTCTTTTTCGAATTCTTTTTTACACAGTCTTCTATATAAATCAGTTCTCTTCTTTCGTCTTTCCTGTTAATGTAGTCAGTCAACATCATCCTTTATGTATAGTGTATGGTGCATGATCATAAGTTTCCTGGTGATTTGATCAAGATATCTGCTCTTCTTTGGTCCACCTTATAAACGGTCCGGAGTATCTTACTAATGACAATGCTCATGTATTTATACCCTTTATTAGGTTTCAACTATATAGTTTACTTTCTAGGAGTTTTCTCGTTTTTCTGACGTACTACTTTCCAATTTTCTGTCTGATTTTTGTTGCTTTGATATCGTATCTGCTATCAGAACTCACAAATATTTTTAGCTATCATGTTCCCAAAGTACCTTCATCTCTGCTTGGTTGAGTCGTTCCATGCCTTCGTTGCTTCCAGATTTTCATTTCTTATAACTAGCAGTGTACACTTTTCATTTCTTATAACTAGCAGTGTACACTTTTCATTTCTTATAACTAGCAGTGTACACTTTTCATTTCTTATAACTAGCAGTGTACACTTTTCCATGCAATAAAATGAGTAAACATTTGAGGATTCCAGGAGTTTTGTGTACTCTCCACTTATCTCGATATTGTTTCCAATCGTCCTGGACTTTTCCTTGCCACTGAACTCAAGCAATACCAATTCAGAAGAGGTGTGTTTAGAGATTGTACAACCCTTGCCTCACAATTATACACACAGCTATCCTTACAGGGAGTATCTATTGTTTTTTAGACTGAATGGAGGTAATGATGATAATGAGTTCCTTTTTGTTTCTTGAAAAAGTTCCAGGTCATTCATATACATTAGGTGGTTCGTTCTTTCATCTGTATTAGTGAACTTGTATCCAATTTAGTACATTGTTTAGGGCATCATGACTATGATGAACAGAAGTGATAATAGGGAATTTCATTGGAAGATACCTCTTTGTATTTTAATCTCAGTTATGTATTGTCCATCAGCTGTCAGTTCTAGTTTCCATCTTCTCATTGTTTCTTTTTTTCATTGTTTGTTTTTTGTTGTTATTGTTGTTGTATTTTTGTTTTTCAATCAAATCGATAATCTTGCCTGATATTTTATACATTCTCAGTCATTCTGTTATCCATGTTTGAGAAATCCTGTCATACACTTTCTTTTAGTCGATCCATGCCATGGTTACCTCCTTTAAGATATTTTGGTCTCCGATCATGCGTTCCTCTTTCCCCTTTTTTACATCCTTTTTATTCCTCAAGAAATATTCGATAATTGTTAAGGGTGTAGTAAATTTGTTCTCTCAGTTGCGCTGTCAGTATTTTCCGCATGTAATAGGCCTGTAGTTGCTGGAGGTGGTTCCCTTTTCTGTGTCTTTTTGTATCAGTGTTGATCTACTTTTGGTCATCCATTCTGACACGTCTGCTTCGTGGATACATTTCTTCAGGTTTTGACTTGGCCTTTTATGTAGTGTTGTGAATTTTTTCAATCAGTATGCGTGTATTTCATCGTGACCTGGTGCTCTCCAGTTTGCCAATTTTTTGTAAGATTTCCCTTGCTGGCTTTCATTCTATGTCCTTTCTTTGATTTGTTGTAACTATTCTTCCATGTCTTTCAACCATTTCTACTGTAATCTTATCGCTCTTCTCATATCTTACTCCAGTAACGTTTTGTTTCTACCTGGTCCGGTTATTGTGTTTTTGATTTTCCTCCATTTACATTTTGAAAAAATTGGCTTTCATTGTTTTCCAATGTCAAGTTTTGCATCTGTGTCGTCTTTATTTCCCTTCTTTTGCTGTTTCTGCTTGTTCCTTCCTTATTTAATCTGTAACTTAGAATTTGAAAAAGACCAGGTTCAAGGTGTACATAGATAAAAAAAAAATAGTGTTAATAATGTGACTTGATGTATGAAGATAAATAATATAACATATATAAAGTGAAAAGGCAATATATATTTATAATAATTAGTTAAAAGATTTAGTAAAGATTATATGGTTGAACACCTGCTATCGGCATGTATATATGTTTGTATATATGTTACGTGGATGTTCATATATAAGTGTTTATATACAATACTTATAGTAAACTTGTCAATCATATATTTGTATTATACACATATATTTACTGAGACGTTGTGCTTGGATTGCATAAAATTGTCAAATATTCATAGCTGTCAACAGTGCACACTAAATTAGATGAACTCGATCAAACGAGATGAGAATGTAAGAATATAGGATCATAACATGATATTTGTGTTTGTAGGTATATGACAACACACATATCTGTGCTGATAGTGTAAATTATCTCTGCTTATGAACTAACGTAATACTGATGAATTATGATCCATATACCTACAAATTATGCATATAGATGAATATGTCTTACTAATACTAGATAATATATGGTTTATGTATAAATGGAGAAAAATGTTTACATTTTTATAGAATTCTTTGCCTCGAAAAAAACAAAAAAAGTTAATAAAACACAGATTAAAAAAAAAAAAATATATATATATATATAATTTCACTGTTACATTAAAATACACTCAGCTCTTTAGACTATTGTTCTAATCTCCTTTAAATATATATATATATATATATATATATATATATATATACATACATATATATATATAATGAGTATGAGTGTTATGTTTGTGTGTACATATATTTGTGGATGTTTGTATATGCATAGATTTCGTGTGTGTGTGTGTGTGTGTGTGTGTGTGTGTGTGTGTGTGTGTGTGTGTGTGTGTGTGTGTGTGTGTGTGTAAGTAACGGTGACTACATGCATTTCATTGATTTTAAATTTATTTAATCTAATATTGAAAAACTAATGAACCAAATACAATTGCTCTATTATTTGAAATGCGAACGTGTGCAAATGTTGTAAATAATAGAATATACTTATATATGTTTTGTTTGCATGTATGTATGTGTTTGCGTCTGCATGTATTTCTGTATATATATTGTGTACATGGATATGCACGAGTGGATATAGGTACATGTATGTAATAATTAAACAATGCTTATTTCATATAAATTATCATGCAGAAAAAATTAAGTCTCAAAACAAATAGGATAAAAATCGAATTTATTCCTCAAAATACTAATGTATGCGTATGCTGAAAAACTTGGAGAAATATAAGAAAGGGGGGGTCCTTCATATATGTGTGTGTGTATGTAAATTATTTATGTGTGTGTATATATAGATATATAGATGTATGTATGTCTGGTGTGACGTTGCATATATATATATATATATATATATATATATATATATATATATATACATATATATATATATATATATAAATATATATATATATATATATATATATATATATATATATATATATATGTATGCATGTATCGTGTATGTGTGTTTTTGTGATTATACGTTGTAATGTGTGTTTTATATATGTGGGTGTGAGTGTTTGTTGGCGTGGCTGGCATACTATGCGATGTGGTCGTTTTATGAGATAAAAGTTTAACCACTGATTTGTACATAGATAACGCTAAGTTGACCGCCGTAGATCATTCTTGTCACTTTTTTTTTTTTTTCCAAAAGAAGATAGGGCAAAAGAAGATATTGACATTCAAAATATTTTTACAACCTCAAACTGACCAACCTGCAAACATCCCCTTTATCCCCCATCTCCTCCAGACTATTGCTGTTTTCTCCCTCTACATTGATTCATTGTTGTCTGCTCTTTCGTTTCATTCGTTCCGGTTTCTTGATCTAACTTTTGTATGCACTCACGCATGCGCATAGCAATCTATTAATAAAGCGGGACGCCATTATTCAGTTCCTTTCTTACCAACCAGACACATGTGTTCCAAGTCTCATTATTTCACATCCATGCACAACACAGCATGACAGTCTTTCTTTTCTTCTTTTTAGCAAAATAGAAAAAAAATTGTATAAATGGAAACAGTCTTGAATTTGATCTTCAAAAGTACGTGTGGCCTGATGACGTAGTCTTTCTGAAAAGAGACACTACAGGAATATGTATGCACATATGTAGCGAATAATATTTGTATAAAAACATGATATAAAACACGCTCTGCTTATTCATAAAACACACTTTCATAAACATAAGAGTTTCAATCGATGGACATCTAGAAAATTAAAAAATTTACAATCATTATTTATTTATTTATTTATTTGCTTTAATTTTAGCCGTTGATTCGTATTATAAAAACTGTTAAAGGGGAATAATTATGTTATCATAATATTGCAATTACTTCCCTTAGATTTGTTGACCTAACTTTAATACCATTTTATCAGCAAATATGAAATTGCATCATCATCATCATCATCATCATCATGATTATTATTATTATTATTATTATTATTATTATTATTGAAAGGTAAGGGTGTATTTTCTACTTGTCATAAGTATTTGTGTTCGTACAGATGACAGTGTTATCCGCTTGTACGACACTCACAACATGTTTTCTTTCCACAACAAAAGCAAAGACGACCAGTAGTGCGAGTGCGCACATCAGGTTCTCATGTCTTTTTAATGAAAATTAAAAATAGGTTCTCTTTCTGTTCAAACTCACACATACACACACATATGCACGCACACGTGCGTGCGCGCGCGCACACACACACACACACACATATGACTTTATTAAACATTCCAAGTCACTTTATTCACAGTCATATTATGTTCCTTCTTTAATCAATTTTGTCTGATATGTAAGAACACTCCCAGACATATAATGTACATCTATTTTTTTAAAAAATTGCCTGACGATTTCTGAGTCTATAGGGAACGAACTCACTCACACATACACGCGCGCGCGCGCACACACACACACACACACACACACACACACACACAAAGGTCTTTTATTTATAAGTATATATATAGAGAGAGAGACAGAGAAAGATGGAGGAAATATTACTTATATTTTTCCTTGATAGGATAATAAAATGGAAAATAATAAGAACGTCTTCCTCTTGCAGTCATTCTGAAAATGGAGATAGGAAAAAAAAGTAGTGATCCATGGAGAATTTTTAACGGAATTTCTTTTACCATTTATTACATGAATCTCTGCTTATACATGAAAGGTACTTTTTATGTGTGTGTGTGTGAGAGAGAGAGAGAGAGAGAAAGAGAGAGAGAGAGAGAGTTCCTTATGGACACTGAAACGGCTGGGACAATTTTTTTTTTAATTTTACACAAATGTACTTTATGTGTCTGGGAGTGTTCTCAAATAGAATTTGTATCAGAATGCCTCTGATGAGTATAAAAAAATCGATAATCAGAAAAATTTGATTAAAGAAGGAATAGCTCGATTTTGACCAAAGTTAACATTATGATACAGCCTAATGTCACAAGTGTATTTTAGAAGTGTTATCACTGCACAAGTGGAAGGGCTCAGTGTATAAAATCAACAGTAAGTTATTCGATAAGACAAAGGCGTGTTCAAAATGAATGTTACTATTTAGAGCACAATTGAACCATGATAGCATTTGAAATTCGAATTCAAGTTATTATATAAAAATAATTTTATAAAATCAACCATAGATTCTTTATAATGCAATCTGTGCACTATAATTATTGTGAACTAAATTACTTCGGGGAGGCAGTGGGTCCCCGACCAGAGCAACTGGAAATGCCAATTTCACCGATTTTTATGACATTAAAAGTATTGAAAGTGTGGAACATTTGTGGATTCTCATTAAATCATGGGCAACGTCGGATCTCCCTGCTAGTATCAACATAACTGTCAACTATTTTAGGAGCAAAAATATTGAATGAGTCTGACAAAGCGTAAATAAAATTAAAAATAAAAGCATGATTAAATTTCATGTGGAAGCTGGGCCGGAGAGAGGTTAATAAGTCGAAATGGTCTTCTTAAATGTTTTTGAAAATGTAGACAAAATATGAAAGGGCTGCAAGCTCTCACGTATATATACTTCATTATTATAATATTTCCCATTTTATTTATTTTAGTTTTAATATTATCAAAACGACTAGAAATTAGAAAAAGACAATGAAAAATAGTCAGTAGATTTACATTTGAGAGACAGACAGACAGACAGACAGACAGAGACGGTGAATGGTGACATCAATGTGGTACCCATAAATTTCCCATATAAAAGACGTCGCTGTTCGGTTTTTGGTCCACATGTTAAGCTTTTAGTTGATATAACTGATTGAAATGCGCTAGTGACTTCCAAAATTCTTACAAATTGTGTATTCCTAGAATATCGTACCGAAAATAGAAATGCATTTGACATGAATGGTTTTATAGCCATTCATCATGTTCATATTTTTGCTCGTGCTAATGATATTGCAAGTTTTTGAGGTTTCTTGGGATAGCAATTTCTCATGTTTTTTTGCTAATAATTTATCATGTTCTAATTTATCACAATAAAGATAAGTAAAGAATTCTATTTCCGTCGGTTTAAGTAATGAGGTTGGAAGATTTATTCGAATATTAGCTCTTCCTTAACTTGTGGGTTTGCCTGAATTAATCGATTGGCCTCCATTCAGCACAAGGCACCATTTTTACATTTACTCTTGAATTGGGCCTCGATTTTTTCTCTGCCTGCTTTGTTTGCTAAAACATATACATCTGCAAGGATAGCCATGTTATACTCACAAATTCTATCGAGAAAAACTTTCAATTCGTTGTGGATACATTTTAATTTTTCCATCAGTATCACTTGTTGAGGCTTTCATAGTCAGCCTTTATCCATTGTAAGAACACCATTTCTGAAAAAGTTTACAAACATCTACCGATCGTTGAATCCCTGTTGGTATGCTCCTGCAACCAACTCATAACTCTGCAAGACAACTGCTTTGACAACGTTGTAGTCTGCATAATGTGTAATCAACAGTAACGCAAAGGCCTCCTCTAATCGTTGAATGTTTGAATTAAAGAAAAAAAGAATGATTTTCAGATCGCCAAGTTCACCGCGTCAAAGCACACGTAACAAAAATCTGTCGTGTTCCCTTTTTGACGTTATCGCAAACAAGTTTTCTTCAACTGACACTAGATTGCCAAGTACACCGTACTGACATGGAACCGACAAAAAAAGAATCGTCACCAACTGAAGAAATGCTGGCTTTTTATCTTGTCAAACTGCGTCTTAATTTGCATAAGACACGTTTTTGTCTTGTGTCGGTCAGGTTTCGAGTTTAAGACTTTTTCTTTCTTTTCTTAAGTGAATAACACCCGCACTAATCATACCAACTACAATTTTCCATGCAGTTTCCATAATTTTTCAGGTTATTAAAAACTTAAAAAATGTTTTTATGAAATGTTAGAAATTTCTCTCAACAGTTATACCTGGAGTGTATATTTTTTTTTTTTTTACATTTTCACCCCAAACAAGGCACATTGCCACTTTGGTGTAGGGGGCTACTATCAGGAGCAGCAACTGCTGGGGCACTATGTTGGGATTTGGGCAGCAAGATGTCGGTTCACATTACACTTGAACTTCTGCATGTCAGTACAGTTAGCGAAGTAGGGACCTGGAATAGAATTCCAGAGTCTAGCGGTTCAGGAGAAGAAACTACTGGAGTAGAAACATCTTTTACATCTAGGGATCTCTACTGTGTGGGGGTGGGATTTAGCTGCCTGTCAGGTTTGTCGAGGGTGTCTACGTCATGGGGGCACAAGTTTCTGTAGTTCGTCAGAGCATTCACCATTAAAATACTTATAGAACAGGCAGAGGGATGCAACGTTTCATCGATGGGACAGAGGCTGAAGCTTAGATGCCAGTTCAAGGCCTATCAGATTGGCGACTTTCTTTTGAACCTTGTCTTGGAGCGAGAGACTAGCAGCAGATGCACCAGCCCAAATGTGACAGCAATACTCCATACATGGGCGAATGGTGGCCTTATAGAGGTCTAGGATACTTTCAGGTGTCAGTAGTTTTCTAGCACGGTAGAGAGAGCCTACCTTTTTCGCAGCGGCCCTGGCAATGTTTTCAATATAATTGTTCCAACTCATGTTTCCTGTGAACGTTAGGCCAAGCAGTTTCAAAGATGTACTCTCAGACAGGGATTCACTGGCCATTGCTATTGGTGGCAGAGGTTTTTTGTAATTATTGAAGGAAACCAGTTTAGTCTTGGCAGCATTTAAGGTGACCATCCATTTATGTCCCCATTTCACTACAGATTGGAGGTCATCCTCTAGTGTTTTTGCCATTTCTTTAGTTATGTGTTCATTTGTTTTCCTGTCATGCCTGTTATAGAGTGTGGTGTCATCAGCATATATACCCATCTCAGAGGCAGTTTTGTCGGTGAGGTCATTAATGAATATTAGGAACAATAGAGGCCCAAGGATAGACCCCTGAGGCACTCCCGCATTTATATCACACTGTTTAGATGTACGACCATCGAGGACAACCTGGATTTTTCTCTTATCTAAGAAGGATTTAATTATGTTAAGTATTCTACCAGTGATACCGTATGATTTAATTTTCCTGAGGAGACCCTCATACCATACCCTGTCAAAAGCCTTAGATATATCTAGAGCTACTGCTCTGCCCTCCCCTGCTTTGTCCAGTGATTGGTATATATGTTCAGAGATTACAGTGAGGATGTCTGCTGTGGAACGGGCTTGTCTAAATCCATATTGTTTGTCAGTCAGAAGTTTAGCATCTGTAAGGTGACGGACTAGAGCATGGTTAATTATGGGCTCAAATATTTTGGCGAAAAGTAGGAGGAGGCTAATGGGGCAATAATTTGATGGGTCAGTTCTTTCACCAGAATTCTTGAATACTGGTACCACAGAAGCAGTTTTCCAACAGAGCTCTCCATATCTCCATGGCGACCTCAAGTATTAGTAATGTCCAACAAAATCCATAAGAAAAAAATGGTTATTCATTATAGCGATACGATAAACAGATTTACCAAAATATATCTAAGGGTGGAACAAGATGGACGTCTCTCTTACTTTCCTGTTAATATCACCATTAAACCTTTTCTGGAGCAATTTCACATGTTCTTTTCCCGGGTTTCAACACGGTAAGAATATTTTGTTCTGTGGAACTGTCTACTACAAACAAGTCACCTCCCAGGACTTGTGTGTAACAGCGAACCATCTGAAACTGTTCTAAAAGTCAAAATGGCTTACACTTCTACATATTTTTATAGAGCCAATTGTTTATTGTACTCAATGTATAGTAGTGTTTTCAAAAGTAAAAAAAAAGTATGATTTGGATGCCATAAGCTAGAGTCTAGGTAGCTTTCTAGCCTTATTCGTTAGTGTCTGCTCTAAGTTCACACGCAAATAAAAGCTTCAAAAGATAAAGTTATAAAGATATAAATGTATATGTAGAAATCACAGCTTTAGTCGACTTACACCTGCCAAGTTCCAATTTTTTTTTCAATTTTAGCCCCTTAACAGCTATTTTTATGAACTAAAAAGCCAAATCGAATTTTTTCCATGGGTACAAATCCTCTATATATAGTTTGTAGACTAAAAATTTACAGAGTAGTTTGGTAGAGATCCTTCCTCACACAGACAGAGAGACAGACAATGTCACTTATGTGATAGGCATCAAGTTTGGTAAATCTGTTTATCATATCGCTATAATGAATAACCATTTTTTTCTTATGGATTTTGTTGGACATTACTAATACTTGAGGTTGCCATGGAGATATGGAGAGCTCTGTTATGTCTTTTTTATCATTCTAGCTGTTTCCTCCGTTATAAATTTAGTATTGACGATGGTATGCAGTGTGGTTTGGTAGCAATATGCATTGTTTTAGGAGAGAGGTGCAAGAAGAGAGGTGAAGGAGGATAGAAATGGGTTATTTTTGTTAATAGTTCCAATAAGATCATCCCTTGAACCATTAAATTTTAATGTCACTTTATTGCATTTTTAGGATATGCCTTGAATTGAAAGCCATGTTTAATTTCAGAAGAGTTTCCGATGGGTAGTTATTCTATACAAGTCCTGGAGATGAAGAATTTCCAGGGGGGGGGGGCTGTTCTGTACAGGTTCTGGACTTTATAATTTTGCAGGCAAAGAGCAAAAGATCCTTCTTGTGCTGACACGAAAATATTTTGTGCTGGAATGCTAAAAGATTTAATTTTTATGGTTTCTGATTAGCTGATAGCAAAACGTGGTTCAATTTGATTCGTCTGTTCTTATATTGGCAACGTTTATGAATAGAATCTCCCAACTTTCACGGTCATACCCCATAATTATATAAAAAATATTGCAACTCCCCCTATTTTTATATAATGGGAAAGTTCTTTTCAGTTCCTGTTTAATTCTGTTTAAATCCTGTTTAAATAAATATATATATAGTAATTTATAAAATATATATGGCGATTAAGCTACACTGAATATTCTGCGTTTCATCCACTGTAGGATTCGTCAGGCTTATATATGCAAAAATAAATATATATATATATATATTCAAAAATAAATAAATATATATACATATATTCAAAAATAAATATATATTCAAATATGTAAAATAAAAGTTACAGCATGTAAAATAAAAACAAGTCATTTAGTTCATTTAAATCTTAAAATCTGAGCATGTAAAAAAGAAAGCCATTTTTTAATTTTGATTAAATGTCAAAGAAAAATATATGTGTAAAAAAAAGAGAAATAAAAAATTGATTTTTATTTTTACCTTGAAATGGTAAGCATGTGAAACTAAAGCCATTTTTTATTTTAATTACGTATTCCTGTTCTAAAACACACACACACACACGCACATATATATATATATATATAGTAATGTGATTGATAATTTAAAATTAAAATTAAAAATTAAAAATCTGTTTCATAAGAAGGAACACAACAAAGTCAATAATATGTATGTACAAATTGACTTTGTTGTGTTCCTTCTTATGAAACAGATTTTTAACTTTTAATTTTAATTTTTAATTATCAATTACATTACTAAATATAAAAGTAGCCTATCGAGCTTATTATATATCTGCATTACAACGAGCACTGTTCTTTTCTTGTATTTTAATTAAATTAGTAATTTTACTATTACATTAAAATACACTCTGCTCTTTAGACTACTGTTCTAACCCCCTTTAAATTATATATATGTGTGTGTGTGTATTGTTTGTATGTGTGTGTGTTTTAGAACATGTTGTTTTTTGTGTGTGTGTGTGTGTGTGTGTGTGTGTGTGTGTGTGCAATGCACACAGGGTGATGTGACGCGCAAGTGTGTTAGCTATAAGGTAGCGTCTTGGCCTACTCACCATCTCACTCTCAGCAACCACCACTGGCTAGCCTAGCATGAAACGAGAAGCCAAATGCGTAAGTCTTCTCCTGCCAGTACACAGCCTCTCCATCATCAAGACCTCTGCTGCCTCCTCATGGTCACACACGGTAACTGGTTGTCATGTGACTCCAGGCTAAATCAGTAGAGGATCTCGGAACAGTAGGGAGTCCCAGAAGGACTGTGCTACGGCCCACCGATGTGTGGACATGCCCTGACACATTACCAATCCCTATCCCAGCCATGGGTCAAATGGCCTCACTGCCTTGTGAGAGCCATGGAAATGGATAAGGCTAGGGGAGCAACCCTGACAGAAACGACAGAGTGGAGCCCCGTAGGCGGTTGGACAGCATACTTGCCTCCCTCCGGCAGCTCCTGCACCCTTATTCATCCCCAGCCGTCTCGACTATGTCTTGCCATTGGAATTGGGCAGGCCAGGACCAGAGAGTGAGGCCGATACAGTGCAAGTCCCTCTCACTATAATCCAAATCCAGTGCAAGTCAGGATGTCAAACATTGCGTCAACACCAAGCCCTGTGGCGATGGGCGAGCGGCAAAGCAGCAGGTGTGGAAATCACTGAGAGCTGTAGCTGCAAACCTGCACACAGGCAGCCCAGAAACTGGTCGTACTCCACTCGACCGAAGCAGCGAGGGGGTGCTGGCCGACCAAGCAGTCCTTTTCAGGATCACTCTGCTCGCCTCCATGGCATGAGGACGGGGCGATAAAAGGAGCCCTAAACATAGCTGCTTCACCATCACCTCTGGCCAGCATACTGCAACTAGTGGGGTTTCCCTCACAGCGGTCGAGACATGAGAAAGAAAGTGTTGGTGCTTACCTTAGCATCATGGAATGTTCGTACTTTGCCCAACAACACCAGAGCTGACCAACTCGAGAGAAGAACTGCTCTTGTGGCAAGGGAGCTTGCCCACTATAAGGTAGACATTACAGCCCTCAGTGAGACTCGCCTCTCAGAATCAGGTGGCGGCTACACCTTTTTCTGGAGTGGACGCAGCAGTGAGGAGTGCAGAGAGGCTGGCGTGGGCTTCGTCATCAAGACTGAACACGTGAGGAAGCTGGTCAGCATCCCGGACGGCATCAATGACCGGCTGATGAAGATGCAACTCCTGCTCAGCAAGGGAAGAACCGCCACACTGATCAGCGCCTACGCACCAACCATGACTAACCCCAAAGATACCAAGGACCAGTTCTATGAAGATCTGGAAAGCCTCATCTCCGCTGCTCTACAGAGAGAGAAGCTCATCGTCCTTGGCGACTTCAATGCCCGCGTTGGCACTGACCATTCCACTTGGGACCGGGTCCTTGGCCACCATGGAGTGGGCAAGCGCAATAGCAATGGCCTACTGCTGCTCAGCCTCTGTGCTGCACACGACCTTTCCATCACCAACACTATGTTCCGCCTACCCACCCGTAGCAAGACGTTGTGGATGCACCCACGCTCCCAGCACTGGCATTTGATCGACTACGTCATCATCAGGGCAAGGGACAGGAGAGATGTAAGGTTGACCAAGGTTGTGTGTGGTGCCGACTGTTGGACAGACCACCGCCTGATCATATCCAAAATGTGCCTCTACATCCAACCCAAGAGGCGGCCTCAGGGCCAGAAAGTAACAAAGCGCCTTGACGTGGAGAAACTGAAAAGTCCAGTTGTCATCCATGAGCTACAGGAAGCAATCAACGACGAGTTATCTGTCCCCCTTACCATCTCGGACACTATTGAAGATCAGTGGGCACACCTCAGAGACTCCACCTACTCCATCGCTCTTGAAATCATTGGACCCAAGAAAAAGAAGCACCAGGACTGGTTTGATGAAAATGACTCTGAGATTCAACCTCTCCTGGAGGAGAAACGCCAACTTCTCCGTGCACATCAGAGTGACCCCAAGTGCTTCACAAAGAAAGCTGCTTTCATCAACATCCGCAGCAAGGTGCAGGCCAGACTCCGCTCCATGCAGGATGCCTGGCTCAGCGCCAAAGCAGATGAGATTCAGGAGCATGCCGATAGCCATGATATGAGGAAGTCTTACAATGCGCTGAGGGCTGTCTACGGTCCCCAGTCCTCTAGCTCCTCCCCCCTGCTTAGCTCCGATGGAACAACTCTCTTGAATGACAAAAAGCAGATCCTTGATAGATGGGCAGAGCACTTTAACAGCGTGCTAAACCAGCCATCTTTCATCAACGATGAAACCATCGACCCACTATGCCAGGAGCCTATCAACGAGGAGCTCGACATCCTACCCTCGTCAGAGGAAGTAAGCAAAGCCATCAAGCAACTTTCCTCTGGGAAGTCCCCTGGCCCCGACTCAATTCCAGCAGAAGTATACGAATCTGGTGGACCTACACTGCTGTTAAGACTGACAGAACTCTTCCAATTCATGTGGGAGAGTGAAGAACTACCCCAAGATTTTCGTGATGCTACTATTGTTCACATTTACAAACGCAAGGGAAATCGTCAGTCATGTGACAACCACCGCGGGATATCCCTTCTCTCCATCGCCGGAAAGATCCTGGCCCGCGTCCTTCTCAACCGCCTGCTAGTGCACCTTGAAGATGGTCGTCTTCCCGAGAGCCAGTGTGGCTTTCGAGCGGGCCGTGGGACGACTGATATGATCTTTGCTGCACGCTAACTGCAGGAGAAGTGTGTCAAGCAGCACCGGGGCCTCTACACCACGTTCGTCGACCTGACCAAGGCCTTCGACACTGTCTGCCGAAATGGCTTCTGGCGGATCATGGAAAAATTTGGTTGTCCAGAGAGGTTCATCGCCATTGTCAGGCAGTTCCACGTGGGCATGACCACCCATGTCCTGGATGACGGCGACCCCTCAGAGCCCTTCCCTGTGACCAATGGAGTCAAGCAGGGCTGTGTCTTAGCCCCGACGCTCTTCAGCATGTTTTTCTCTGCCATGCTCTAGGACGCTTTCAAAGACAGTCACTCGGGCATTGACATCAAGTACAGACGTGATGGGAAATTGTTTAACATCAGGTGAATGCAGGCAGTCACGAGAGTGAGGGAAAACATCATCAGAGACCTTCTCTTTGCCGATGACTGCGCCCTTAACACCCAAATGAGATAGAGATGCAACGTCAAATGGACGGATTTTCCACCAGTTGTGACAACTTTGGTCTCACCATCAATACAAAGAAGACAGAAGTTATGTACCAACCCGCCCCAGGAGATGCATACCACGAACCCGGCATCACTGTCAAAGGGCAGAAGATTCATGCTGTGGAGCAATTCACCTACCTTGGCAGCACCCTCTCCCGCACCGCCAACATTGACATTGAGGTTAACCATATGACCTCCACAGTGAGCAGTGCATTTGAAAGACTTAGGGACAATGTGTGGAAGAGGAGAGGCATTACACTCGCAACCAAACTGAAAGTATACCGAGCAGTCGTCCTGAAAACCCTACTCTATGGCTGTGAATCTTGGACGCCATATAAAAGACATGAAAAACAGCTGGATGGCTTCCACCTCAGATGCCTCCGTAATCTTCTCAACATCCGCTGGCAAGACAGAATTCCTGATACAGAAGTCTTGAAGCGCACGGGGCTCCATACCATCAACACCATAATCCGCAAAACCCAGCTCCAGTGGGCAGGCCATGTCTATCGCATGCCTGACAGCCGAATTCCCAAACAACTCTTCTATGGGGAACTCAGCCAGGGAACGCGGACTGCAGGAGGCCAAAAGAAACGATATAAAGACTGCCTGAGAACCTCCCTCAAAGACTTTGACATCAACCCCCAGTCTTGAGAGAGTCGCACTGCGGAACGTTCTGCCTGGTGCTGCGCCATCAGCCTGGGAGCCAACAGAGCAGAGGATCAACGCATGACCCACGACCAGCAGAAGCGCAAGAGGAGGAAGGAGAGAGCTGTCGGTTCACAGCCTGACGATACCGCCTTCACGTGTCCAGAGTGTGGAAGAGTCAGCCGAGCACAGATTGGCCTCATCAGCCATCTCAGAACCCACCGACCCCCGATGCCGAACTGATTGATACCTTGGTCATCGTCGACTTCGACGGACGAGCAAGAGAGAAGAGTTTTAAAACAGGAATGTACATAGGTAAAAAAAACTGGTGGGATCGTTCTATCGCTCTAGTAGATATCTCACTGCTGATGCAATTCTCTACCTATATAAGAACCAGGTATGTCCAAGGATGGAGTACTGTTGCCACATCTGGACAGGAGCTGCTAGAAAGACTTATCCTGCCTTGACAGAGTTCAAAATAGACTTTGTAGCCTAGTAGGGGATGCCCTTTTCTCTTCCCTGTAACCTTTTTTCACAGAAGAGACATTGCGAGCCTGGCTCAGCTTTATCGTTATTTTTATGGCAAGGGTTCGTCTGAGCTTCAATCTATGGCCCTCCCTCCCTCACCAAACTTTCATGAGAAACACTCGTCTAGCTAAAAACACTATCAATAATTTCCTCCACTCTTTATCTAAACGTAGATTCCATGAAAAAAGCTTCTTTCTTAGAACTGCACACCTGTAAAACTCTCTTCCGTTTGCCTGCTTTCCAGCTGACTACAATATGGTTCTCTTCAAGTCCAACATAAACAAATTCTTGATGCGCCGTTTCCCTTAAGTAATCCAATTTACCAAATTTCCACAACTAACGATTACTACGATATTGTCCCAACTATTACTGTACACTCTTTAACCCTTACCCTGGAGTGGCCTCTGAGCCTTGATAATTGGTGACTCCTTTATAAAAAAAAACACTCTTTCGATGAAAATTCCTTAAAACTGTTATTATATTAAAAACTTTGTGCATGCTGAGGTAAAAAATGCAGTCAAAAGAAAGACTTAGTAAGAGTCCTAAAAATAAACAGATTTTATTAAAAATGAAATTGAAGAAAGATTTTGTCTTTGGCAATCTTATAATTAAAAACACTTTTACTGTTCATGAGTTTGATGAAATTGATAATCTCTTTTTTAAGATTCTAACAATAAACATCGTCCTCTTCAACACCTTTTGTCAAAGTAATGTAGCATGATGGTAACAAGTTTGAGGTCGTCTGAAAACGCAACGACTTAACAGCTTCCACCTTTGCTTCCCATCTTGTGACCGGAAAGCTTTTAATGGTCACATACTATTCAAAAATAGCCCATCGCTCATTGACGCAGCAAATGAATTGTACATACGTTGCAGATAGTAAAAAAAGAAATGAAAGTAACTGACGACCATCATCAACAATTACGAGATGAAGTCGATAACTTGCACATGGCATCTATACAGATTTTTTTTTGATTTCCAAGAAATGCGTCTGCATGTCATGATTTTTTCCTCACATTTTACATCCGCTATCATAGTCTTGATCGCAACAGTTTTCTATGGCAATGCCATACTTGGACAAGAAGTTGATCATGCTGTCAAAAAGGCAGTTTCCGGTTGCATTGCACACATCAAGAAACTCAACCAAGTGTTCAAAAAGTTCTTGTCCACATCCATCTCTGACTCCATTAGCAAGGAACAACCCCACATAGTCAACGTTAACCGTGAGAAATACAGTTGAAATTTAAACATTTACTTTTAAATGTTAAGATGGTGATAGTGATCTAATGATTGTGACATTATGATCTGCACATGTAAGCTTAAGTGATCGACTTTTAACTTCAACTTGGAGTGATCAACAATAAGAACCGAGTTTTTAAAGGGGCTGACAATTATTTTTTTAACACCTACAGACACTAATGTTTCATCCTTTCAGGAATTATCAGTGTGGAGTCTCACGATAATCGCCGGTTAGGTGATTCGAACCCTGCAACGAAGCCATCTCTGAATCCGTTAGCAAAGAAAAAACTTACAAAGCCAATGTTAACCGCGAGAAATACAGTTGAAATTTAGACATTTACTTTTAAATGTTAAGACGGTGATAGTGATCTAATGATTATGAAATTATATATGTGTGTGTGTGTGTGTGTGTGTGTGTGTGTGTGTGTGTGTTTATGTTCGTACTTTTAAACTTTTAAAGGGGAATAATTCTGTTGTTAGAACTTTGTAGTTATTTCCCTTTAATCAACTTTTTTTTACGAGTTTATAAATATTTTAAAAGTTTTTCTTACATTAACAAGCACAACCCACATTTCCACAGAACTAGAAATATATTTAATCAGTATTTTGATAAAGTTGATATTTTTCTTGATAGCGTTACGTACGGCATATTATATACATTTTCAAATATAAAATAACATCAGTAGCAGCGGCAATAATTCAAATCCGAACTTGACTAGAAATTATCGATCACAAGGCAGATATTTTTTTTTTTTTTTTTTTTTTTTTTTACTGTAGTGTCACTGGAGACTTACGACGTTGCTCTTTGTTCAATTGCGTTGTGATTGACAAAATAAGCCTTTCTTTTATTTACAGCGTATCTGATTGTCAGTGATTGTCTAGGAATATGCTCCATCTCATAAAAATTTTATGTTTTAATATAAAATTACTAAAAGAAAAAGAATCATGTAACTATATATGATACATGTTTTTTGTTTGTTTTTATTGTTGTGTTGTTGAAATGTGTAGTGGACTGGTGGATATATTATATATATCCCCCAGTCGTACAAAATATGAGAAATGATTTGAATTGGGAAAGGAAAAATGAATTGCTTTGAGGAAGGAACGAACAACGCGTTTACTTGAATTAAACGAACTAGGATTTATTTCGTGAAGAAACAAGTGAAAGAAAAGGGTACAACACGTGTTCATGTCCGCGTTCGTCTCTTGCTGTTTACTGGTGAGGAGGAAAGTCTGTTGTAGTATAGAGAGAGAATGAGAAAAAGTCAATCCAGGCCATGGAGATAGAAAACGTATAAAGTGTACATACTGTCTGTTAGCTCGTGCCTCATACATAATCGCAGCGTGCGCCTCCCGAAGAGGAGGTGGCTGGTTAGCCGAACCTCTAAGCTCGAAAGCTGGTCCGAAAAGGGCTGGAAACAGCTTGTCTCTTGCTTTTATAGTTGTTTCCTGTCGTCTTTTGCGCATGAGTGGATTTCCTTTGAAAGGGGAAGTGACGTTGCCCATGTGTGCGCGTATGTGAGTACATGTGTGTACGTTAGCGTGTGTGTGTATACACGTGAATGTGAGTGTATATACGCAAACGTGAATATACGTACGTGTGTGGACATGCGCGCGTATGTTTGTGTGTGCGTATGGTATGTATATGACAAGTAATATAGCTTGAGATGTGAACGCGTGTTTTTGTGTGAGACTAGAAAAGGCTCCCACAAATGTATGCACAATCTCTTGCGTAATATTCAGTTGTTTGTTCAGTCGGATAAAATAGGTATATCACAACCTGTGTGAGTAATTCGTGCATAACTGCATATGCAGTATTTCGTTTTCGGCACCAAAACATAATTCTGAAAGAGATGTTACGAAGATAAGATGCTAAAACCTAGAAAACAACAAAACTAGATTTCTGTTCTTAGCTGTTGCCAAACAAACTCGTCTTATATTCCTTCATTCCAGTTAAATAAAGTGGAAGTTGATATTTTATTTACAATTTAGCTGTTTTCTTATGGAATTCAAGTCAGATCCGTTATATGTCCGACTAAAAAATAGCTACATTCCATCTCAACACCTTCAATCCGTACGAACAACCCATTATAATTGCCAACTCTTACATATCTCTATAATAACACCAGATGCTTAAAAACACTAAGGATATATCAATAAATATCGTATGATGTTTTTATTATTATGAAATTGCGAATTATAGTAAAAACAGGTGAGACAAACGTAGGCTCCCTGAAAAGTTCACTACATCAAAGCAACAACAAAATACTTGTTTTTCTACAAGCAAAGATTATTTTTAAAAATTATTATTATTAGTAGTAGTAGTAGTAGTAGTAGTAGTAGTAGTAGTAGTAGCAGTAGTAGTAGTAGTCATGTATTTATTATTGTACATAGATATTTGGTAAATTTTTCCTAAAAAGCGCTGATTTAAATGTGTAATATATGATTTTGATACAGACATTTTATGTATAAACTGTGCTTTCTCATTAATTAATGAATTAAAAATACAAGAAAGATGTTATAAAATTTTCCAAATATTATGAAAAGTTTGATAACATTTTTTTATATTTCATGTATATCAATGGCTGTTTTGCTTCAGTTCACTTTTTAATGATAATTTGCCAATTAAATGAAACTAAACATTTTTGTTAGAATCAAAATTTGATATATTCATCAAGTCCTGATCAGAAACTGAAATCACTAAAGTCAAGGGTTTTTTTGAAATTGTAATACTAAGCTTTCAACACATAGTTATAATCTTATTTCTGCTCAAATCTTTCTCTCAACCAACTCTTTCAGTTCATACCATATTATTAGCTAAGTGGACTCCATTTAATATATAGGTTTGATTCTTGATGTTTGATTAGATAAACTTTCTAAAAATAATTACCTGGTGTTATTGATTTCTAACTAGATTGCTAGTATTTCAAATATATAAAAACAGTTCTGTGTATAAATTTATGTTAAAGAAAAATTAATATTGAAATTATTTTAAACTTGCATCCGGAAAATTCATCTGTTTGGTAATTTTCATAATCAAAAAAAAATACCTTTATAAAGATAGATTATATACTTATATATTTGTATGTACAGGATTCACTTTTTAATTAACTTATAGAACATTATGATTTTGGGAATACAGCTGCTAGACTTGAGGGATTTTAAAATAATTATTTTCTAGGCCATTTAGTAGTGTCAGAATAGAAGGTTCTATTTCTAGCTGTTGTGTATTCTGTCCGTTGCTATCTTACGACTATCAGCAGCAGCAGCATCAACATCAACAGCGCTATGCCTGTTCTAGCATGGTGACACGGGTGTCAGTGCAGTGGATTGTAGCAATTGAAAAAAAAGGAGGCCTGATTGGCTAAAAAGAATTGTCCTGTTCTATGAAAATGTTTGCTGCTGATAATTTCAAATTAGTTCCAGGCTCTGTTGATTAAGATAACGTGTTAAAAAAAATTTTTTTAAATAAAAAATTAGTCCCAGGGAGACTTTTAAAAAAGAATTTCGGGTTTGTATTACTGTACACATAGATTCGAAAAAGTTGTCAAAAAACAAATATATAACAAATAAATGTTATCAAAGGCAAGATAAATTACTTTTCTACCAAACTGGATATAATTTTCGTGTTTTTATTCAATGTAACATGTTTATTCAGCTCGAAAAGCATACAGTGTTTACCGATATATTGGAAAATTTAAAATGGTGCCCGACTCTCTCTTTAACACGGTAAGTTTGGAAAAAGGTGTTATAAATAATAAACTAGACAAAATACTATTAAAAAAACACCGAATATATGTTAACTTATGTCACGGTAACATATATTGAGCGAATTTCTAACAGTATTTTGTCGAGTTTATTATTTATAACACCTTTTCCCAAACTTACCGTGTTAAAGAGAGAGTCGGGCGCCATTTTGAATTTTCCAATACATCGATAAACACTGTATGCTTTTCGAGCTGAATAAACATGTTACATTGAATAAAAACACGATAATTATATCCAGTTTGGTAGAAAAGTAATTTATCTTGCCTTATACAGAGACCCATTTTTTTATATTGTTTTTTGCTGAAACAGATTTTCGGGCACTTGTACACTAGTGCGATGGTACAACTTTTTTGGTTTTCAGTTGGTACATTTGGAGAGTGCATAACAAGGGCAGACATGCAATTTAAGGACTAAATCGAAAATTTCACAATAAATGCATGTTTTGGGGATTTTTTTTTTTTAAATAGATTTAAGAAAATTATAATAACACAAAATATAGGTTTTTAAGCACAAATTAGAGATTTAAAAAAAAGTTTTTTGTAACAAGCCAAAATTCTTAAATTCTTGTATGTGTGTGTGTGTGTTTTTTTTTTGGTTTTTTTTTGTTGATGTGTAGGAACATGATGAGAATTAGCAGCGAACCGGATGTGAACGTATCCACCATGAGAGACAAAATGAAAAATCGTCTTTTGCACATGGCTCCACGCATCGCTTCCGCTTGGGAAGAAAAACATAAGATAACCACAAAATAATTATCGACCAATGGCAGAGCTCCGTGCCTAAAATAAACACGTCAAATATCACAGTCGCTGGGAGCCAGTTTGCCACTATAAAAACGAGAGATTTGAGGGAACCGAAAAAGTGGGAAGAGAGATTCGCCCTGCTGCGTCAGTGAACGCACGGACGGACTCTCCCACCCGACCTAAAGAGATGAAGAAAAAAAGAAATAAGGCACCAGTGAACTGAAGCCGACTACGCTCTCATGTTATGGGCCAAACGCCTTCAATTCTAAACAATGCCTAATTCACACAAACCAAAAGAGAGGAGGAGAAAGAAGATGAAGACGCCGAGCTGCTAGCGCTGATGAAAGAAGAGACTCGCTTTCCAGTTACAAGCCAGGACACGCATCACCGACAGCAGGATGACCGGCCTACCCTAACCCTCTTCATCGTCCAAAAGATAAGTTACATTTTACGAACATTCATTCCTTGTCAATTCATATATACCTACAAACAGTTTACGAACATTCATTCCTTGTCAATTCAGACATACCTACAAACATATTATGAACATTCATTCCTTGTCAATTCATACATACCTACAAACATTTTACGAACATTCATCTCCTTTGTTAAATCCCTTTTTTTATAAATACCGAGGCCATAGATGTACGCTTGTCTGCCCATGCTATGCACTCTCCAAATATCCTAACTGAAAACCCAAAAAGTTGTACTTTTGCACTAGTGCACAAGTGCTGATTGTTGTTATTTTATTCAATGTTATATTTAAACAAAAGCTAACACCTTATTTTAATAAAAACCGGTTTGGATAACTTTTCTGGGTTTATTTTATGATTTGCTTATTTTTGTATCTTGTTTGTTTCTACGTTTTTTAACCAAATGATGAATTTGGTTGACGACCACAACATTTCATTACGGTTCAAGTGTGGGCTATATTTAGTTTAATTTAGTCTTATGTAAATAAGTAAAAAGGGCCTTCGTAAAATTTCAGATATGTCCTATTTTTGTGAAATTTTAACAGTAAGTATTAGACATCAAGTAATAAATGTTCTTCAAATTTCAGTTTATTTGAAGCATTTTAAAGGGTTTTTAGTGTGTATCAGTATCAGCAGCAGTCCATTGTATTTCGATGAATACATAGGGTGGAGTGTACTTAATACTTGTGGCATAAATGTGAGGCCAACCCAATTTTTCTCTTAATAGTCTTACTACAACTCACACAAACCGCATCAGTAGGTGGAGGTACTGGCTCCAGCTTGCTCAATCTCTTGTCCATCCACATCTTGATGGTGTCTGCTGCACCAGCCACCATCTTCTTCTGCAGATTGAATGTTTATAACTCCATTGTTGGAGATGGTCTGCCCAAGTAGGTGATCTTGTATACTTCGGTCGGTGGGCTGCCATTAAAGAAAACTTCTTGAAGATTCAACTTTATTTTACAGGTTTTTTGGATTAGAATTTCAGTTTACTTGATGTTCATTGTTAATCTGAATCGTTTTGATATTTCAACAAAGGTTGTCTATAGATTTTGCATTGCCTTGCAAGTTACGAGAGTCATGAGCATCAAATCATCTTGTATCAGTTGTTCCTTTCATGCATTTGAGGTTGAAAAGTTTTTGTTACTTCTGGTTTGAATGTAAAAATCACAAAGTTCTTCTGACATGCTTTCCAGAACTGCAGCAAGGAAAATAGTGAAGTCAGCACAAGGACACATCCTTGTTTTACACCATGTTTGACACTGAATAGTTCGGAACATTTATCACCATAGCAGATGTTGGCAGCCATGCTATCATGGAAGCTGTGTAGTACTCTGATGAAGGTTGGTGTGCAACCATGGTGATTTTAAATTTTCCAAAGTGTTTCTGTGTGAATCTTGAAGTCTACAAAGGTTGACGTTGTTCAGCAGATTTTTCTTGTAGTTGCCCCAGTATGAAGATCATATTTCAATGTAGATCTGCTTTACATCCACACTCACTCTCAGGAAGGGGCTATGATTGGAATTGTAGAATTTTTGTCAATATCCTTTTCTGCTACTGAAAGAAGTGAAATTTCTCTACGATTTCCACATTTTGCACAATCTCCTTTTCTTTTATATATCATCATGATGATGGCATCTTTAAAATCCTGGGGAACTTCTGCTCTCATTAACCATATGTTGCAGAATACTTGCAATAATTTTAGGGGCCATAATACTGATACAACTATAAATTTGCATTAAATCGAATTCATAGTCAATTACACCAATGAAACAAGATTCCTTTAATTTTTAGTTCTTCAGCCTTAAATTTTAGATATTTTGTAGAATCAAAGTAATATAAGTTTCAATAAAAATTGGAAAAAGGATTCCAGACATAGGGCTTAGTTTTATTATATCTTTATTTTAATCTTTGTAAGATGTCATAAAAGTGGTGCAAAACGGTTTTGTAAGAGGAATTAAGTTTATCCGTTTTGGGATGGTATTTTAATATTCATACAGAAATTCACAAAAATTGTATTTTAAGACAACTGAATTTATTCTCTTAAAAATAAATTGTGAGACAAAAAGAAAAAAAAAATTGTGAGACAAACATTCAAATGTAAATGAGTAACAACCAAATCCTTTCAAATTTGGTCGAACATTTTGTTGTTGTTGTTTTTTTTATGCTTTGCGTAATGGCGCCAAACCAACACCATTAATTCGGTAGAATCCAGGAATTTTCCTTTTACGTGGGTATCCTGCACTCATTTTTTTCAACTTGTCAACATGACACTTTGGACCATAAAAAGATGAGTTTAGCACAGGAACGTCTCTGTCTTTTTCCTGTAGAAAATCAAAAATAAATTTAAAGTTTTATAAAAAAAATTAACCATATTGGATAAAGCTGAATTTCAAACTTGTTACTATCATATTTTTATTTATTTACTGGCTATTATCCTCGTCTTTTTTAAAAGACGAGGATAATAGTACACAAATGAATAAAAATATACAAGTTACTTATCTCAAAAAAGAATTCCAATAATTAAATAATATATTGTTAATATCAACCAAGTTAAAGACTGCATATCTTTTAAAAAAAAAAACATGATTAAAAATGCTGTAAACTTTTATTTGATAGAATTTCACTGCAAAATTTTAGTCACTGTGTTGTATAGGGGGTACATATTTAAGGATGACGGGAGTTCATATTGGAGACATGTACAGCGGAGATTCATATTGGGGTCATATTAACGGAGTGTATGTAATACAAGGATTATAATACACGAATAACGATGATAATGAGGGAGACATTTATATCAGATGGGATGATTCTTGTTAACACATATAGAGAAGGACTTCATATATAACAGAGGGGAGATACATTATTGTTGCTGGAGGAGGCACATTACTTGGAAGGGTTATATAAGAGTTCTTACAAGATGATGATAAACACATTTACCTTTTCTGTTGTAAGGAATGAGGACATGAGACAACAGTTATAAACATAGTTGGTTTCTTTATTCTTCAATCGCCCGATCGGTGATTTCAGGAATTCAAACTTTGATTTATATGGTCAATTTTCCTCCCTTCGTTTCTAAGGGACTCTCCTCTCCAACTAACTATCACCGTGGGTGATCTGCTCTGAATATCTGATCCTCATCAACTCTAACTAACTTCGAACCCTCAGATTCCTATATTGAGAAACCTCCTTTGTTTATGACGTCAGAAGTGTGTTTACGAACGTAACTATATTACATTTTCTACACATTTTTGACAAACAAAAAATCCTCAATTCTAATTGTAATCTATTTTTAAAAAATATATTTTAACTCGTACTGTACATTCATTTAACTGACATATTTAATATCCATATTTCTAAAAGAATGGACAATCGACTTTTTCCCCGACATAAACAATATTTAACTATTTCTAATAGAATTAACAATATTTAACTATTTCTAATAGAATTAACAATATTTAACTATTTCTAATAGAATTAACAATATTTAACTATTTCTAATAGAATTAACAATATTTAACTATTTCTAATAGAATTAACAATATTTAACTATTTCTAATAGAATTAACAATATTTAACTATTTCTAATAGAATTAACAATATTTAATTATTTCTAATAGAATTAACAATATTTAATTATTTCTAATAGAATTAACAATATTTAACTATTTCTAATAGAATTAACAATATTTAACTATTTCTAATAGAATTAACAATATTTAACTATTTCTAATAGAATTAACAATATTTAATTATTTCTAATAGAATTAACAATATTTAACTATTTCTAATAGAATTAACAATATTTAACTATTTCTAATAGAATTAACAATATTTAATTATTTCTAATAGAATTAACAATGGACTGAATTTCTAACATTCCATTATCTATTATCTTTAACACTTGCCTACAAGGTTCGATTCTAGCCTTATCATATTATAATTTTCACTTATATAGTATGTCTTCTTACTTACATGAGAAGGGGACAGCCCTTTCGTGTAACAATTGACATAGCTACAACTTTTCTAAGATTGTATTGTTATTTACTCACTAGGAGTAGTCACACAAGCCATCGTCAAAGATTGCTTTTTGATTTATTATTATTATTATTATTATTATTATTATTATTATTATTATTATTCCCTTGACTTCACAGTGTTGTAATGTTTTACACAGGATTTTTTCCTAAAGAGCAGGCTTTTATACCAAAGCTAGTGAGGATAGTCAAAGAGTCAATTAGATAGCAATCACCTGCCATAGATATTTGCTGAGTCAAGCAGAACTGACTTTTGGAGTATGGTGATACTGTATCTGATTCCCAAGCAGTTCAGCTATTCTATAAAATCATCAGGAATTGAGCCAAGCGCACCTATGATTATTGGCATCATGGAAGTTTTCTTATTCCACAATCTAGAAAATTCCACCTTCAGTTTCTGATAGTTCTATAGTTTCTCATTTTTCTTGCCTGTTAAGTTGATGTTTTGGCAAGCCACATCAATAATTTGACATTCATTGGTCTTTTTGTTCACAACTTCAATATCCAGTTTCTTGTGAGTTATCTCTTGGTTAAACTGTTGATACTATTTGCCCGTCACTTGGATCCCAAACTTTTGGCACAAACTCCAGTGCATATTTGTACAAACTTTGTGATGGCAACGTTTGTACTCTTTTTGAGCAAATATAGAACATGCACTAACAATGTGTGACAATAGATATACCACACAACCTGCACTTATCAGAACAGTCCTTCCAATAGATGTCTTAATTTATTGCATTTGTATTTATTGTCTGTTCCTAGGCAGCAAATATAAGATTTTCTGTTTCTCTTTTCAAGTCACCTTTAGACAGAAAATTCCACATGTCCTTACATTTTTGTGCTTTTGTATCTCACTCAAACTGACCATGAAGTTTCATTCTTACCAACTCAGTCAACTTTTCTGCTTCGATTCCTTCCTTGTACTTCTGCTTGTCTTCCAATGAATCTTCATCTCGCTCTTCCACTTTTGCCACTGCTGCGAGTAACATTTCATGGCTGTTAGCCAAGTAGTAGTGAACACTTCTAAGCTCTCCCTCGACACGTTCTTCAATTGCAATCAGCCCTCTTTTTCCTTTCTTCCTTGTTTGTGATATACAGCCTGAGCACATTAGAATTTGGGTGAAGTGCTCCATACTTTACTAATAGTTTCCATGTGTCTCTACCCAGCTTTTTCATTTCTTCCTGTGCCCATCCTACAAAAGCTGCACTGTATCGAATTACAGCAACCACCCATGAATTGATGGCTGAGAACAGGTCCCTACCATTCAGTCTAGATTTCAGGAGCAGTTTGAGTCTCCTCATATACACCTCTTTCATTTTCTCTTTTATTTCATTGCAAAACATCATATCAAGTTACTTGCAACCTTCCGCATCAGAATCTCCTAATCTTTTACTATTTGACAAAATGATGCCTTTCATGGCTCATCTCATCCCTCGTTTAAGACTAACTAAAGCACATTTAGAAATTCCAAACTCCATATTTATGTCTTCACTTCATTTCTGTACAGTTTTAACAAGGGAGTCAATTTCATTTTCTGTTTTGCCAAACAATTTCATATTGTCCATAAATAACTTGTGGCTGATCTTCAGTTCATTCTTCTCCAGTTGGTATCCCATCTTTGGCTCTCTTAGTACATGTGTCAATGGTATGAGCACTATGAATAAAAGTGGCGAAAAGGAATCTCTTTGGAAGATACCACATCTGATGTTGACTGCCCTAAAAGTTTCCCATGTGAAAAAGGTTGGTTTTCCAACTGCTCATACTTTTTCCTATAAACTCAATTATATTTTCAGCCACTCCTACCATTTTCAATATGCTGAATACCCACGAATGCGACATCATATCATAAGTTTTCTTGTAATCTATCCAAACTACATTCAAATTTGTTTTTTTACCTTTTGCAGTTCTTTAAAATACAATTATCAATCGATAGTTGGTCTTTTGTTCCTAAACACCTGTTCCTCCCACCTTTTTGTTCCACTGGTCATGAACCATTTACTTTAAGATGGTCATATACTTTTGAACTGATTATCCCTGTCAGTGTTTTCTGACACAATCTGACACAATCATCCAAAGAAAAAGTAAGCCTCTCATAGATTCCTGTGAAAGATCACAACCAGTACCCATGAATTCTATCAGCATCAACTTTCACTTATTCTAGCGACCCAGTCAGCATCAACTTTCACTTACTCTAGCGACCCAACCAGCATCAGAGATTTCCTATGGAAGTCTCTCTTGACTATGTACGTGACCAAAACTTTGTAGCTTCTTGAGGGTTAGGAGCCACTATTTTGGTTTCACCTCCTTCTATATTTCTAAATAAACCATTCCAGGTTTGTTTGGAATAACTTGTCGTTAAACTGCTGAGTTCTGTTATTATACCTCCTAATCTTGGAAGTATTTGCAATAATCTGATGCCTTATTCCTGCCATAGTAGTATTAAACCCCTTGGATTCCAGTTTGTATCGTCTATCCAGTTCTTCTTTTTCTCTTTGTATTTTTTCCAATGACCTTTAAACCATGCTTGAATTCTACCTAAATCTTCCCCTTATCTCTTCAGGTCACCTTTTCTCTTCCAATATGGTTCTTTTTTCCGTTTCATTTTTGTTTTTTTCGCCCCTACCATTTCACCAACCAATACAGCCCCTGTCTGCAAAATGTCTCTGATGTCTGTTATGCCCTCGAATGACACCTTATTCATTACAGACAGACATGTCTCAAGTATGCCAATAATAATAATTATTTACTCACTCTGAGGTTTCACAGAAGTCATTATCAAGTGATTGCTCATTGAACAAGCAAAATCAGATGGCATTCACTTGCGTCAACAACTCTCTAAACAGTTCTAGTCCTCTTTGCTTCTTTCGATATGTGTTTCAAATCACTTTGCATTATTGCAACAGCTGTTTATCATTGATTTCGCGATGAGAACAGCCATTAGCTTTCTCTGAATTTGAGTGACAATAAACCTCTTTAGGAGATCAGTAGTCTCCATGCCTTCCAGTAAAGTTCAGGACGTTGCTCTCTCTCCTAAGCTTTTCCATCTTCCTTGACCTTTTTGTATCTTATCAAGTGATGCTGATGCCACTTTATGTGTGAGGAGGAGGGATTAGGTTATGAAGGGTCGGTCACATTATAGTCATCATTATTTTCAATAATTATTATTATGATTATTATTTAGTACAAGTAATTGTCACCATCCCTACTTCGGATGCGGTTGCTGGTGCTATGGCTGTAATCTTAAAAATCCTTCATTTCTTTATAGTTTCATTAAATCGAATATTAATTGTTTTGTTTTTAATAACTTATCAATATTAAATGTGAGATTACATTTCACAAATGCATTTCTATTCTATTCTTTCTTGCATCCCATTTTACTCCTTTCCGTCTCTCCGCTCCTGTGAAACTTTGGGTCAGACTATCTGAAGATACCAGATTCCTGGCCTAAAATGCATTAAACATTAATGTTATTTTTTCTTTCCCTTCACAAAACCACAATTTGTAAAACCAAAAACAAAAACTACAATTCCCCATTGCAAAGCCACCAAAGCAAACACCATAAATAAATATTTGAATTTATAAAGGACTTAGCACATAAAAACGTTTACTAAACTGGCTGGATTCCACACTAACTAGCCAGAAAAGTGTTGATATGCTGTAAAATAAAGCAAAGCTTTGGAACTTAGAAAAATTGTAAGAAATAAAAAACAAAAAATGTTACCTATTTTCATTGAGACATTCAACTCATTAATGAACGGGAGAAACTTCAAATGAAACACTAACAAGTTCAAACAAGTCTAAACAAAACTAACTACTCATTGCTGATTTCATTGTTGGTTCATTAACATAAAACGTTGCAACACTTTTAACTCACGGTCTGCTAAGAACCTTTTGAAAAGAAGATGTTGAGGTTTTAATAAACCTAGAAATAAATAGAGATAGCAAAACAGAAAGTTTCATTAAATCTTTCTGCACACTTTCTCCACTCCAATTCTCTTAGATTCCATTTGGGACATAACAACACTAAATTTTTAAACTAGCTTTCTGTTACGTTCTTTGGCATTTTTAAATGAAGATTGATAATACTATTTGAATCATTCAAACTTTTATTCTCATCTAGGTTGTTATTTTTTTTGCCGATTTAACTTCTCACCTTAATCAGGTGCATCTTTCGAATTAGGGAATGTTTTTTGCAACCAATGAATTTGAACAAAAATATTAGGTTTTTAAAAATATATTAAAATCACAAACGCATATTTAATTATGAACAAAACAGATACGAGTGGCGAGCAATAAGTAATGCCCCCGACCCACTTCCCATCGCAGTAGAGCAACCAAACTTGGCACAGCTATTAGCCTTTCTCTACATAGGAACCACCCAGAGTTATGCATTTCTCTCATCGTTTGATGCAGCTCTGGAGACTGTTTTTGTAGAACACCCCAGGTTGGTCCTCCAACCATGACGTGACTTCAGAAATCAAGGCTGCATCATCTGGGAAACGCTTTCCTTTCAAAAGCAACTTCATGGCTGGGAAGACGTGAAAGTCCGAGGGTGCAAGGTCAGGAGAGTAGGGAGGATGGGGGAGGATTTCATAACCACATGCCCGTGCTTCTGATCTGGTGACATGCGAGTTGTGAACCGGAGCGTTGTCCTGCAGGAGGAGGGTACCTTTGCTGATCTTGCCCGGTCCACAAATGTCATGTCGCATGTCACCAGAGCAGAAGCACGGGCATGTGGGTATGAAATACTCCCCATCCTCCCTATTCTCCTAACCTTGCACCCTCGGACTTTCACCTCTTCCCAGCCATGAAATTATTTTTGAAAGGAAAGATGATGCAGCCTTGATTTCTGAAGTCACGTCGTGGTTGGAGGACCAACCTGGGGTGTTCTACAAAAACAGTCTCCAGAGCTGCATCAAACGATGCGAGAAATGCATAACTCTGGGTGGTTCCTATGTATAGAAAGACTAATAACTGTGCCAGGTTTCGTTGCTCTACTGCTATGGGAAGTGGGTCAGGGGCATTACTTATTGCACGCCCCTCGTACATACATAAAATATATAAAAAGGAAGACAGTTATGAATTTTTTTAACCATCAGCTTCTTTTGGGATACCCTATATATATATATATCCCAAAAGAAGCTGATGGTTAAAAAAATTCATAACTTTCTTCCTTTTTATATATTTTTATGTATATAACTGTTTGCTCATATATATATATATATATATATATATATATATATATATATATATATATATATATATATATATATATGTATATATATATGTATATCTAATCTGTACTTGTTATGAATATGTTAATAACATATTCATAACAAGTACAGATTAGTTAACAATGTAAAGAAACTTATTATTAGTTGTTGTTATCCGCAGTCGAGTAGTTTTTTTCTTGCTAGGCTGTACAGTTGACTTGCTAATTTCGTTTCTCTAAGATTTGCATTCCGTTCCATTTTTTATATCCGTTCGTAGCCGCCATCTTCTGTACGACTTTTGTTAACATTGCTACAAACACACATTATATATATATATATATATATATATATATATATATATATATATATATATATATATGGCAATCTTTAGAAAAGTCGTCGGGAAGAAAGCAGCCGTGCACGGATGTTAAAAATGGAACGGAACACAATTTTAGCGAAACGAAATTAACGAGTGGACTGTATAGCCTATCAACAAAAAACAACAACTCGATTGCTGATAACACAAGCGTATGTTAATGTTTAACTATTCTGTACTTGTTATATGTTAATAATGAAATGTAATAACTAATATATATATATATATATATATATATATATATATATATATATATATATATATATATATATATATATATATATAGACGTATGTGTGTGTAACTATCTAACAGGTAATCTCTGAAAGTACTGGTCACATAGCACTGAAATTCTCAGGAAATAATATTCATGCACCAAAGGTGGTTTATAGCAAATAACATATTTGCTTACATGCATATATATCGCATACAGACATCGGCAAATTTACACGTAAACTGTTCATTAAGCATTAGGTGACATTTTGCTTTTTTTGTGTGTGTGTGCGCATGCGTGTTCTTTCATTTTTTCTTAGGCTGGAACGCTCAGTTTTTTTTAATTTCAATTCTAACTAACCACACTAACTCATTTTTTTATGTTTTTGTATTTAAAAACCCCAAAAAACACGAAATCATGCGTACATTTTACTCGCAGTTTGAAATTTGTAAATATGAAAACAAACCTATAAATCTTTTTTACGATCTCATTTTTACTTAATTTCATACATTATTTTAAGACAGAGGAGGGGGGATGGCACACGGAATATGCACAGTGCTGAAATAATAACGCTATTATTTAGAAAGCCATTCTTAATATGGAGAGGGGAAGGTATTATTTAAACTATTCTGTACTTTCATCTAACAATTTCTTGAATAAGAAACTGAGATGTATTATCTCTATTTTTGTTTAGTATTAGTTAACATTGAGATCTGTTTCTCAATTCAATTTCTTGATTAGTTTATTGTAAAGCAAGTGTTGCCTAATCATTAACTTCACTTTGAAATATTTATTTTTTTGAGTAGCATGTATTTTAAATAAGATGCTTCTACAGTGTAGTACGCATATTTAAAAAATACAAACAATTTATAATGAAATCATATATTTCAAAAACCTGCTGAGTCATTTTCCGGAAATGACGTCATGTGTTGATAATGGGAAGCATGATTATGTTGCTTTAAAAAGTACTCTGGAGGCCGCCAGGGATTACCAAACCTTCTTTTTTTTAGGTGAGGTTGGGGTGTGGTGAATTAGTGCCTGTTCATTCTCCCAAGCATTACCACCACTTTTTCTGTTTATGGAGAGAGGGTCAGTAGATGCTTTTACTGAAATGCTGCGTCAGAACAGATACCACACTTTGATCTTAGCCAAAAGGCCAAGTAAGCGTAATATAGTTTTCTAACAGGCATTACCTCCTCCAAAAATAAAAAATACAAAATAACCGACACAGCATATATTTTAAAAAGTGGGGAGGGGAATATGGAGTAAGCCCCACTAATGGCTCAAAAATACTTTATTTCATATATATTTTAAAAGGAGTAGGAATACGGAGTTAGGCCCGGAAACTGCTGAAGCAGTTTAGGATCTCAAAATTACTTTATCTAGTAATAGTAAAAGCTGAAACAGTCTACGATTTAAACATTACATTATTTCCTTTATCTTTTTTAAAACAGTGAGGTGGGAGACATAAAATCAGTCCAGGAAATGGCCGAAACTGTTTACGAGTTAAACATTACTATATTTCATTTATATTTTTAACAGTGGCGTGGGGCTTGCAGAGTCAGTTCCGGAAATAGTTGCAATATATTACGTTTTAGACATTAATTTATTTAATGTATATTTATAACAATGTGGTGGGCGATAAGAAGTCATTACCGGAAACAGTTTACAATTTAAACATTACTTTATTTCATGTATATTTTTAACAGAGATTATTACATAGTTATTATTTTCGTAAGGGGGGGGAGCGATAATGTGGGTTAAAATTATGAAAAATTATTGTCTAAATTAGTAACATATCCAAGAATTATGAAAAATGATGAAATCTGGGTTTGTAGTGAACTACTACTATGATGCTGCTATGGTATGCTTCCCTTATTTCTCTCTTTCTCCCTACTCTTCTACTTTTCCTTTCCTTTCTTTTCTCAACGTCACCAGAGGTTTCAGCCAATCGGAATAGAGGACTGTCCTGGAGGGAGATACAAAGAAGAAATCTGTCTCAGACATGCAGGAACGATAGAAGCATCAACATGTGATGGACCAGTTTCCCTGGGTAAAGACTTTTATCAAAGAAAATGTACCATCCTCTTTGTACCTCTAAATCTTGAAAACTTTTATAAAACATCATCAATCCTTAGGTCTCGTCGCACTTAATTATAACCCGATGTTTTCTTTTCCACAACCATTCTTTTTCAGCACTCTTGTTTTCTCTCTAACTTCAGAGGTTCCCCCAAAAGGGGACCGACCGAAATGGTGACCCTTTTTCAAATGTCGTTAAAAGCTATGGCCACCGCCATAATTTAGTGAACACCCGATGTGCGTATATACACGCAACCTTCTGATAAAAAAAAACGAAAACGATGAGAACATGACAGAGTAAAATAAAAAGAAGTAAAGCCTTACAAAAAAAAGTATATATAATCCGCTTTTGAAGAAATGCTGATAATATATATATTTTTGCTATTTTTGTGAAACAGTTTACGCTTAATAAGGAAAAAACAAACAAACAAGAAAAATAAAATACATTTTTTTATGTGATAAATGACTAAAATAAAATCTGGTCAAAAAACTATTCTGTAACAACAAAAAAAGTGACTTTAAGAATCAATACAGAATCCCAAATTTTATTCTGAAACACACACACACCTGCACACAGAAAAAGGAACCTTCCAGACGCACGTGTGTGAAGCCAATTTTGGAACACATGTGGTCACACACCTGCACACAAAAAAGGAACCTTCCAGACGCACGTTTGTGAAGCCAATTTTGGAACACGTGCGTGCATCAACGAACTCAGTTTTTTATTTAAGAACATTGACTATATATTCACACACACACATATATATATTTATATATAAAAAAAATTTAAAAAAGTTTAATTGACGCTATTTCTCCAAACATTTGCTGAAATTAACCTCTAGTGAGTACTCGCTTTTCTCTCTTCTTGCTTATCACCCCCGAGCCATTTCCTTTAGTGGTAGCTACAAATAAATAATAATAATAAAAAATAAAAAAAGAATAATAATAGTAACTAATAATAATCATAGGAATAATAATTAATAATAATAATAATAATCAATAATAGTAATAATAATAATTAATAATAATAACTAGTAATAATAATAATGGACGCACAACAGGTTAGCGTAAAACCCCCACAATTTATGGAGACGGGTATCGAGGGATGGTTTTTGATAATAGACGCTCAATTCCATTTCAGAGACATTACGAGCGATGATACTAAGTTCTATACGGTTATCAGTGCATTGCCGCCTGATGTGGTAACAAATATACCTCCAGCAATTCTGCAGTCGCTAAACTATGCGAAGTTAAAGGAGTCTGTGTTATCTGCATATGAAAAGACCTGACCTGAACTCCTGGAGAAGTTGATGAGGACCACTACGTTACCTTGTCGTCCGTCATTATCCCTCCAGGAGATGGTAACGGTTACACATAGAATAGGGGCAAGCGATGTAAAGCAACATAAATTCATACATGCACTTCCGAAGCAAATCGCCCCAGTAATAGCAGCCCACACTGAAATGGTTACCAGAGTTGGGTCGACTATCTGACAACTTGATGCCGTTAATAGAAAATATGTCAGTATTTCAGGCGGTTGAGAGTTGAGCTCAGACAAACGGCCATATTACCACCAGACAGTCTAGTGAAACCATTCCAGCCGGCCTATAGAAGGAAACAGCATCTAAAGATATGTAGAGTCCATATATATTTCGCGGAGGAGGCTCGTACATGTAAGCCATGGTGTAAGTGGCAAAAGAAAAAGAGTAGCTTACAGACTCTGCCTAACTCACGCCCTTCCTCTCCCGCCCCTAGTGATTCGGAAAACGAGAAAGGCGGACTGCATTTGCTCCAGTAGTGCCGCCGTTATTAGAAGTTTCTGCTAAAATAGGAGTGTCTAAAGTCAATTTAGTCAATACAGGAGCCAGTGTTTCCATTTTACCACATTCCGTAGTAGATGGAATTACTCTGGAGCCAACTCCTGTTCATATCTCTACCGCTAACGGTGAAAGCATAAAATGCTATGGTCAGACAAACCTCGAAGTTAAGATACCCCGTTTGAGAAGATCTTTTCAATGGAGTTTCGTGATCGCAGATGTCACTAACCCTTTGTTAGGATTTGACTTCTTAAACAAATTTAACATTATAGTGGATTGTAAAAATAGATCCATCTGTGATAAGGTAATGGAGCGTGAAATTACAGTCAATGCAGTAACGGGAACCGATGCTGTAGTGATTAACAAAATAAACCTAGCAGATTATGTTACAGAAGTAATAGGTAAATATAATAATGTGCTTTCACCACATAGCGACACAAACAAAGACTATGGTGGAGTGCATCACAGGATTGATACAGGCAGCCACATACCAGTCTCTGCTAAAGCCAGACAACTTTCCGGTCCTAAGTTAGACGCAGCACAGTCAGAATTTAAAAAGTTACTAAATACCAGAGTTATCAAGCCTTCTAGTAGCGAGTGGGCAACCCCTTTGCACTTAGTGAAGAAGCTAGATGGGTCATATCGAGCATGCAGTGATTTCTGTACATCAAATAGCATTACCAAAACAGACCGCTACCCGGTACCAAATATAAATTCCTTCTGCACACAGTTAGCTAATAAATAGTATTTTTCCAAAATAGATTTAACTGCAGCATATCATCAGATTAAGGTACACCCTGAAGATGTGCCTAAGACAGCAGTAGTGACACCTTTTACTTTGTTTGAGTTTAATTACATGCCATTTGGTTTAAAGAATGCTGCAGCTACATTTCAGCGTTATATGGATAAAATATTTTTAAAATTAAATATTTATATATGCATATTTATATATTTAGACAACATACTAGTTTTTAGCGAAAGTGAGCAACAGCACAAGGAAGATTTAGATAGAGTATTTAGGATCCTTAGTGATAACAATTTAAAGATTTCCTTAGATAAGTGTGTATTCGGAGTACCAGAGTTAGATTTCTTAGGTTTTCACGTAAGCAAAGAAGGCTTGTTGCCTACTTTAAAGAAAATCAAAGAGTTTGAAAATTCTCCAATACCTAAGGACTCAAAAAGCTTACGTAGATTTCTGAGGATGACAGGTTTTTACCGCAAATTAGTCCCTAATTATGCATCCATAATTTTACCACTATCCGAACGGATTATGTTGGATCCTGAAGCAAAGACCGAGCTTAATGAGGAAGAAACTAACGCCTTCAAAACAATAATAAGCAAATTATCGGAAATTACGGCTTTAGCTCATCTACACTCTTCAGCTACAGAATACCAGTTACAGATGCTAGTTAATACGCCCCTGGTGCTGCATTACACCAGTTGATAGATAAGAAACCAGTACTTATAGGTTTCTTTTCCAAGAAATTTTCTCAAACCCAAACCAAGTATTCCACGTTTGACAGAGAGCTACAAGCAGCTTATTTTTCAGTGATATATTTCCGCCACCTCATAGAAGGTCGTCACGTGACATTATTCACTGATCATAAGCCATTATGCGGAGCCTTTTATAGTCAGCAAAGTCAGATCGACAACAGCGACACTTATCAGTGCTTGCCAAATATATTGCTGACGTGGAGTACATTAAAGGAGCTGAGAATATAGTTGCAGACTGTATGTCTCGGCCTGCATTAGCTGTGCAGATAGATGAATGCGACTTGGCTGAAATAGCCCAGGCACAAAAAGGTGATGATGGAATAAACATTAATTTGAAAGAATACTGTGTGTCAAGCGAAGTCGGCTCAGTTCTATGTGATACTTCAACTAAGTACCCCAAACCGTTTATCCCAAAAGAGCTTTGTCAGGCTATTTTCAACAGTTTACATAGCTTGGCGCATCCTGGTATGGGAGCATCTCCAAAAGTCCAGATACTTTTGGCCTAGTTTAGATAAAACGATTAAACAATTCTGTGCAGAATGTGTAGTGTGTCAACAATCAAAAATTCACGGACACACAAAGTCTGCAGTCCAAGAATTTGAGTTACCATCTGCACGCTTCCAGACGGTACATATCGATATCGTTGGACACCTGCCCTTAATGCGCAATTTACCTGAGCCCTTACTTGCATCGATCGTGCAACTCGTTGGATTGAAGTACAGCCTATTACTGAGATAACTACACAGTCGGTAGCAGAAGCGTTTATCAATGCATAGATAGCTCGATTTGGAGTCCCACTGCATGTTGTAACTGACAGAGGTAGTCAGTTTGAGAGCAAATTGTTCCAAGAATTAGCCAAGGTTTTTACCGATTGAGGACAACTTCGTATCACCCTCAAAGTAACAGGATGATCGAAAGAGCACACCGTACCCTTAAAGCAGCAATAATGGCTCAAAAAGAATCATGGATGAAAGCGATACCAGTGATTCTGCTAGGTATACATAGCACCCCTAATGAATCAGGCTTTTCCCCTTTTATGTCTGTTACTGGAGCTCCGATATTGATTTCTTAGCAGTTGATACACAAGCAGAGAGTAGGAGAAACTCCAGTTAATAACCAGTACATACGTAATTTGTGTGAATGGATGTCCCAAATTGAAGTACTCAATAATGGAAAAGGATATATCCATAACAGTCCCAAAACATTTATACCGAAAGGTTTATCTTCCTGTGAAAAAGTATGACTCAGAGTTGATCGAGTTAGGAAACCATTAGAAGCACCGTACTCAGGTCCTTATAAAGTTTTGACTTCATCAGATAAGCATTGTAAGATCGATATGAACAATGGTACTCATACACACGTATCAATAGATAGATTAAAGCCGTACATAGAACCAACTAGTACTAATAAAATTAGACCGACTGAGAAGGCACAGACAAATGACGGTACTACTAATGATAAACTTATTAAGACAGACGATACCGACAAAATTGAAGATAAAATTGCTGACACATATAAGTCTAAATCTGGTAGGAAAGTAACATGGAAAAAGAAAAATGAGTACTTTTATTTTTAAACAAATTTAGGCAATACACATATTTAATAATTCTGTGGAGGATACTTAACTCCGTTATTTGGAGGGGGACTCGTGTAGTGAACTACTACTATGATGTTGCTACAGTATGCTTCCCTTATTTTTCTCTTTCTCCCTACTTTTCTACTTTTCCCTTCCTTTCTTCTCTCAACGTCACCAGAGGTTTCAGCCAATCGGAATAGAGGACTGTCCTGGAGGGAGATACAAAGAAGAAATCTGTCTCAGACATGCAGGAACGATAGAAGCATCAACATGTGACGGACCAGTTTCCCTGGGTAAAGACTTTTATCAAAGAAAATGTACCATCCTCTTTGTACCCTATATCTTGGAAACCTTTATAAAACATCATCAATCCTAAAGTCTCGTCGCACTTAATTATAACCCGATGTTTTCTTTTCCGCAACCTTTCTTTTTCAGCACTCTTGTTCTCTTTCTAATTTAAGAGGTTCCCCAAAAAGGGGACCGACCGAAATGGTGACCCTTTTTCAAATGTCGTTAAAAGCTATGGCAACCGCCATAAGTTAATTGATTGGTGTTTTTTTTAATGAAATAATCGGCCCAGACAATATATCAAAGTTATTATTTTCGTAAGGAGGGGGAGGGGTCTAAATGTGGGTTAAAATTATAAAAAAACGATTGTCGAAATTAGTAACATGTCCAAAAAATTATGCAAAATGATGAAATGTGAATTAATCGATTGGTGAGTTTGTAATGAAATAATAAACCCAGACAAAATATCAGAGTTATTATTTTCGCAAGTATGGGGGCATTATGTGGTTACAATTATAAAAAATGATTGTCGAAATTAATAACATATCCAAGAATAAGGAAAAATGATGAAATGTGAGTTAATTGATTGGTATTTTTTTTAACGAAATAATCCACACAGACAATATATCAAAGTTATTATTTTCATAAGGAGGAGGGTCTAGATGTGGGTTATTATTATAAAAAAACGATTGCCGAAATTAGTAACATATCCAAAAATTATGAAAAATGATTAAATGTGAATTAATCGATTGGTGTGTTTGTAATGAAATAAACCCAGACAAAATATCAGAGTTATTATTTTCGCAAGGATGGGGGCATTATGTTAGTTACAATTATACAAAATGATTTAATTTAATGAAATAATCCACCCAGACAATGTATCAAAGTTATTATTTCTGTAAGGGGGGTTGCGATAATGTGGTTACTATTATGAAAAACGTTTGTCGAAATTAGTAACATATCCAAGAATCATGAAAAATGATGAAATGTGAATAAATCTATTGATATGTTTTTAATGGAATAAATAACTCAGACAATATATCAAAGTTATTATTTTTGCAAGGGAGGCGGGTGAAAATGTAGGTTAAATTATGGAAAATGATTGTCGAAATTAGTAATATATCCAAGAATTATGGAAAATCATAAAATGTTAATTTATTGATTGGTGTGTTTGTAATAAAATAATCCGCCCAGACAATATATCAAAGTTATTATTTTTTTTTCGTAAAGGGTAAAGCAATAATGTGTGTTACAATTATAAAAAATAATACCGGACTTAGTAACACATCCAAGAATTATGAAAAATGGTGAAATGTGAGTTGATCGGTGTGTTTGTAATGAAATAATCGGTCTAGACAATATATTAAAGTTGTGATTTTAGTAAGGGGTAGGCGATAACATGGATTACAAATATCCAAAGTGATTGTCGAAATTAGTAGCATATCCAAGAATTATGAAGAATAAATCGATTGGTGTGATTGTAATGAAATAAACAACCCAGATAATATATCAAAGTTACTATTTACGTAAGGGGGGTCATAATATGGGCTAAAAATATAAAAAATGATTGTCGAAATTAGTAACATATCTAAGAATCATGAAAAATGATGAAATGTAAGTTGATTGATTGGTGCGTTTGTAATGAATTAATCGGCCCAGACTATATATTAAAGCTATTATTTTCATAACGGGAGTGCGATAATGACGATTAAAATTATGAAAAATGATTTTCGAACTTAGTAACATATCCAAGGATTATGAAAAATGATGAAATATGAGTTAATTGATTGGTGTGTTTGTAATGAAATAATCAACCCATACAATACATCAATGTTAGTATTTTTCGTAAGAGGGGGGGGCGATAATTTGGGTTAAAATTATGAAAAATGGTTGTCCAAATTAGTAACATATCCAAGAATTTATAAAAATAATGCAATGTGAATTAATTGATTGGTCTGTTTGTAATGAAATAAAAAGCCCAGACAATTTATCAGTTTCTGTAGGTGGTCAACAATATTTTTCTGAATTTTCAATGTTATCTTCTGGGAATGGCGTCACAGTTGTAGTGGTGAGTAAAAAGACACATGATTATGTTGCTTTTTAACGTGCTCTAGAGTTCTCTATGAATTAACAAACCTTCAGTTTTGGGGTGGGGGGTGGTGCAATCTCTCAAAATGTCATATTCCAAATATAAGGAATAACATTCCGGGAATGATATCGTTTCTCTTACTAATGTGTTGTTGTTAGTGGTTGTTGTGGTGGTGGTGGGGAAGTACATTAATATTGAAAATTGTGGTAAAGTAAAAGTTTCTCTAATCATCATTCGCGTCAATGCATTTATGTAATTATTTGGAAAACCTGCTGAGTTATGGGCAAGAAATTATATCATTTCACTTAAAATGATGAGGGAAAGAATACAGTAATGTGGAATTTTGTAGTGAAGCAAGGGTTGCCTAATCACAATGCTTCTCAACATATTTGTTTATTTGTTTGTAAAACCTGCTGAGTAATCTTCCAAAAATGATGTCTTTTTTCCAAAAAAATTTGTTGTCGGTAGTGGGGAAAAAAATGAAACACAGTAATGTGGAATTTGATAATGAAGCAAGGGTTGTCTAATCACTTAACTGTGTCAATGTATTTATGCATTAATTTAAAAATCCTGCTGAGACATCTTCCAACAATTACATAAATTTTCTTACAATTATAGTGCCGATTGTGAGGAAGGAAAGAAATGTTGAAATTTATAGTGAAGCAAGGGTTGCCAAATCATTAACCAAGACAATGTATTTATGTACTAATTTGGAAATCCTAATGATCCATCTTCTAAAAATGATTTCAATTTTCTTAAAATTATGGTAGCCTTGGTAGAAAGAGAAATTATTTCATATATGTTGTACAATAATTGTTGATAGTATGTTAGATTGTTTCATATGTATATAAATTACCCGTTCGAAGGTAAGTAAACATATTTTAAATATGTGTTGTAAATTACCCGTCCCAAAAAGGTAAAATTATTTCATATACATTCTTAAATTACCTGTCCTAGGGAAGGCACAATTATTTCATATGTGTAATTGCCGTCCTAGGGTATTCTTTTGCTCGAAATAGCAAATGATACTCTTTTGCTCGAAATAGCAAATGATACATAGACATTAAAAATTCCTCTCTCCAAAGAATAACAATTATATTCAAAATCAAATTCAATTTTCTCATTGTTTATATGGTCCCGAGCAACGTCAGGTAGCACAGCTAGTATATATATATATATATATATATATATATATATATATATATATATATATATATGAACAAATGATTAATAAAACATGTTAAAAGACATCTTGAAAAAGAGTTAAAAACATATTTAATTTTAAAAAAGGAAGCACAAGATAAGTGGATAGTCCTTAATCCGCAGAGTTTCGAGGAAATACTCTCCTTCTCATCAGAGGGCAGGAATTAGCAAAATGCAGGATCCGATTTTGCATATAAAAGTATTTAATGAAACTACAAGTAAGTCACAGATCTTACTTGGTTAAAAAAAAAAAAAGGGTGAGGTAAGGGGAATAGGAGGTAAAAGAAAAATGATAAAAAGATTTCACATGAATGGATAGTCCGGTGAAGGGTAAAAAATCCAAGAATGGTAAAATCCAAAACGGTTGAATTTAAAATTTCCAATCCAATGGGTAAATTCCAAATGGTCCAAAATGATCCGAAAGGCAGAGTTCCTTGGAAAAAATCGCAAATGGAATGAATTCCAAATCATTAAAAGAAAAAGCACTGGAGAGAATATTTAAAGCACGTCTGTCAAGGCTGTAGGAATCAAGTAAATTAAGGTTTAAAAAAAAAAAAAAAACCCAAAAGCGGTGAAATCTTAAATTTGAAAAGCAAGGTCAAACTGACCCAGACAAAAAGCGCGAAATATATATATATAATCAATATGAAAACTATATAAATGGGCATATCTTTTCTGTATTTATGTTTTTGTTGACGTGTAGGAATACAAAAAGTTGTTCGGAAAAAAACTAAAACGTTTTTTCCAAAACCACAAAATTTTCGACTGATCCTTCAGTGTTCTTCGGTGCAGAAGAAGAACTGATATAGCCAATAAAGTTAATATATATCTATATCTATATCTATATCTATATCTATATATATATATATATATATATGGCCATTCCAATATTCTTGACTTCGAATAAAATGTTCTATTTTAAGTTAATATTGTCGTAACTTTAAAAACGAATGTCAAATACTGTTGAGTTTCCTAGGTGCTCAGTAGTGCCGGGTTTTCTGAAAAAGCATGCATTTCATTTATTTTCAGAACTGAAACTTGGATAATCATAAAACGACTGAACCTTCCAAGTGGCTATCAGCAACGTCAAGCTAAAAAAGCAAAATAGGCAGCACTAAATGACATTAAAGGATTTTTGCTGAAGTGGATACAAATACCAGAAACTATCAAAAGTTCTGATTTTATTGAAGTGGAAAGTAGAGCGCGTGAAAAACAATTCGAAAGCCATTTTTCAAGTGATAGTGAGCAATCTAGAGATAGCGACGCAGAACAAACTTGTATGTTTGAAGATCATTATGATACATCAATTGCAACTCGATCAGAAAAAGAGTTTGAAGGCTCACCCGCCGGCACTGCCAGCAGTTTGTCAACATTCAACGATGTGCCATCGTGACAAATTCCTGTGCCTGATATCCTCAAAAGGGAGAGCGAGCTATTCTAGAATAAGCAGGAACCTTTCAAGTCGGTCGATCGTGAATGACTTACTCACTGCGTGACAGAAAGTTGTACTGCTTTTGCTGTCGGTTTTTTGCCAAAGATAACAAGGCTCCTGGAACATCTGCTTTCGTCACTGGTTTTGAAGTCTGGTGGAAGCTAAATCCCAAAATTATTGAGCATTAACAGTCAAAGGACCAGCTGTCGTGTTGGGAGAATTGGAAAACACTTGCTTCACGACTTCAGCTCCAAAAAAAAAAAATCGATGCAGCAGCGTACATTTTCCTTATAGAAAAAGAGAAAAGGAATTTCAAAGACATTCTGCACAGAGTTTTAGACATGATACTTTTTCTTGCACGACAGAGGACATCACGAGAATGCGTCCTCATTAAACAAAGGTAACTTCTTCGAATTTGTCGAATTGTTATCTCACTTTGATGTAGTGTTAAAAGAGCATCTGTTTAGCCTCCAGCAAAGCGCGGACAGTCAGGCAATATGTTCATACATGTCGCCTGAAACACAGAACAAGTTTATTTCTCTTTTGGCAAAACATGTGATGTGAAAACTCGTTGCTGACATCAAGAATGCAAAGTAGTTTGGTATACTTTTTCATAGCACACCAGAGGTTTCACATGCAGATCAAATATCAACAGTAATTAGATATGTACATATCAGCGATGGTGCAGTTAAAGTGTGTGAGTCATTCCTGAAATGTTTACATTTGAAAGGTAAAACAGCTACTGCATTGACTTACAAGATCCTTGAGAAATTAGAAAATGAAGGACTAGATATTAAGTTCTGTCATGGTCAAGGGTACGATAATGCTGCAAGCATGGCCAGAATCCATGGTGATGTGCAAAAGACGATCAAGAACATTAATCCAAAGGCTGTTTTTGTTTCTTGTTCTAAAAGTGAATATTTGCTTTTCAAGATCAAAGTACAAACGTTTTATGTAATGTTCCGATATTTAATAAAATATTTATTGGGATTTGTTTTGTCCCCGCTTTGTAGCACTATTCTATTTATTATTTGTTTTTGTTTTATATAAATACAACTTCAAACCAGAATGAAAAATGGAAGACACGAAAATTTCTTTTCCTTTTACAAATGTCTATTTCAAATTTGATATGATGGAACAAAACTGTAAAAATAGTATAAAAGGTTTTTGGTACTTATGCAGTTTTGTTACCGCGATTTTCATGAGCGTTTCTGAGAAGACCAAAAACCCAAATAACGAAAAATAGTTGCTAATATATCTTAAAGAGAAAATAATTAAAACACCACTGGTAATGTTAAACTTTTATTTTAACAAGAAAACGAAAATGAAGTAAAACAATATATGGAAAAAAAATTGTGGATGTCTTTTATGAAACCTTTTAATTAATTTTTTTTTTTTTGATTTATTGTTGTTTGGGGGCCATTGTTGTTTTTTTTTTCTGGGGGGACCTTGTTAAGAAAATATAGAGGGTAGGGTGATTGGCAAATTTTCTTTTGATGCAAGAGCAGACGATAACTGCGAAGGTAGAGAAGAGTGCATAGAGAAAGTGGAAGGAAGCTGAGGGTAATATTGAGCTACCTGGTTCATTATGTAGCCGAAAGGATCTTTGGATTTCTGTCTCCACATGAAGTCTATCAGGTAGCATTCTAATAGTTCCCTAATGGTCCCACGTTTGATTTTGTTTCTTTGCTTTGCTTCCCTCCACATTCTTTAAACAGTGTTCGTTGTCGTGTGTGTAGTAAGGTCAACAAAGTTCATAAATTCATTATCGAAATTATCTGGAAACTTTGGCAAAAAGAACTTTATTAAAGTGTGAATTGTGAAAAACAGATAATTGAATAAAATAATTAATTGAATTTTTTTAGCGTCTGTTAACTTAAATTCGATTGGCTAAGTGGCTCGACATATCCCAGTTCTTCTTGATATCTGCCCGGAAACGCTCTTGAAGGTGAAGTAAAATTGCGATAACAAACCTGCATGAGTACCGTTGTTCTTTCTAGTGTAGATTTAAATATAAAACAAAAAGATCGTTAACTTACAGTTTCTTTTTTTATTATTCTTTTTTAAGTGTCTTATTTTTTTTTACTTCGTAATTTTGTTTTTCCACCCATTTATTTATTATTATCACTTGGTCCTCTTCTATTTTATTTTATTCGTTTCGTTTTCTGGGTTGATAAGGCAGATCGGCTGTTACGTGTCTTTTTGTTTTCAAACCATCTTTTCCAATTTTATTTACTGAGTTTTCCTTTTTTTTTCTTTTTCAGCGTTTCTCTTCGACTGCGTTTCTAACGCCTCCTTTTCCTCATCATAACAGCAATTAATTTATGTATTCATTCATTTACTAAGTGACTCGTCATAATATACACTGGCGTTGCTTTACAATTTGTCATTTTTCTGAGAAAGACAACTTTCTTTTACTTTTACAAAGAGATTCGTTCATTTTTTTATCCCTTAATTTATGATTCTAATAATGCTGTCAGTAAGTTTTCACGAGAGATTTACAAAAACTTTCAATGTTTTTCGTTCTTTTTTGGCAGGGGTATTCAATTATAGAACTTGTGTAGCTTTTAAACATGTGCTTGTGCAGTTTAATTAATCGTATTCCATAAGTAACGCACCGACATTAACTGAGCAGAAGAACCGTTTAATATTTCACAAAAATTCTGTTTACATGAGGGGACCCCCCCCCCTTCATCATAAAGTGAAGTGGGGGCCAGTGGAGTGACATTGTTACATGATAAGGGCTGTCCCCTTTTCATGTAAGTATAAAAATGGAGAATTTAGTTTAAAATGAAAATGAAAGAGCATAGGCGAAATTCGAACCTCGTAATCTAGTTTAGAAATAGATTACGTGTGAGAATTTAAAAATGTAAAACAAAACATTTGTTTAGAAATAGATAAATATTTCAAGAAAAGAATGTGAGCTGTCAAGTTTATTATGAAATTTTAAATTGAAAGAATGCAGCTTATAAGATAATGTTTTTAACATATTGAATATAGGTTAAAATTCCTTTTGTAGAAATAGGAAAAGTTGGACACGTATGTCCAGGAAACGTGAAAGAATGCACATGTTTTAACATGTGTATGACGTCACGGAAAATAGAAAGTTCTAGAATAGAGAAAAACTTTAGTGAGAGTTAGACAGTCAGTGAAGAGACTCAGAGACAGTCAGACGTCTGGAAGCGAGTCGTCACTTCAAGGAAAAATGTGAGACTTTGAATTCTTGGTGATGGAACACGGCCGTGTGAAGAATAAACCATTATGTGTTTTGTAAAGCTCGTCTTGTGTCTTATGTTTCTTATACAAAGGTAAAGTCCAATTGTATTATATATTTGTGTTATATGTATTTTTTTTTTTTTTTTTTTTTTTTTTTTTACAAAGGCATCACCACATTATCAAGGCCCAGAGGCCACTCAAGGATAAGGGTTAAAGAGTGTACAGTAGAAGTTGGTCAATATAGTAATCATTAGTAATGAAAATTTGGTAAATTTAATAACTTATATGGAACGGCTCATCAAGAACTTATTTACCTTAGACTTGAACACAACCATATTGTAGTCAGCCGGAAAGCAGGAAAACGGAAGACAATTCCACAGGCGTGCAGTTCTAAGAAAGAAGCTTTGTTCATGGAATCTATGTTTAGGTTTAGGCACAGATAAAGAGTGGGGGAAATTATTGATAGTGTTTACAGCTAGACGAGTGTTTCTTGTGAAAGTTTGGCGAGGGGGGACCATAGATTGAAGCTCAGTTGAACACTTTCCATGAAAATAACGATACATCAGAGACAAACTCGCAACATCTCTTCTGTGAGATAGAGGTTGTAAGGAGGAGAAAAGGCCATCTCCTACGAGGCTACGAAGTCTATTTTGAACTCTATCAAGGCAGGACAAGTCCTTTCTAGCAGCTCCTGCCCAGATGTGGCAACAGTATTCCATCCTTGGACGTACCTGGCTCTTATATAGATAGAGAATAGCATCAGCAGTGAGATATCTACTGGATCGATAGAAAGATCCCACCATTTTTCCAGCGGCCTTGGCAACAGATTTGATATACGTGTTCCATTTAAGATCAGGAGTAATGGTCAAGCCCAGAAGCTTGTCAAAACTTGAGGCCTCCTGAAGACGAGAGCCATTCATTTCAATTGATGACAAATGTGGATTAAAATGTTGATGATGTAAAGAGAGAAGCTTGGTTTTAGATGCATTAAAAGTAACCAGCCACTCCTTTCCCCATTGTACTACATGCTCAAGATCAGAGGAGAGAGAATTGGAGAGTACTTGCTCGTTTACTGTCTTAGATGTGGTACCATAAATGGTAGTGTCGTCAGCATAAATGTCTACAAATGATGTAAGGATATGATTTGGAAGATCATTAATGTAGATCAGGAAAAGAGTTGGGCCCAGGATGGATCCCTGAGGGACACCGGCATTAATACTGTGAGCTTCTGATTTTTGCCCCTCAACTACTACTCTTATGAACCTATCAGAAAGAAATGATTTAATAATTGAGAAGACTTTTCCAGCTATACCATAGCTAGCGATCTTATGAAGTAAACCTTTATGCCATACCCTATCAAAGGCTTTAGATATGTCAAGAGCAATTGCCCTAGAAAGATTGCCACCGTCGAGAGATTTGCTAATCCTATGCGATATAACTGTAAGGACATCTGCTGTAGATCTAGCAGAACGGAAACCATATTGAGTGTCACTAAGAAGGTTATTTTTGTTGAGATGTTTGATTACTTCTGTATTTAACACAGATTCTAGCAACTTACTCATGACGCACAGGAGACTTATTGGCCTGTACTGAGAGGGGGATGAGCGATCACCTGAATTCTTAAATACAGGGCATACTGATGAGATTTTCCAGGGAGATGGGAAACTATTCTCCTTAAGACAACGTTTAAACAGTTTTGTAAGTATGGGCGCTAGTTCAGGTTGAAGTTTTTTGAGTACTATAATTGGAATACCATCAGGGCCAGTTGCTTTACTGGAATCAAGGTTTTTAATTAGCTTGGCAACATCATGTACAGATATACGTATATCACATAGCGTGTTTTCTGATACAGGAGGAAATATTGGGGGTTGGCGGTCTTGGTCGCAAAGGGTAGAATTAGCTGCAAAGTTCTTGACAAAGAGTTTGGCTTTGTCTGATGCTGACGAGATTACCTCAGGTCCATTGATAATAGTTGGGATGGAGCACACGCTTCTGTTCAGAATTCTGTTTGCTATTTGCCAAAACTGGTGGGAACCAAGCCGCTGCTCAGCTACTTTGGACTTAACAGATTGAGCATACAACTCTCTTGCGTTCCTTATTACTTTCTTACAATGGTTGCTGGCAGTCCTGAAAACGGCTTTAGTTTCCATACATCTATTACGTTTGAAGCAGTGGAAAAAGTGATTTCTGTGCGCAATGGCAGCAGCACATTCTGGAGAGAACCATGGCTGGCTGTTAGGTTTTTGCTGAAACTTTTTAGAGGGTATGAAATGGTCAATACCTACAATTAAGCATTCAGTTAGGTCTAATACTATAGAGGACACATCCTTTTTAAACATGGAATGCAGAGGTAGATCAGATATAAATGTACGGAAGCTATCCCAGTCAGCCTTAGTGTATCGATATACTGTACGATGAAGTGGTACGTCTGGGGACTTATTACATTTCATTTTTATCTTAATTGATACAACAGAGTGGTCGGAAGATCCAAGAGGCGACAGAACAGAAACTGAACATAGTTCAGGGCAAGTTGTGAGAAAAAGGTCTAGTAGGCTCGCATACTGGCCGTCATTATCGGGCACACGGGTAGGTTCCTGAACAATCTGAGTGAGGTCATAGGCAATGGAGAAATCATGACAGAACCTCCCCTCATCATCGGTCTTGTTTGAGTGGGTCAACCATTCGACGTTGTGAACATTGAAGTCTCCACATACGTGAATGTTAGCTGAAGAATAAGTAGAAAGAACTTGGTCAATTTTCTCAGATATGCTTTGAAAGATAGTAACTCCGCTGTTGTGGGGGCGATAGAGAGTAAATATAAATGCAGTAGTGTGAGCTAAAGCAACCCGGAAGCACATATAGGGTAAGTTAGGATCTTCCCTGGAGATGTCCCTCCCACATGGAAAGCTATCTTTAATATAGGCACATATTCCATGCCCATGGCGATCTTGGGGGTCAGATTTAGAAGTTAAGTTAGAGTATCCTGTAATTGCAAACTCATCTCATACACGTCTCAACATCATTCATGTCTACAAAATGTCCGAACTGTCTGAACACTATATCCCTTCACTCTAAGAGCTTTCTCCTTCTTCCATCAGCAAGATCTAAGAAAGAACATTTAATAAATATAAGAATCTCTCCTAATATAAACAATCTCTCAAAGTCTCTCGGACAACAACTTATACAACTTCTCTCTCTCTCTCTCTAAGATACAACATCATATGTAATAAGACAAGAACTCTCACTAAGAACTCACGTAACATACGCGCACAAGTGGTATCGTCTAATAATAATAATAATAACTATATAACAACTCTCAATTTGGTGTTCGTGAACCTTTTGCATCAGCGATGCAGAAACCGAACCTGGGGTCGATACCACGAAAAAAAAAAGAAAAAAAGAAACACAACGTTTTAAAGGGGTCCAATATAATTTTAAAAAAATAAATAAATAATACCACGGAAAAAGAAAAAAAAATCACACGATCACAGAATTCGAAAAAGAAAAAGAAACACAACGTTTTAAAAGGGTCCAACATAATTAAAAAAAAAATAATAATGAATAAATAATACCACGGAAAAAGAAAAAAATTACACGATCACAGAAATGCGAAGAAAAAAAAATGAAAAAAAAAAAATTTGAACATACACGCACACAGAGAACAAAAGATACAAGAAATATTAAAAAGAAAAAGAAGAAAAGGCCGATATGCCGTAAAAAGAAATTCGTAGTAATGGAAAAAAATAGTAAACAAGTCACCATGCGTAATTCATTGATAAATGAATTGGTCTGTTAAAAAAACACACACACACACACATACACGCGAAGGCAGAGATTGTGTCAACTATTATTATTGTTTTGAAATTTGTAGAAGTGTCATTAGAAAATCTGTGTCAATATGAAATCGTTTGGACGAATTGTTGAATTTAATCTGTCAATCAAAACAGGAATTTCAAAGGTCGCATGTACTCTCTATGAAACAGCGTGTAAATTGTTTTGAAATGCATTTTGTGTTCATAGTGAACTTTTCGGCTTTTGCGTGTTCATTTATTTTGTTTTTGAAAAAAAAAGGGACAATTGTTTTGGACAGACTGTTGAATTGTTGTTTGTTACAGATGATTTTTTTTTTGTTGTTAAAAAAAAAAGTTATAACTGTTGCAAAATGTTTAAATGTATTAAGGTATTTTTTTTTTTTTGAAAATGTTTTTATGATGTTGAACAAATATTGTAAATTGTTTTATGTATGTAATGTTATGATTTTCACAGCAAGAATTCAAAGTTATCCGTAAATATACATTAGATTAAAATGATCTAGTAGAAAATAAGTTAAGACGTATGGTTGGCTTACAGATTCAGTTAGAATTTTAGAAGGGGGACAAGAATTAAAATTACGTAAACGGGTATTTGGAGAGTTTTTAGATGTGATAAGCCGTAAGAAAGATGTTTTGTTTTAGCATTTGGTTTTGTTGCTTTTTTTTTTAGAGATCCTAAAAATTTTTCTCCAAGAAAAGTTACTTGGTAGGGATTGATAAGCACAAGAAGTGCCCCTATACGAAAAATTTGGGAACCTGGTTAATTAAGTGCTTAAAATAAGCTGGTTGCACGTAAACGACTCCAAGCAAAGTAGTAAATAAGTCTTGGCTTAGTTAATAAACAGGCGTTGGAAAGAATACGAAAATTCTTAAGGGGACCAGTAAACCGATGAGAGGTAGTCCCGAGGCAATCACATATAGCTTAATGAAGTAAGAGACAGGCAAAAATATGCCGTAGATTACGTAAGAAAGATATAACCTTGTATTTTTTTTTTTAGAGAAGCATGAATGTGGGATATATCTGCTGGATCTTGGAAGCCCTGGTGAGAGAAAAGAAAAATCACAAAAAATCGGGCAATTAGATAGAATTTAGGCGCAATTAAGTTGTTGGTCGCAGGAAACGTGTTAGTTAGTTAGGGGTGATATTTCTAAATCCTCGTCGAAGTTTCAAGAATCCAAGCAAGGAAATCCGAGTGAATCCGTATGAGAGAAAAAAAAGGTATATCTTAAACTTCTGAAGCCAACCACAAAGATTTAAGTATATGAGCTTTGATATGTCCCGTATGAGATAGTTATAGAATAAAAAAAAAAACAAAGCCATACTTGATAAGACTAACCATGCGGAAAGAGAGATCAGAACACTTTTGAGACGAAGGAAGTCGTCCATTTCGAGAAAGGTGAAAACCTCTAGTCTGCGGCATATGGGTGGCTGGAAAATAGCTGATGTGTATCATAGGTAAATATCCTACACCCAAAAAGTAAATGCCACAAAGATCAGAAAGGTCCTGATCTTATAAAAAAAAAAAAAATAAATAATTGTGAAGTCGGCCGTGAAGGGCTGACTGAAAGAGATTTTTTTTGTGTTTTTTTTAGCCTGATCTTTCTAGCCGTGTGGTTGTGTAGATGTAAAAAAAAAAAAAAATGTACTAAATTTAAAAAGGCATACATTTTTTTTGTGAAATATGGAAGGGAGGGATGTTACATGATAAGGGCTGTCCCCTTTTCATGTAAGTATAAAAATGGAGAATTTAGTTTAAAATGAAAATGAAAGAGCATAGGCGAAATTCGAACCTCGTAATCTAGTTTAGAAATAGATTACGTGTGAGAATTTAAAAATGTAAAACAAAACATTTGTTTAGAAATAGATAAATATTTCAAGAAAAGAATGTGAGCTGTCAAGTTTATTATGAAATTTTAAATTGAAAGAATGCAGCTTATAAGATAATGTTTTTAACATATTGAATATAGGTTAAAATTCCTTTTGTAGAAATAGGAAAAGTTGGACACGTATGTCCAGGAAACGTGAAAGAATGCACATGTTTTAACATGTGTATGACGTCACGGAAAATAGAAAGTTCTAGAATAGAGAAAAACTTTAGTGAGAGTTAGACAGTCAGTGAAGAGACTCAGAGACAGTCAGACGTCTGGAAGCGAGTCGTCACTTCAAGGAAAAATGTGAGACATTGAATTCTTGGTGATGGAACACGGCCGTGTGAAGAATAAACCATTATGTGTTTTGTAAAGCTCGTCTTGTGTCTTATGTTTCTTATACAAAGGTAAAGTCCAATTGTATTATATATTTGTGTTATATGTATTTACATACACGTCTCAACATCATTCATGTCTACAAAATGTCCGAACTGTCTGAACACTATATCCCTTCACTCTAAGAGCTTTCTCCTTCTTCCATCAGCAAGATCTAAGAAAGAACATTTAATAAATATAAGAATCTCTCCTAATATAAACAATCTCTCAAAGTCTCTCGGACAACAACTTATACAACTTCTCTCTCTCTCTCTCTAAGATACAACATCATATGTAATAAGACAAGAACTCTCACTAAGAACTCACGTAACATACGCGCACAAGTGGTATCGTCTAATAATAATAATAATAATAACTATATAACAACATGTGAGCGAACCGCCCCGAGTGGCGTGTGTTGAATGAGCTAAGATATGATTTCCATGCAATTTATTTTTCAAAATTTCTTCATCTGTCACAGACGTCTGCTAATTACGAAACTTTTTAAATAATCACCTAAAAATAAAAACGTGAAGGCAACGCATTTTAAATTCAAGTTGAAAAATAAATGTTAATAAATGTTAATGTTAATAATAATATGTTCATGTTAATAATAATATGTTTTGTATCGGAATACTTCCGACAAGTATCGAAAATCGGTAAATGATAATCGAAAAATTTGATTAAAAGTTAACACCCTTATGAAGTGCATTTGAGAAGTTTTATCACCGCACAAGCAGAAGGTTCGAGCATATAAAATCAACAGTAGTTTATTTGATAAGACAGTGGCGCATTCGAAATGAATGTTTCCATTTAGAACACAACTGAACCATGATACTTGACTTTTGAATTTTAAACTTTAATTCAAGCCATTATATAAAAATGATTTATCAAATCTCTACAGTGCAATGTAGACTACAATCTATTATATGCTAAGTCATTGCGGGACAGCATGTGAACCTTCCTCCCGATGCACTGCAGTTGGTCTCTAACTAGAGCAGGCAATCAATCGACTTGATTGAAAAAATGTGCAATTTTACCGATTTCAATGATAATGAAAGTGTGGTGTGCAATATTTGTTGATCCTCATTAAATCCCGGGCAACGTTGGATTTCCCTACTAGTATATATATATATATATATATATATATATATATATATATATATATATATATATATATATATAAATTTTTATATTATGTAATATACATGTCCCATTTAATCTATGTGTATATGAAGTGAGCAAATTTCCAAAAGTTTATAAAACAGTTTTGTTAGCATACAATTGCTTCAACCTTCCTCAAGCAAACTCTAAACCCTAACAATTGTTTCTGCCAATTATCTGGCAAAACTACTAGTTTCTTTTTTTTTTGGGGGGGGGGGTAATTATGAAAACTGGTTCTCTTCATTAATTAAGATTTACATAAAATTTATATTAAATACGATGGACGTTCCAAAAGTAATGCCTCTTATTTTTTATTCCACCCGAATGGATCAAATGCATTGTTATGATGACTGAATTCATGCATTCATAACCTAAAAGTTTCATCTCTCTGTTTCAGATACTGACGGTGTTAGACTCTAAGAAAGCAACCCCTGTCATGGACGTGCATCAGAAGCAGATGCATCATCTAATTTCTCCATGTAGAAAAAATTGAATGGATCAATATTCACTAGTGCAGGTTGAATGTTTACAAAGTCAATGAAGTTGATATCAGCACAGTTAAGAGATCGAGTTGTTGATTTCAGACTCGTGACACGGATATGAGTGATAAAATACGCTCCAGACTTTTATGGCCAAGGTATCAAAAGAGGCTGGCAAAAGGGCATTAAGAATGGTGGTGACTATATAGTAAAATAAATTCTGGAGCGCAAAAAGTCGCTCGATTTATTGGTACCACTCCCGTCATCATAGCTCTTCAACATTTTAGATTTTGAGTTTTGGAACGATCTTCATATTAATAAAGAGTTCTAGTATTGTACTATTAAGCTATAACATGAACATGTTTCATTTTAATGGAAATTGCTTCGGACAAGGCATGAAGCCACTTAATGTAAGGAACTAACAAGAATGAAAGATCACAAAGACAAGAGATGCCTAGTGACCTTAGTTTTGAAAAAAAAAAAAAAAAAACAAGTTAAAAGTAGAGGGAAAACAGTCAGCAGGATGAGGGTTCTATGATTTTTGAAAAAAGCTACTCTGGTTTCAGAACTGGCGAAACGATAATGATCACTTGATCAATGAGTCAAACGAGCCGAAACGAAACAGGGAATAGATCAGACAATTCTGACGATCACATGCCATAATAGTATTTATAGAAGAGACTGAGACTAGCAACATCAAGTCTGTAAAAGAGACTTGGAAGGGAAGAAGAAATAGTCGGGTTAATGAAATTGAAGATACATTTATGTATCTTATAAAGGACCTTCAAATGTGATTCCTTAACCCAAATACTCCATACATGGTTTGAGATTCCTTAACTCAAATACTCCATACATGGTTTGATAGATTCCTTAACCCATGGTGTAATAGAGATTCCTTAACCCATGGTGTGATAGAGATTCCTTAACCCATGGTGTGATAGAGATTCCTTAACCCATGGTGTGATAGAGATTCCTAAACCCAAATACTCCATACATGGTTTGATAGAGATTCCTTAATCGATGGTCTGATAGAGATTCCTTAACCCAAATACTCCATACATGGTTTGATAGAGATTCCTTAACCCATGGTGTGATAGAGATTCCTTAACCCAAAAAACCCATACATGGTTTGATAGAGATTCCTTAAGCAATGGTGGCATAGAGATTCCTTAACCCAAATACTCAATACATGGTTTGATAGGGATTACTTAACCCATGCTGTGATAGAGATTCCTTTACCCAAATACTCCATACATCGTTTGATAGAGATTTCTTAATCCATGGTGTGATAGAGATTCTTTAACAGAGATACTCCATACATTGTTTGATAGAGATTCCTTAACCCATTGTGTGATAGAGATTCCGAAACTCAAATACTCCATACATGGTTTGATAGACATTCCTTAACCCATGGTGTGATAAAGATTCCTAAACCCAAATACTCCATACATGGTTTTGAAAGAGATTCCTTAACCCATGGTGTGATAAAGATTCCTTAACCCAAATACTCCATACATGGTTTGATAGAGATTCCTTAACCCATGGTGTGATAGAGATTCCTTTACCCAAATACTCTATACATGGTTTGATGGAGATTCCTTAACCCATGGTGTGATAGAGATTCCTTAATCCATGGTGTGATAGAGATTCCTTAACCCAAATACTCCATACATGGTTTGATAGAGATTCCTTAATTCATGGTGTGATAGAGATTCCTTACCCTAAATACTCCATACATTGTTTGATAGAGATTCCTTCACCCATGGTGGGATAGAGATTCCTTAACCCATGGTGTGATAGAGATTCCTTAACCCAAATACTCCATACATTGTTTGATAGAGATTCCTTTATCCATGGTGTGATAGAGATTCCTTAACAATAATACTCAATACATGGTTTGATAGAGATTCCTTAATCCATTGTTTGATAGAGATTCCTTAACCCATTGTTTGATAGTGATTCCTTAACCCAAATACTCCATACATGGTTTGATAGAGATTCCTTAACCCATGGTGTGATAGAGCTTCCTGTACCCAAATACTCCATACATGGTTTGATTGAGATTCCTAAACCCATTGTGGGATAGAGATTCCTTACCGCAAATACTCCATACATGGTTTTATAGAGATTCCTTAACCCATGGTGTGATAGAGATTTTTTAACCCAAATACTCTATACATGGTTTGATTGAGATTCCTTAATCCATGGTGTGATAGAGATTCCTTAACAGAGATACTCCATACATGGTTTGATAGAGGGTCCTTAACCTATTGTGTGATAGAGATTCCTAAACTCAAATACTCCATACATGGTTTGATAGACATTCCTAAACCCATGGTGTAATAAAGATTCCTAAACACAAATACTCCATACATTGTTTGATAGAGATTCCTTAATCCATGGTTTGATTGAGATTCCCTAACCCATTGTTTGATAGAGATTCCTTAACCAAAATACTCAATACATGGTTTGATAGAGATTCTTTAACCCATGGTGGGATAGAGATTCTTTAACCCAAATACTCCATACATTGTTTGATAGAGATTCCTTAACCCATGGTGTGATAGAGATTCCTTAACCCAAAAAACCCATACATGGTTTGATAGAGATTCCTTAATTCATGGTGTGATAGAGATTCCTTACCCCAAATACTCCATACATGGTTTGATAGAGATTCCCTCACCCATGGTGGGATAGAGATACCTTAACACAAATACTCCATACATGGTTTGATAGAGATTCCTTAATTCATGGTGTGATAGAGATTCCTTACCCCAAATACTCCATACATTGTTTGATAGAGATTCCTTAATCCCTGGTTTGATAGAGATTCCCTAACCCATTGTTTGATAGAGATTCCTTAACCCAAATACTCCATACATGGTTTGATAGAGATTCCTTAACCCATGGTGTGATAGAGATTCCTTAACCCAAATACTCAATACATTGTTTGATAGAGATTCCTTAACCCATCGTGTGATAAAGATTCCTTTACCCAAATACTCCATACATTGTTTGATAGAGATTCCTTAATTCATGGTGTGTTAGAGATTCCTTACCCCAAATACTCCATACATGGTTTGATAGAGATTCCTTCACCCATGGTGGGATAGAGATTCCTTAACACAAATACTCCATACATGGTTTGATAGAGATTCCTTAACCCATGGTGTGATAGAGATTCCTTAACCCAAACACTCCATTAATAGTTTGATAGAGATTCCTTAACCCATGGTATTATAGAGATTCCTTAACCCAAATACTCCATACATGGTTTGATAGAGATTCCTTAACCAATGGTGTGATAGAGATTCCTTAACCCAAATACTCCATACATGGTTTGATAGAGATTCCTTTATCCATGGTGTGATAGAGATTCCTTAACCATAATACTCCATACATGGTTTGATAGAGATTCCTTAACCAATCGTGTGATAGAGATTCCTTAACCCAAATACTCCATTAATAGTTTGATAGAGATTCCTTAACCCATGGTTTTATAGAGATTCCTTAACCCAAATACTCCATACATGGTTTGATAGAGATTCCTACACCTATGGTGTGATACACATTCCTTAACCCAAATACTCCATACATGGTTTGATAGAGATTCCTTAACCCATGGTGTGATAGAGATTCCTTAACTCAAATACTCCATACATGGTTTGATAGAGATTCCTTAACCCATGGTGTGATAGAGATTGCTTACCCCAAGTACTCCACACATGGTTTGATAGAGATTCCTTAACCCATAATGGGATAGAGATTCCTTAACCAAAATACTCCATACATGGTTTGATAGAGATTCCTTAACCCATCGTGTGATAGAGATTCCTTAACCCAAATACTCCGTACATCGTTTGATAGAGATTCCTTAACCCTTGGTTTGATAGAGATTCCTTAAACCATGGGTGGGTCGAGATTCCTTTACCCAAATGCTCCATAAATGGTTTGATAGAGATTCCCTAATGAATGGTGTGATAGAGATTCCTAAACCCATGGTGTGAAAGAGATTCCTTAACCCAAATACTCCATATATAGTTTGATAGAGATTCCTTAACCCATGGTGTGATAGAGATTCCTTAACCCAAATACTCCATACATTGTATGATAGAGATTCCTTAACCCATGGTGTGATAGAGCTTCTTTTACACAAAAACTCCATACATGGTTTGATAGAGATTCCATTAACTATTGTGTGATAGAGATTCCTTACCCCAAATACTCCATACATGGTTTGATAGAGATTCCTTAACCCATGGTGGGATAGAAATTCTTTAACCCAAATACTCCATACATGGTTTTATAGAGATTCCTTTACCCATGGCGCGATAAAGATTCCTCAACCAAAATACTCCATACAAAGAAATTTCTACACCTATGGTGTGATACACATTCCTTAACCCAAATACTCCATACATGGTTTGATAGAGATTCCTTAACCAATCGTGTGATAGAGATTCCTTAACCCAAATACTCCATACATGGTTTGATAGAGATTCCTATACACATGGTTGGATAGAGATTCCTTAACCCAAATACACTATACATGGTTTGATAGAGATTCCTTACTCCATTGTGTGATAGAGATTCCTTAACCCAAAAACTCCATACAATGTTTGATAGAGATTCCTTAATCACTGGTGTGATAGAGATTCCTTAACCCACATACTCCATACATGGTTTGATAGAGATTCCTTAACACATGGTGTGATAGAGATTCCTTAACCCAAATACTCATTACATGGTTTGATAGAGATTCCTTAACCGATGGTGTATAGAGATTCCTTAACCCTAAATACTTATACATTGTTTGATAGAGATTCCTTAACCCATGGTGTGATAGAGATTCCTTAACCCAAATGCTCCATACATGGTTTAATAGACATTCTTTAATCCATGATTTTATAGAGATTCCTTAACCCATGGTTTGATAGAGATTCCTTAACCTAAATACTCCATACATGGTTTGATAGAGATTCCTTAACCCATGGTGTGATAGAGATTCCTTAACCCAAATACTCCATACATGGTTTGATAGAGATTCCCTAATCCATGGTCGGATAGAGATTCCTTAACCCAAATACTCCATACATGGTTTGATAGAGATTCCTTAACCCAAATACTCCATACTTGGTTTGATAGAGATTCCCTAATCACTGGTGGGATAGAGATTCCTTAACCCAAATACTCAATACTTGGTTTGATAGAGATTCCTTAACCCATGGGTTGATAGAGATTCATTAACCCAAATACTCCGTACATGGTTTGATAGAGATTCCTTAACCCCTGGTGTGATAGAGATTCCTAAACCCAAATACTCCATACATGGTTTGATAGAGATTCCTTAACCCATTGTGTGATAGAGATTTCATAAACTCAAATACTCCATACATTGTTTGATAGAGATTCCTTAATCCATGGTGTGATAAAGATTCCTAAACCCAAATACTCCATACATGGTTTGATAGAGATTCCTTAATCCATGGTTGGATAGAGATTCCTAAACCCAAATACTCCATACATTGTTTGATTAAGATTCCTTAATCCATGGTGGGATAGAGATTCCTTAACCCAAATACTCCATACATGGTTTGATAGAAATTCCTAAACCCATGGTTTGATAGAGATTCCTTAACCCAAATACTCCATACGTTTATTTGATAGAGATTCCATAACCCATTGTGGGATAGAGATTCCTTACCCCAAATACTCCATACATTGTTTTATAGAGATTCCTTAACCCATGGTGTGATAGAGATTCCTTAACCCAAATACTCCATACATGGTTTGATAGAGATTCCTTAACCCATGGTTTGATAGAGATTCCTTAACCCAAATACTCCATACATTGTTTGATAGAGATTCCCTTATCAATTGTGTGATGGAGATTCCTAAACACATTGGTTGACAGATATTCCGTTACCCAAATACTCCCTCCATACATGGTTTGATAGGGATTCCTTAACCCATGGTGTGATAGAGATTTCTTAACCCAAATACTCCATACATGGTTTGATAGAGATTTCTTAACGCATGGTGTGATAGAGATTCCTTAACCCAAATACTCCATTAATGGTTTGATAGAGATTCCTTAACCGATGGTGTGATAGAGATTCCTTAACCCAAATACTCCATGCCTGGTTTGATAGAGATTCCTAAACCCAGTGTGTGATAGAGATTCCTTAACCATAATACTCCATACATGGTTTGATAGAGATTCCTTAACCCATGGTTTGATAGAGATTCCTTAACCCAAATACTCCATGCCTGGTTTGATAGAGATTCCTTAACCCAGTGTGTGATAGAGATTCCTTAACCCAAATACTCCATACATGGTTTGATAGAGATTCCTTCACCCATGGTGTCATGGAGATTCCTTAACCCAAATACACTATACATGGTTTGATAGAGATTCCTTTATCACTGGTGTGATAGAGATTCCTTAACCCAAATACTCCATACAATGTTTGATAGAGATTACTTAATCACTGGTGTGATAGAGATTCCTTAACCCAAATACTCCATACATGGTTTGATAGAGATTCCCTAATCCATGGTCGGATAGAGATTCCTTAACCCAAATACTCCATACATGGTTTGATAGAGATTCCTTAACCCATGGTGAGATAGAGATTCCTTAACCCATGGTGAGATAGAGATTCCTTAACCCAAATACTCCATACATGGTTTGATAGAGATTCCCCAATCACTGGTGGGATAGAGATTCCTTAACCCAAATACTCCATACTTGGTTTGATAGAGATTCCTTAACCCATGGGTTGATAGAGATTCATTAACCCAAATACTCCGTACATGGTTTGATAGAGATTCCTTAACCTATGGTGTGATAGAGATTCCTTAACCAAAATACTCCATACATGGTTTGATAGAGATTCCTTAACCCATGGTGTGATAGAGATTCCTTAACCCAAATACTCCATACATGGTTTGATAGAGATTCCTTAACCCATTGTGTGATAGAGATTCCTAAACTCAAATACTCCATACATTGTTTTATAGAGATTCCTTAACCCATGGTGTGATAAAGATTCCTAAACCCAAATACTCCATACATGGTTTGATAGAGATTCCTTAATCAATTGTTTGATAGAGTTTCCTAAACCCATTGTTTGATAGAGATTCCTTAACCCAAATACTCCATACGTTTATTTGATAGAGATTCCATAACCCATTGTGGGATAGAGATTCATTAACCCAAATACTCCATACATGGTTTGATAGAGATTCCTTAACCCATGGTTTGATAGAGATTCCTTAACCCATGGAGGGATAGAAATTCCTTAACCCAAATACTCCATACATTGTTTGATAGAGATTCCCTTATCAATTGTGTGATTGAGATTTCTAAACACAGTGTGTGACAGATATTCCTTAACCCAAATACTCCATCCATACATGGTTTGATAGGGATTCCTTTACACATGGTGTGATAGAGATTCCTTAACCCAAATACTCCATACATGGTTTGATAGAGATTCCTTAACGCATGGTGTGATAGAGATTCCTTAACCCAAATACTCCATACATGGTTTGATAGAGATTCCTTAACCGATGGTGTGATAGAGATTCCTTAACCCAAATACTCCATACATGGATTGATAGAGATTCCTTAACCCATGGTGTGATAGAGATTCCTTAACCCAAATACTCCATACATGGTTTAATAGAGATTCCTTAATCCATGATTTGATAGAGATTCCTTAACCCATGGTGTGATAGAGATTCCTTAACCCAAATACTCCATACATGGTTTGATAGAGATTCCTTAACCAACGGTGTAATAGAGATTCCTTAACCCAAATACTCAATACATGGTTTGATATAGATTCCTTAATCCATTGTGTGATAGAGATTCCTTAACCCAAATACTCCATACATGGTTTGATAGAGATTCCTAAACCAATCCTGTGATCGAGATTCCTTACCCCAAATACTCCATACATGGTTTGATAGAGATTCCTTAACCCATGGTGTGATAGAGATTCCTTAACCATAATACTCCATACATTGTTTGATAGAGATTCCTTAACCCATGGTGTGATAGAGATTCCTTAACCCAAATACTCCATAATGGTTTGATAGAGATTCCTTAACCCATTGTGTGATAGAGATTCCTTAACCCAAATACTCCATACATGGTTTGATGGAGATTCCTTAACCGATGGTGTGATAGAGATTCCTTAACCCAGATACTCCATACATGGTTTTATAGAGATTCCTTAACCCATGGTGTGATAGAGATTCCTCAACTCAAATACTCCATACATTTTTTGATAGAGATTCTTTTACCCGTGTATGGATAGAGATTCCTTAACCCAAAAGTCCATACATGGTTTGATAGGGATTCCTTAACACATGGTAGGATAGAGATTCCTTAACACAAATACTCCATACATGGTTTTATAGAGATTCCTTAACCCATGATGTGATAGAGATTCCTTAACCCAAATAACCCATACATAGTTTTATAGAGATTCCTTAACCCATGGTGTGATAAAGATTCCTAAACCCAAATACTCCATACATCGTTTGATAGAGATTCCTTAATCCATGGTTTGATAGAGATTCCTTAATACATGGTGTGATAGAGATTCCTTAACCCAAATAACCCATACATGGTTTGATAGAGATTCCTTAACCCAGATACTCCATACATGCAGTGGCGTAGCTAGACCTTTTGCCGCCCGGGGCGGTAGCAAGATTTTCCGCCCCCCCCCCCCGACATTTTGGTTCCCGGAAAATTCCTCCCTGGAAAATTTGTCCGTGGAAAATTCGTCCATTTTTTGCTAGGTCGGAATATGGTCCATTATTATTAAGTTAACATTTATTCTGTAGTTGCTTGATTTTCATACCTTGCGAAAATTAGTTCTACGGTATCTAATTTTCCTAAATTCAATTAAATTAGAATTAAAATATAAAAACTGATTTTTAATATTTTTTTATTCATTTGAGATTTTATCTGTTTTCCTTTTGTTTTTAGTAGATGGTGGGGGTTGCCCGGGGTGATTTTTGTCGGATCCCCCAGCTAGCAATTGTAAAGTTTACAAGGAGTTATAAAAAGTATGCTACAAAAACAAACGTTTGATACTTTCAAAGTCTTAGCCTCATGAATTGGACAGTAATAAAATTAATGAATTCAAATTTTCGCATCTAATGTTATTTCCTCTTTGATGTCGGTGTATATACACCCAAATATCCAACTTTCTTTTCGCACCTATTCGATAAAAATTTATATGAAAGTTCCCCTTTAAGTATGAAATCTTTCTGAGGTCATTTTGTTTTTTTGGTGCTTGGCCGAAGCCTGGGCTTGGCCCTATCCTGTTAGGTCAGCCGGTCACTGAGTATATCTCCAGAAATAATTAATGCTTGCATTTTTTAAACTTAGTGATTGAAATGAATTAAAGCAATTTATTCTCAATTAATGGACATTTTTAAAACTCCAAACTGTTAAACTATTTATCAAGTAATAATTTACAATTGCGTTTGGAGTTTTCAAAATTTCCATTAATTGAGAATTGCTTTAATTCATTTCAAGATCGGTTTTTAATGTAGAGAAAGTTCAACCTAGATTAAAACAAAAAAATTGCCTCAATCTTGAAGGATATATTATATATATATTTGTTTATATATATATATATATATATATATATATATATATGTATATGTATGTATCTACATATTTATATTATATATGTATATATATATACATATATGTATATATACACATATGTATATATATACATATATATGTATGTATATATGCGTATTTATATATGTGTATGTGTGTGTATATATGTATATATGTATATATGCACGTATGTATGTATATATGTATATGTATGTATAAATATATGTGTATATGCACATATAAATGTATATATGCACATATATAGTTATAAAATAAATACGTATTTATTATAATGCTCCCATAATGTTGAGCATAATGAGAGCCGAAAATGGCAAACGGCCGTAAGCGAATATAGCAATGGTCTTGTTTAAAATTAGATCTTGTGTACAATTAGAGCTGAGGTCTGTTTTGCAACGACTGCTTATTGTTCCCATTTACTTGCCTCTCCACGAGGGCAGAGTTAGACACAAGGCCGGTTTTTAATGTGGGAAAATCCAGCTCCACAAAATGGGGCACACTGGATAGGAACAAAAATAAAAATTCTCAATCATGAACGATTTCCCCATACTGACCGACGACAGAAAAGGAGAAGTGTATCATTAGAACAGATACTACACTGTGATATCAGCCCAAAGGCTGCTAATTGTTATTAAAATATTTCTCCCTCGCTCTCTTAGATGGTCGGATTTCATTCCTAGCTGGAAGTAGTTGCTAAAGTCTAGCCGCACCGATGAGCTGTAAACAGCGAAACAGTCCTGTGTGTGAATGACTATTATACACACACACACACACACACATATATATGTAATTTAATTTAATTATGTTTTTACATGCATAAAATTTATTTTAGTTTATTTTATTTTATGCACGTAAAAAAATAATTAAATTAAATTAAATGCGTCCAAAAAGTTAGGGCGATTCATTCATATAATAATATGAATATTAAAGAGCTTATAGCTAAGGTAGCGAATGAATAAAAATATATAAAAAATGTAAACAAACGCTTATCGCGGAACAAACGCCAATAACAAAAAAATCTTAATCTTATATATATATATATATATATATATATATATATATATATTAGTGGATGTATATATATCATGTAATATTAATCGAATATTTATTAAAATGAAAAGTAAGAGAAGTAAATCGAATTAACAATTTCGGGTTTGTTTTATTATACACATAGATTCGAAGAAAAACTGTCAAAAATAAAAAATGGCGCCAGACTTCGTTTAGAATGCGGCAAGTTCGGGAAATTGACTTAAAACTAAATATATATTGAAAATACTCTTAGAAACCCACCGAATATATGTCACCTTATGTCTCGCTAACATATATTGAATGGATTTCATTTGTATTTTTCGCATATACCGATAGACACTATGTTTTTCTAACTGATTACACGTTTTAAGTGCAGTGATGGTGGAGGAGTCGTTTCTCCGCTTCATCGAAACAAAGGGTAAAAGCGCGGAGGACATTTCTGAACTCATTTTGAGAGAATTGGAGAATGATGAGATACAGATTGGTGACTGTATTGGCCAGGCATTTGACAATGCCGCTGTTATGGCAGGTCACCGATCGGGTGTGCAGAAACGAATCTCTGAAATCAACCCAAAAGCTCTATTTGTGCCATGCACAAATCATTCACTAAATCTGGCTTGTGTACATGCAGCTTCAGTAGCGGTTCACTCTGTTACATTTTTTGGCACACTGGACCGGTTATTCTCGTTCTTTTCTGCATCTACACATCGCTGGGACGTTTTGATTCAGTTGACCGGTCTAAGTATCAAACGGACTGTGGATACTAGATGGAGTAGTCGAGCAAATGCTGTAGATGTTGTGATAAAAAAATATTGGAAGTCGTCATTGCCCTGGAACAGCTCACAGAAGAAGGAGAAAATGCAACCACAAGAGCAGATGCATCTTTAATTCTCAACTCGGTACTATCGTTTCCGTTTCTTTTATTTCTGAACCTTTGGAAAACTATTCTCCCAGAAATCAATGATGCCCAGAAATATCTTCAAAAAAAAGGCTGGATCTGTTACAAAGTTCTGGCAGGCTGACGGCGTTGAAAGATTTCCTTCTTCAGAATAGAGAAAAGATAGTGGACACTGCAATAGACGAGTCAAAAACACTCTGCTCTGAAATGGGGATAAGCATGGAGCGTCGTATTCGCAAAAAGAAACGAATGGATGGTGAAGGATTGACTGATGCAGCGCTGAGTTTTGATACTGAGTTGAGACGGGAAATGCTGTCTTTCATAGACAGATTGACTGAAGAAATATCTTGCAGATTTCAACAAGTTCACAATCTTGCAAATAAATATGCTTTTCTTATACCGTCAAATCTGCTTGATGATAATTATGATTGTCAGCTTGGTGGATTTGACGAAGATATAGAAAAAGATAAATTCTTTGCTGAAAGGAAGAGGTTACAGTATGTTGTAAAAGCTTCAGAAAAAGACAAAATCGATGGACCTCTTGAACTTTTGAACTTTATACAAAGATAACAACTTGAGGATTCCGTCCCTAATATTGTGATCTTGCTGAGAATTTTCCTCACCAGAGCTATTAGCGTTGCTAGCTGTGAGCGCTCTTTCTCAAAACTGAAGCTCATAAAAAACTACCTTAGTATAGCACTATCAGCCGGCCACCGAGGTGTGACCGACAGACGTGTTATAGTAAATGTCTTAAAGCGGTCTCGGGAAGATATGAAGATGGGCCAGTCATTAGGGTCTGAGTAACAAGAAGAAAATCATACCTGAGATGTTGGTCTGGGTGTGGCTCCTTTCTTTTCTCAAGATGATCTCTTCACCCTGGTGGCATTCTGGTGGGAATCTTCATCTCTTTGTCCTCAGGGCCGCCTTTTGACTTAAGATATTTATGAAGGCATTCATGGCAGACACAAGAAAAATCACACGCGACACAATTGTAATATACATAAGATATAACTAACTATTTTATTTTACATTAGAGATACAATATATATTACAAAAAAAAACAATTTACAATTAATTTTTACAATAGGCTTTTCAAAGCTAACTAACCTACCCTAACTAGTGTTGAGGGAGGGGGTGCCCCCCCTCATTTACGGAGAGACAGTCTATGCGTCCTCACATCATGGTGGTCGTGCAGGAAAAAAAGACAGAAAGATAGCAAGGGGATTATGGGAAGGGGTTTCTTTGTATCTCTACGCTCATGGACAATTTACCACCCGTCCATGCTGCAGAGTGTGTTAGAAACAGTGGCACAAGGAAATAGTGCCACATCCCTCCCTATGCTATCCGAAATTTATGAGCATTCATAAATTTCAGAAGTCCCTAATTTTCCGTGAATGGTGCGTCAACCGGCCGTCAGCAATCAATGTCCCCATGCTCTACGTTCCATCAGGAACTCAGTGAAGCAAGTTATCTTTTCCACCAGGCTCCTGGTAGGCTGGTATACTGCTTCAAATACCAGAGAGGGTAATCATCCTCGCCCTCCATCGAGGCAATGGCATCACGATTTCAGTTACTGGATTTACACTTTGTTAAGCAACCAGTATAATATTTTTTTAACAAAGCCGGATTTTACGCGAGTTCATCACGCCGACCTATACGTAGTTGACTAAGCCGGATTCTACGTGAGTTTATCACGCCGACCTATACGTATTTCACTAAGCCGGATTCTACGTGAGTTTATCACGCCGACCTATACGTATTTCACTAAGCCGGATTCTACGTGAGTTTATCACGCCGACCTATACGTATTTCACTAAGCCGGATTCTACGTGAGTTTATCACGCCGACCTATACGTATTTCACTAAGCCGGATTTTACGTGAGTTTATCACGCCGACCTATACGTATTTCACTAAGCCGGATTTTATGTGAGTCTATCACGCCGACCTATACGTTTTTTTAATTTAGTCTGCATAACATTATTTCCGTAACTGGATTTACGCTCCCTTCAGCAACCAGTATAATGTATTTTAACCAAGTCGGAGTTACGTGACCTCATCACGCCGACCTATATGTATTCCAAGTTATTACTTCAGTTACTGGACTTACGCTCTCTTCAGCAACCAGTATAATGTATTTTAGATAAGTCGGGGTTACGTGACCTCATCACGCCGACCTATATGGATTTTAGTAAAACCTCGGTCTTCAGAGGATCTAATCCAATTAATTCTGTTAGAGCAAGGAGTCTGCCGCCGAGCGACCAATAAAAACTATCCACCACGGAATATTTATTAATTATATAAAGAATTAATTAAGAAGGGCACTCAGCCTTCATGAGTTAGAATACTCAATTAGGGGGAAAAAAAATTTCCAAAAATAAACAATTCAGAAACCTGGTATACATTAAATCAATGAAATAGGGTGTTAACAATTTTTTTTTCCTTAAAAAGAACACATTTTTAAAAAATCATTTCAGAGCACCTCGGTCACAATTAGAATTTGTTTACACAATGCAAACGCATTTTAGTTATTACATTCATAATTAACTTTTTCCCAAATTTCAGGGTACATTTAAAAAGTATGTGTATTTTTTCAAAACTTGATTTACAAAAAATCATTAAAATTTAATTCCAAAATTTCAAAATTATTTCAAGTATTTTGGTTCATCGTTAAAATCAATTTATGTTAGTTAACTTCTTTCCAAAGTAATTCATTTATTATTATAAAAACCAATCTTCTCAAAAGGTCATAAACTTCGAATAGACCCATTTTTCGTAATACAATTCAAAAATTATTCCAAACATTTGGTTCATTATTAAAATTAATCTTCCGAAAAGATCATAGAAAATTCATTTTGAATCAATTTACCCTTCACAATGAGATTCAGAGACATCCCAAAACTTTTTCATTTCGTAATTATTATTTTTAAAATTCAGTGTACATTTAAAGTTATTTAATTGATTCTTAAAAATCATTTCTTCTTTTAGACCATTATCAAGGTCATTTCGAATTCAGAAACATTTCACGTTAATTAACTTTATTTTCCAAAGTAATTATTTTATCATTTAAAAGCAATTCTTTTCCTAAACTCACTCACAAGGATTATTTCGAATTAATAAACTCCCGCCACACCTGGGAGTCACATTAGTTAACGACCAGTTCTGTATAGTTAACAGCTCGAAAAAATTAAAGTTTCAATTAAAGAGAGATCTTTCTAGACTGAGGAAATCTTTTTTTTTTCTTAATAATTAATTCAATTTTACGTATATACTCCTCAGTCAATATTTCAGGGACCCCTATCATACGGTCCAATTTCAAATAAACCTTCAATTAAAGAATTTGCTCGAATAATTCTTCCTTAAAATCATCTAGAGTTCAGGAAAATCTCTTTCGTTAGTCAAACAATATTTCCTTAGAAATTATTAAAAATTCAGAGAATATTCGAAATGTAATAGCGTAATTTTTTCTTTAAGAACAACTATGAACATTTCAGAGAACTCTTAAAAAATTAACGTAATCATGTAACAGTTGGCTTTTCCAAACACTCGAAGACTTCAAAAAAGTACTTTAAGTGCTGTTTGAATAATGGTCTCAGTTTTTATTTTTAATAAAAACCAATTGAAGACATCATTTAATGTAATTTAACGAAGCATAAATAATTTTGTTCTTTAAACTTGGTAGAAAAATTAAAAAAAACTCCAAGTTAATTCGTTATTATATGCCCTCCTGCAATCAGCCATGGGGGTTTAGCTATACAATCATTAAAACGCAAGAGTAGAGAAAGAGAATGAGGGGAAAAAGAAGGGGATAGAGGCAGAGCGATGCCATTACACACCCCACCACCCTCATAACACCATTACGTAATAACAAAAAAAAAATCTTCGACGATTTTAAAAGTCACTCTCTCGTCCTCACAGGTAAGGGAATGAGAGAGAGATAGAGAGAAGAAGAGAGAGAGAGAGGCAGGTAGCGTTGTTCTACCACCCATCCCTTAACAACCTCACAAACACCATGACGAGGTCATCTTAGCTTATCTTTCCCATGTGCGGCCATTGTTTTAAAAAATGAGTGACAGGTAGACATTAAACATTTCTACGAGTTTAAAAAAAAATAAAATAGAAAAAATCTTGTTTTTATCAATTTTGTAAGGCGCTCACACAAAGAAAACTTCGTATTATGTAATCTAAATTTTTAGCGATAATATTTTTTCTTTCCCTTCTTTTCTTTTTTTAACAGACAAAAAAAAATAAATAAAAAACATTATCAAATCAAAAAGTCCCCTTATGTTTCAGCGTAAATTGGTACCTAACCTGAAAAATAAACACATCAACTGTTCATGGAATAAAATGTAATGTAAAAGTTCTATTTTTTCAAATCTGAATCTAACACTTGCAAAGTCAAAAGAATTTTTTTAAAAAGTCCTATATTTTTATAAACCTGAAATAAAGATCAGATAAAAAATGTTAGGTATCCTTTATTTTCTTTCCTTTTTTTTTTCTTTTTTAAATTTATTTTTCGAGCTTCGTGTTTGAAGGATTTTTTTCTTTTTCTTTCATGTAATAACAAGATGCATAGATATACACACATATAGATATATATCTTGAGAGAGACAGAAAGAGAGAAAGCGTGAGAGAGAAAGAGATATTGCATATTCTAGAGACACTTTTTTCTCATCTCTGTTTTTTTTTTTTTGTGTGGGACACATTTCTTACTTTTTTGTTCGAAGGGTTACTTTCAATACTCTTTTTTTTTTAAATCGATCTTTTGTAAACTGTTTTTTTTTTTTTTTTTTTTTTTGTAGGTGCAAGACAATTTTTTGTTCAGGTTCTGAATTTTCTTTTTTGAGTGCGTTTTTTTTTATTTTTTTTTTTTGTGCGCGTGTGTACTGGTCTGCCATTTTTTTTTAAATTTTGCCAGAAATAATAGTTTTTTTTCCGTTTTTAAAGACCGTGGACCATTTTTTTTTTTTTATTCGATTCGTCTAGTGGTCGTTATTTTTGGTTGTGCCGTGGGTTTAAGGGTCGAAATTATTTCCATGCTGGGAAACAATATGTTCTGGTCATAGTGCATCATGTATACTGCGACACAGATGCGACGAGATCCGTCTGGTAATTAACCAGGGTCAATCCTGCGTCTTAAGGCAACCATTTATACCACGATCACTAGACGAATATTATAGATCAGCAATGAGCCAGACAAGACTTACAGACTTGGCAATCCTCTCAATAGAGAGGGAACTTGTCGAGGAAGTGAATTTTGATAGAGTCATTGATAACTTTGCCGAAAAAAAGGCGCGAAAAATCTATTTGTAAATTTTCAACCAACTTGATGCCTTGCGACAGTTCTCTCACAAAAAATAAATTTATAGCCTTATTTGCCATTCATAAATATATTTATTTAACATATATTAAAACTATTTTTAAAAGAGTTGAAACGTTATTAACAACAACAAATTTCTGAAAACCGAGTGATTACACACACGGATTTAAAAAAGCACCGATACAAGACGTTTTTTCTCTTCGAAGGGCTCGACCTCTTAATAATAACATTATGAAGACAAAGAAAAGAAAACTACATCGGACTATTCTCTCCTTGATACATCCATGTTATTTGGCGAAAATTTGGACTTTAACAACAACGACCAAAAATGTAAATAAAAATGATTTTATCATTTCATAACATTTAAATTTATTATTATACTAGCTGTACCCTGCCACGCGTTGCTGTGGCTCAAATTGCGCAATGGAAAAAGTTCCAACATGAGAAAAAGCAAGTTTCTTATAGGTTTAATTTTCCATTTTGCATGGGTACACCGTTTTTGTTGTTCCATTTTCTTAGCTGATATAGAGATTTTCCGGTGTGGTGACTCTTGAATACGTAATATATATTGTCCATGTGAAAAAACAGTCAGTGTGTAACTGTAAGGCCCACAATTGTAAAGATTGTTCCCTGTGCTTTGTTGATGGTTATTGCAAATGACAATAAAATTGGAAAGTTCAATTTCCTAAAGTGTAATGATGTATCCGGTGGAATCATAGAATGCATGGAATGAAGATATATTCATCTGTGAAAGGTCCTGTAAAGATTGTTGTTTCTATGATATTGTTTGTTAATTTTTTTTTTACTGCAAGCTATGTGCCATTGCAAAGCTTGGATTGGTTTATATTTCACAACATGATAATTAGTACACCAAATTTCAGTTGCAATACATGCGGTGGCATCCCTGGCAAATATAGCTGTTTGATAATTGACCACTTTATCTGCTTTCACAGCAGTGTCGATGGATTTGTATTTGACTACCTCACTTGGAATTTTACATTGAATAATAGCGTTAAGTTCATGGGCATCTTTGTATTGACCTGCAAGAATAGCTCATTCACTCAGTCAAATGGAATTCTTATAATTTGAATATCTGCAAAAACATTTTAAACTAACTATTCTTTTGATGAAATAAAATTACAGAAATTACAGAAGTTAAAAGTCAAAGAATTTTGTCCTTAACTCTGATCAGCTGGCACTTTTTCGTACCCAATTTTCCACAAGTGATGCAAAAGTTTTTGTGCGGATCGAACAGTCGACAACTGGACATGCATATTTTGAGTTAAGTTTAATAGCTTCACATGGAACAAAAAAGTAGAGTATTTGAGGCAAGCATTTATTTCATCTGCTGGTGTTGATTGAAGAATAACAGGTAACATTTGTCTGAAATCTCCTGCAAGCAATATTACTGCATTCCCAAATGGTCTGACATTGCCACGCAAATCTTGCAAGGATCGACCAAGAGCCTCAAGTGATTTTTTGTGTACCATTGTGCATTCATCCTAAACAATAAGTTTGCATTTCTGCAATATTTTTCCCCATATTGGATGTTTTTGAGATGTCGAAGATGAGATTTTTGAAAAATTGAATGTTTTAAAGTAGAATAAATAATTCTTCTACTTGGCAAGCAAGGTCGCAGGTATTCCTCATGCAGCAAGGGCTAAGGCTATGTCATTTTGTTACCAAATGGCTGCCAAAATCAATTTAATTAGAAAGGTTTTACCAGTTACTTCTGGTGCTGTTCAAGGTAGCAGTAATTTCCAAATAACTTCTATTCTCACAGTCAGTAAATTAGGTGACTAAAATAGGATTTATCCATGTTTTGACAATGCCTTATTCACTGTAATTAATTTAGGAGACTAAAATAGGATGAGGGATTAGAGATGGACAGATAGAGAGCAAGATATATAGATAGAAAAGAGAAAGTGAGAGGAAAATAGAGAAAGAGAAGGAGATAGAGAGATAAAGGGATTGATAGATAAACAGAGAGAGAGGGGGAGAGTTAGAAACAGAGAGGGATGAGACAGAGGAAAGGAGAGAGATAGAGGGAGTTAGAGAAAGGGGCTCAAAGAGAGATGGAGAGGGTAATATAGAGAGAAATATAGATTGAGAGAGGGAAAGGGAGAGATGGATAGAGAGAGATATTAAGAGAGGAAGAGAGAGGGGGAGAGAAACAGAAGGTGAACTACACTTCACCGTTTGTTTCCTCGTTCAGTAGAGAAGAAATCTTTCGAGACTGAGGCAATTTTAATGTTTTGTTATTATCCAGAGTACCCCTTTTTTTTGGGGGGGGGCTAGATTTTCATCACATTAGAAACCGACCGGGTTATCTGTACTTTCATTTCACAAATTAATAAAAGAAAAACGGGTTTGTATTACTGTACACATAGATTCGAAAAAGTTGTCAAAAAACAAATATATAACAAATAAATGTTATCAAAGGCAAGATAAATTACTTTTCTGCCAAACTGGATATATGGTTTGTGTTTTTTATTCAATGTAAATTCAGCTCGAAAACCATACAGTGTTTACCGATGTATTGGAACATTCAAGATGGCGTCTGATTCTCTCTTTAACGCGGTAAGTTTGGGAAAAGGTGTTATAAATAAAAAACCAGATAAAATACGGTTAAAAACTCGCTCAATATATGTTACCGTGACATATGTTGACATATATTCGGCGGGTTTTTAATAGTATTTTGTATAGTTTTTTATTTATAACACCTTTTCCCAAACTTACGGTGTTAAAGAGGGTGTGAGACGCCATCTTGAATTTTTGAATACATCGGTAAACACTGTATGTTTTTCGAGCTGAATAAATATGTTACATTGAATAAAAACACAAAAAATATATCAAGTTTGGCAGAAAAGTAACTTATCTTGCCTTTGATAACATTTATTTGTTATATATTTGTTTTTTGACAACTTTTTCGAATCTATGTGTACAGTAATACAAACCCGAAAATTTAATTAAAAACAAATAATCAGACTTAGCTTGTTATAATATGTGTGAATTTATTTGCCCTGGTGTATCACACTCGTGTTATTTTTAGTCCGAAAATAAAGAAGAAGAAATCCTTCCCGACTGGTCAAATGTTTTTGGCGATAAGTTGGGATTAAACGATAAATTAATTTTCTTTAGAAAAGAGGAGCGGCATGAATAGACTCCTCGAATTTTTTTTTGTCTTTTTCTTGGAGCTCTCCGGAAACGGTGAATGTTCAATGTCACTGTCAAAACTAGTTCTACAATTGAAATTTACTAATTTTTAAATAAAAAAGTTTAAAAAAAAAGTTAATAAAAAAAATTGTTGCTTATGTGCGCATAAAAAAACTTTTTGTTTTTTTTAGCTTAGGTCCACCTTGGAATCCCCCCCCCCCAACCTCCAAATCTTAAGAACAGCTTCCGGAATAAACATCACTTTTGGAGGGGGTGCTAATAAACACCATTGGAGGGGGGATATTTTTAAAAAAAGTCGATAAAAGTCGTCATTTAAAAAGAAATTTAAAATCAAATGTTTGTAAAAGTGAGAAATTAATAATAAATGTTTAGTAACATTTTTCGGTGCTAATGCAGAGAGTGATCCGCGCTATTTTTTTAAATCGTGTTTTTTTTTTATTCCAAAAAACTCAAAAAGCAAGCGACAAACTATTTTTTGGCCTCATATAATAAAGAAAAAATGTGTAAATTAAAAAATTTGGAACATAAACAAATGAATTATGTTTTTTTTTTGTTTTTTTTTACTTACTAAACAGAAAATGAAATCTTTCGTCAATTCGTGGCTGTGAAATTAATCGAACCGGAAGTTTAGTTTTATCAACAGAACAGATTCGCAGTAACGGTTAAAAAAATATATTTATTTTATTTAATATTTTAATTTTAATAATTCGCGAGGTAAATTTAATTTAAGAACATGACTCTAAAAATGGGTTGTCTGAAAATTTCAAATAAATTGGTAACGTAGAAATATGGTTTTATTCGTTTAGAACAAACCAACTTTACATTTATATATATATAGATTTGCTTGTGTAGCTAATTCATTTAATTTAACATTTTTTTTATAATTTGAATTATAAGTTTTTATTTTGAAAAAATATTTGGTTTCTTTTATTTGCGTACCCAGTCTTTATTTTATTAGTGGTTCAGAGGCTAGGGAATGAGGGTGGAGAGTTGTGTTTCGATTTCGATTCTAGCTCATGGCACCCAAGTCATATATTATTATTGAAAAGAAATTTCAATTATTATTATAATAATATTCAATTATTATTGAAAAGAAATTGTTAAATTAACTGGCTACGTATACAATTACGTAGCCAGTTAATTTAATTTAACAATTTCTTTTCAATAATAATAAGTAGGTAAACATTAATCCGAAGAAAATTATATAATTGTTTTGAAAAATCTTTGGTCTTCTTTGACGAGTACTGTAATACGATGAAAATCTAGGACTAATAGCTGCAGTCTAACATTAGTTCCATGAAAATAAATATTTTGAGGGCTTTTGGAATTTTGAAGGTTAACAGATTATCAAATGCGGGGGGGGGGCAAATCTTACGATCGCCGCGGGCTGCAAAGACTGTTGCTGTTTAATTTTTCAACATTTTTCAGAACATGTAAAGCAACTGCTTTCTTTGAAGGGTTACATAGAGAATTTATGCAATTTAAAAAAATTGTTTTACAAATAAAATAAATTTACATCGTATTTTGAGGTTATTCTCATTTTAGTTTTAGTGATAATTTAAAAATAATAAATATCCATAATTAGTACCAATAATGAAAAATTAAATAAAAAATTTTAAAGAATCGGTTTTGGAATCGTAAAATAGGGACACATTTTTCCGATTCCGATACCTCCAATACTTCAGATTTTTACAAACTTTCGGTATAAAATTTCAGATTTTTTGTTAGATTTTGTTTATTTTTATTTATTTTTTCTACTTTCTATTTTTACTCTCTCAAAATGCCGCCTCCTGACATATGCCGCTCGCAAAATAGGGACACCTTTTTGCGATTCCAATAGCTACAAAAGTTCCCATTTTTTACAACCTTTTCGATATAAAATTTCAGATATTTTGTTAGCATTTTTTTCGATTTTCCCCTTTTACTATCTCAAATCAAAATGCCGCCCCCATGCCGCCCCCATGCCGCCCCCATGCCGCCCCCCCGACGCTCAGAAAATAGGGACACATTTTTTCTGATTCCGATATCCCCCAAAATTCCGATTTTTTACAACCTTTTTGGTATAAAATTTCATATTTTTTGTTAGATTTTGTTTATTTTTATTTATTTATTCTACTTTCTATTTTTACTCTCTCTCTAAATGCCGCCCCCTGACATATGCCGCTCGCAAAATAGGGACACATTTTTTGCGATTCCAATAACTACAAAATTTCCCATTTTTTACAACCTTTTCGATATAAAATTTCATATTTTTTGTTAACTTTTGTTTATTTTCATTTATTTTTTCTACTTTCTATTTTTACCCTCTCAAAATGCCGCCCCCTCAGGTGTGTCGCCCGGGGCGGCCCCACAGCTACGCCAGTGCATACATGGTTTGATAGAGATTCCTTAACCCATGGTTTGATAGAGATTCCTTAACCCAAATACTCCATACATGGTTTGATAGTAGATTTGTAGAGATAGAGAATAGCCTCAGTTGCGAGAACATGTTTAGGACGATACAGAGAACCTACTTTATACAAAGCAGAATGAGCAATGAATCTAATATATGAACTCAGAGAAAGACAGGTCAAGAAGCTTAAGAATCGATTTTTTTTAAGAATAGAATCATACATGAGAATCTCAGAAAGAAAAGAGACACATCCACGATTAGAAGATAGAAGCTTCGAAAACAATTCTTATATATATATATAGTCTTTGAAGTTTTTAACATTTGAAACCACACAAAAAATTATTTTTTATCATTCATCAAAAAAAACATCTAGTCAGTAAGTCATTTAATCACCTGCAATCACTGCATCAACTCTCAAATTTACTATAATACCAATTTTTATATTTTTTAAGGGATCATCAGTTGTTTACCATGAAACACTGTTTCGGGAATTTAAAAACAAAACAGTGTATTACATCATGGCTCCCCAGCAGTGTTGATCAAACACCACCACCCTTAATATTAGGAAGAAGACAAGTTACAAAAATTTTTTTCCCCAATTTCCTATTCTTAATTGTAATTACTAACCTTTTCATAGTATAAAAATGAATTTCTTACCTGTGCGATTCATCAATTTCCACATTTAAAATGGATACATTTTTTAATTTTTTAATTTATCATTCTTGTATTTATAAGATTTGGATTAATCCATTTAACTACTTATCACCCCCACTATAGTTAGTAGTTTGTATATTTACATTCTTATTTATTTAAAATTAGATATATAAAGGTTAAAAATATTTTATTTTTACATATATACATTTTTTTTTTTTTTTTTCTTATTAACTATATAAATTTATTATATGTAATTATAAATACATTTATACATTGCTAATATAGTTTTGGATTTCCTTTATCAATATAATCTGGTTTATCTTAAACGATTCAAAATATCAATATAATCTGGTTTATCTTAAACGATTCAAAATATATATATATATATACATATATATATATATATATATATATATATATATATATTATATATATAAATATATAAAATATATATATGTATAATATAATATATATAATATATATAATATCTATATATAATATCTATATATATATCTATATATCTATATATATATATATATATATATATATATATATATATATATATATATATATATATATATATGCATGAATATATGAATACACGCACATACATATTGTTGTGTTCGGAGAAATTGTGATATCAGGATCATTGGATAACAAGCAGACAAGCTCAGTATAATTTAAACACAATTATTTCACGGCAGAAATCTTAAATTATTTACAAACGTTATCGAATGTTTGGCGATATCTGCCATGTTGTTTTTGGTTCTCCTGAACTCTCTAATCTTTTCAAGGATTTATAAAGGGCGATGACTCTTACTTTCTTTATGTAGTTATTCCCCTTTTTATCACCATAACACCTCCCCTTTGAAATATGATGCTTTTAGGATGTTTGATGTGGATCTATTTGTAAAGTTGAAGGTGGTTTGCATCTTCATTATGTCCATCAGGTTGGCTTTTCTTCTGACTTGCTTTCTTTACTGCATGTCGCTTGAACACTTTGAGGTAATTCAAAGGAGTTCAATAAAATATTTAATTGAATGCTTATGTTGTTTGATTGTCTCTATGGGAGATATGAGTGACGAAGTTGATTTGCATGTCTGACCCAAATAGCTGATCGTACATCCACATCATAGATTACATTACAAGAACAACGTACTATGTAACTTTGTGTCCATTTTTCTTTATCATTGCGGTAGTCTTTTGCCGATACAGATTGTCTTGGTAGGAATTTACGTGACCTTGCTCCATAATGACGATTGAATGGGTTTTCCATCATCCTTTTTCTCTTGGGAAGATTATTAGGTGATAGACAAATAGCAACCATTGGGAAACGTATTTTTCTGTTCATCAGTGCTTCAGCATATAACTTTCCATTTGAGAAATATTTAGAAGTACTTAGAAATATTTCTATGATCTCTCGAGTAGTTCCTTCTCCTTTTAACTTCAAGAGTGCTCTCTTAAATGTGTCGACAAAGCATTTGGCTTGACCATTTGATTGTGAATGATAAGAGGGAGATCTGAGATGTTGAATACAGTTTTGTTTACTGAAGTCAGAAAATTCTGCTAATAGAAATTTAGTACAATTATCAGAAACTAAGATTTTAGGAACACTGAACCTGCTGAAAATTTCTTTTGTAGTTTATTTACAGTTTCATTTGAGGTAGAAAGGTTAAGTAATATTGTCCATTAATTCGTCGTGTAAAATTCATGTATAGTCGTCACCAAGGGGTCTGGAGTAGGCCATGCATGCAATATTGTTTTCTGAGGAAACTTTGCAACCAGTTGACCTTTAGTACAACTTATAAGTTCCTCTAATTGCCTGCCCATGTTTGTCCAATACATATAGCCACGTGCCAAGGCTTTCATCCAATTGACATACAAACATACATACAAATTAGAATCTTGAAGCATACATGCTGATTGCCATTCTTTACCTTCTCTACAAGATTGTATACCAAGCTGTTGACATGCAAATGGATCAATAGCGTTTATTTTTTTACACATCCTGCTATAGATCAGATACACGAGACCACTAACTTCCATTTGTGCATAGCTATTTTTATGACATACACATGGTTGATTATTGCTATGCAATCTCATATGATTCAGTACATCAACCCTTACTAGACAGGCTCTGCCACATGGACCATAAACATAGACGAGTTGAAATGTGACTATTCTTGCTTGCACATGATTTTATATTCTATCATTATGGCGACCCCTCTCTCAAATATTGCTATTAATGAGGCTGGTATGATTAGTAGTTTTGTATGTGTCGCTTTACATTGCCCAGTTCAATATCACCAATTATATTTAATTATGGATTTTATTTAGGTTTATTTAGGTGTTGTTTAAATTGGCTAATCAATTGTTATGACTGTATATAACTTACATGTCTTATCTATTCCATGCATGCATGAATGACGAATTGTGTCTATGTGTGCGTGATATCCAAGTATTGTTTTTCAAAATTGCTATTAATTGCCATAATTCATGTATCTGTGTCATACCTGAATAAAGAAATGAACAACTACAAAAAGGAAAATACAATGATGTTCCTTAACCAAAACGTGCGTACAAATGAAAAACGTTATTCATATTTCTCTCTATCTCCTTATGATTTATAATATCACAATTTATATGTAATTTCAATTTGAGTCTTTATTTTAGGAAGCAAGATACCTTCAACATTACAAAGGCATTACAAAGAAGTTTCAAGTCAGCAGACTGAAATTTGCTTTTTCAATTTGTAACTGGAATGACGATGCTTATTAATAAACAGAATATAAATAAGTGTTGAAATGATTCACAAACCTCTTCATAGAATCTCAGTCCAATGTCTTTAATTGATTGGCGGTCATCCCTGTGCATATACATATTGTAACCAGGTTTCATACAAAATATACGTTGATAAGTGGGATATTCAGATCGGGCCTGAAGGTAAAATCAAAAATTTTCTTTTATTCATATTAAAATCTTGTTAAGGAAACATTTATTCAAATGTCTATTTTATTTTATATCTATAAATTTTCAGTTATAACAACGAATAATACATAAGAATACATTTTTAAACAAAGATGCGTTCAAATGTGGTTGTTGTTATATAATGACAAGGAAATTCAGTTCAAGTCTGTTATTAATTGAAGTCTAGAAATAACGATACTTTCTGAAATCCTTACATTCTACATGTTTCTAACATACATTCTCTTGCATGTTATTATATAAGATGATGTGTTTGCGGAAAGAAAGAATGCGAGCATTCATGTGTCCCTTGATGCAAAGTGTTTTTTTATATAGAAGTTATTGCACTTAGCTCATTGTAGATTGTAAACTATACGTGTGTGGGCAATATGTGCTGAAAATTGAGCAATTGGTTAGAAAGCAGAGTTCTGAAGTGTGATTTATGTGCTTTTTAGGTAGACGTTGTTGCAAGGTGGTGCTTGTGTAGGCGAATCGAATATCTAAATCCTCTTTGTATAATGCTTTATGAATGGCAAATGTGATTTTATCACTAAGGGAATGAAGTTTTAGGAACCAGGTATTGTAGACAATATGATACCTGCGTTTTTTTTTGTTTTTTTTGTGTTACTGAGACGAACTATGGTCGAAGCGGTGTAGGTAAATTTTGTAAAAATCTATGAAGGTTAAGAAGAAATGAGAATATCATTAAAAGAAGCACATATACAAAGTGATCGAGACAAATTTGACATTTTTGGAAAAGGAAAAAATAACATCTTAGTTAATAATGCATTCATAAAATTTAAAATACATCTTTTAGAGGATCTTTTACAGCTCACCCAAAGCCACAGGCTTGAGTCTCTACCATGGCTTCCAGATGAGTCCTGTACGTGGAGTATGCAGCTTTACAGTGTCCTTCGACACAAGTTTTTTTCTTGGCTATACTCTTGCCCTTGGTGTTGCAAGTGATACATATATATACAGTTGTGCCCGATATTATTCATACCCCCCCTTGAAAATTGAGTTTATTAGGTGTAACTTTGTTAGAATTTATTGTTTACGTCCATATTGATACATATTCTTAATAAACCTCTTCTGATCATTTTCGTCATTTTAAAATCTCGGGATACTTGTAATAAAAGAAATATACAGCTATTTATAAAATCTGCAATGTTCAAAAATAATCATACCCCCTTATTTTTTCAGTATTAATCGAGTTTCTGACTGTTTGTTTCTTGTTTGATTCTTATTTTGAATGCTTTTATACAACCTTTGATTAATTTCATTTCGTTTTTTGCATTTTTCAGAAATTAAAATGATATCAACTGAAAACCAATAAAAGAATAAAAATTATTAGAATGAGGAAGAAAAAAGAGCTTAGTAATGATCTTAGGACTAAAATTGTGAATTCACATAAGGATGGTTTAGGTTAAAAGTCAATTTCCAAGAAATTTGAGGTCCCTACAGCAACAGTACAGAGCATCATCAAAAAATTCCAGAGCCACCACACAACAAACAACTTGATTGGTAGAGGAAGGAAAAGGAAACTGTCTGCTAGAGCCACCAGGAATATTGTAAGAAGTGTTAATGCAAATCCAACCACCACTACTAAGGACATTTTAGAAAATCTGGAGTCTTCTGGCATAAAAATATCAAGGCAAACATTGCAAAGGACTCTGCATGAAAATGGTCTGAAAGGAAGAAGACCAAGAAGGACTCTATTGCACACCGGAAAACACCTTGCAGCACGTCTAAAGTTTACTAGGAACCATGTGAATTCTCCAGAGTCCGTTTTCTCAAGTATTTTGTGGACTCACGAAACAAAAATTGAATTGTTTGGCCATATGGATGCTTCTTACGTTTGGAGGAAGAAAGGAGAAGCTTACAACCCAAAGAACACCATACCCACGGTGAAACATGGTGGTGGTAGCCTAATGTTTTGGGGCTCCTTTTCGGCTAGTGATCCAGGTAGTTTGGTCAAGATAGATGGAACCATGAAGAAGGAGCAATATTTGGAGATACTCCAGAAAAACATTAGACAGGATGCGGAGAAGCTCCATTTAGGACCAAACTGGGTCCTTCAACAAGATAATGATCCAAAACATACTGCCAAAATAGTCAAGAAACGGTTTGAGGATAATCAAATTAATGTTTTGGAATGGCCTAGCCAGAGTCCCGACCTGAACCCTATCGAAAACCTCTGGCACATATTGAAAACTGAGGTTAAAAAGCGGAAACCTAGAAATTTGAGGGATTTGGAGAACTACTGCATTGAAGAATGGTCAAAAATCAGTGTTGATGCTTGTAAAAACCTTGTTGATAAATATCCAAAACGGTTACAGGCAGTTATTAAGAATAAAGGGCATGCTATTGACTATTAGTAAGAGAGGTATGAATAATTTTGAACTAGTGCCATTATTGTTTTTCTTTGTATAATGTTTCAAACTTGCATAATTTATTTATTTGTTGAGTTTAAATTAAATGCTTATGCTTGATTTATTGTTTGAAATCCCTTTAATATTGTCTACCTTCTGGTTTGAGCAATAATCTTATAGAAATCTCAAAGATCCGAGGGGTATGAATAATATCGGGCACAAGTGTATATATATATATATATATATATATATATGTATGTATGTATATGTATGTATATGTATGTATGTATATATATATATATATATATATTTATGTATATGTACATATACGTAAATACATGTATGTATCTATCTCTACTCTACTATTATATAAAAGTCATTTTGTATGCATGTGAGAGAGTTCCTTCCTCATAGGTTCTGAAACTGCTGAGTCTATCATTTGCAAATTTCACACTAAGGTAATGTATATTTCTGGCAATGTTCTAAGATATATTTTTTTACAGAAATTCATCAATTAAGCATCCAAAATCGAAAAAATCCTATCTTAAAAGTAGTCTTTCTCTCTTATAGATAAAATAAGACTTTTACAGGGGAAAATTTTACGTTACACTGGACAAGGGAAATAATAAAATCTCGACAAATCATTTCTTCTAAAGCAAAACACAGGCTTATTGTCATCTGGAGATATAGATCAGTGGTAGAGGATTCAACTACAGATCGAATGATCCCCTGTTCAAGCCCACATGTACCTCATCATTTTATTTTAATTTTTTTTTCTTATTAATGAGTTCAATTTATGATAAAAGAAGAGGTACCATTTAAAATCACCGCAAATCATTTCTTCGTTTGCATATTTTAAAACTAAATATTACTCAGAAGTGACTTTTCCAGGGCATTTGTCGTAAAACTCAAATATCAGCTGACGTGATATTATAAACAAACAGATGTTATTTGATGAACGACATTATCATTATTATTTTTTTTTTATTTTTGCAAATTAGTCCACCGAGCAAATTATTCTTTGCAATATATAATATATAATAATCAATAGAAGATTTATTCTATAATAATACATATGCAATCTGCCTAAATTCCAAAAACTTTGCAGCTAATTTTACCCTTTACGACCAAGGCTACCAACCCCCAGTATTTCCTTGTATATCAGAAAGCATGTTATGTGACATACAAATATCTGTACATGATATTGTCAAGTTAATCAAAAACCTTGATTCCAGTAAGGCAACTGTTCCTGACGGCATTCCAATTATTGTGCTCAAAAGACTTCAACTGGAACTATCACCCATACTTACAAAGTTATTTAAGCGTTTTCTTAAGGAGAAATGCTTCCCAACACCTTGGAAAATCTCATCAGTATGCCCTGTATTTAAGAATTCAGGTGATCGCTCATCTCCCTCTCAGTACAGACCAATAAGTCTCCTTTGCATCATGGGTAAGCTGCTGGAATCTGCGCTAAATAAAGAAGTAGTCAACCATCTCAGCAACAATAACCTTCTTAGTGACATGCAATATGGGTTCCATTCTGCTAGATCTACAGCAGACATGCTTACAGTTATATCTCATAGGATTGGCGAATCCCTCTATGGAGGCTTCATCTCAAGGGCAGTTGCTCTTGACATATCAAAGGCCTTTGATAAGGTATGGCATAAAGGTCTACTTCACAAGATCTGCAGTCATGGTATAGCTGGAAATGTCTTCTCAACTACTAAATCATTTCTCTCTGATAGGTTCTTAAGAGTAGTAGTTGATGGGCAGAAATCAGAAGCTCTCAGTATTAACGCTGGAGTCCCTCAGGGGTTCATCCTGGGTCCAACTCTCTTCCTAATCTACATCAATGATCTTCCAAACAACATCCTTAGATCATTCGTAGACATTTATGCTGATGACACTACCATATATGGTAGCACTTCGAAGACCGTAAACAACCAAGTTCTCTCTGACTTTCTCTCCTCTGATTCTGAGCACGTGGTACAATGGGGGAAAAGTGGCTGGTTACTTTTAATGCATCTAAAACCATGCTCCTATCCTCATATCATCAATGCTCTGCTGCCCAGCTGCCGTCAATCGAAATAAATGGCTCTTGTCTTTGAAAGGCTTCATGTTTTAACAAGCTTCTGGACTTGACCTTTACTCCCGATCTGAAATGGAACACGTATATCAAATCCATTGCCAAAGTCGCTGGAAAAATCGTGGGATCCTTCTACTGCCCCCGTAGATATCTCACACCTGATGCAATTCTCTACCTATATAAAAGCCAGGTTCGGCCAACGATGGAGAACTGTTGCCACATCTGGGCAGGAGCTGCTAGAAGCAGCTTATTCTGTCTTGACAGAGTTCAAAATAGACTTTGTATCTTAGTGGGAGATGCCCTTTTCTCTTCCCTGCAACCTCTTTCCCACAGAAGAGACGTAGGGTGCCTGTCCCTACTTTATCATTACTTTTATGGCAGGTGCTTATCTGAACTTTAATCTATGGTTCCTCCTCGCCAGACTTTCACGAAAAACACTCTAGCTAGAACCACTATCAACAATTTCACACACTTTTTATCTGTACCTACACCTAAACGTAGATTGCATGAACAGGGCTTCTTTCTAAGAACTGCACACCTGTGGAACCCTATTCCGTTTTCTTGCTTTCCAGCTGACTACAATCTGATTGTCTTCAAGTCCAACGTGAACAAGTTCTTATTGAACCATCCCCCTAAGTAATCCAAGTTATAAAATTCCCACTAATATTTACTACGCTAAAATCACAATGACAAATGTATACCCATTAATCCGTATCCTCGAGTGGCCCCTGGGCTTGATAAGTGGTGAACCCCAAGTAAAAAAAAAAAAAGTGTATTGTATGACTGGGCAACGCCGGGTGTCCAGCTAGTATATATATATATATATATATATATATATATATCCAGCTAGTATATATATATATATATATATATATATATATATATATATACTAGCTGGAATTATATATTGAATATTATTGAATTGTACATTTGTTACATGTAACTTCCCCCATTTTTTTCCCTTTTCCTCACCCCATTTTCCATCTTATTTTAGTCGATTGAATTTCCGCTATGGTTCACTTCTTTATAATTATTCTAAAATTTTGCCAATCGAATAAAGATAAAAATAAGTAAATAAATAAATAAATAAAAATTTTAAAAAATAAATAAATAAATAATAAAAATGTATATATGTAAAAATATTTTTAACCTTTATATATCTATAAATATTATATATTTTTTTAACCTTTATATATCTAATTTTAAATAAGAATGTAAATATACTAAATACTAATCATAGTGGGGGTGATAAGTAGTTAAATGGATTAATCCTAATCTTATAAATACAAGACTGATAAATTAAAAAATTAAAAAAATGTATCCATTTTAAATGTGGAAATCGATGAATCGCACAGGTAAGAAATTCATTTTTATAGTATGAAAAGGTTAGTAATTGCAATTAAGAATAGGAAATTGGATCAAATGTTTGTAACATGTCTTCTTCTTAAGATTAAGGGTGGTGGTGTTTGATCAACACTGCTGGGGAGCCATGATGTAATATACTGTTTTGTTTTTAAATCCCCGAAACAGTGTTTCATGGTAAACAACTGATGATCCCTTGAAAAATAAATTATTGGTATTATAGTAAATTCGAGAGCGAGTTGATGCAGTGATTGCAGGTGATTAAATGACTTACTGACATGATGGTTTTCTAACGAATGATAAAAAATATTTTTTTGATAT